>NW_008704170.1:1560241-1580233 GCF_000326865.2 Helobdella robusta | reverse complement strand
TATTTAATTATCATATATATTATATATATATATATATATATATATATGGGTAATAGAATGTTGTAAAAAAAAATATATATATATATATATATATATATATATATATACATGCATACATACATATATATATATATACAAGAAAAAAAGAGAGAGAGAGAAAGAGGGAGAGAGAGAGAAAGAGAGAAAATGAGAGAGAACAAGCAGATTGTATAATGGCTCCTTGTCTAGTTGTTGCATATATGATAATAAATTAATGGCAATAACCAAAAATATAATAAAATTAGTTAATAATTATTATATAGTTATAATTATTTTTAAAAATAAAAAATATTGAAATTAAAAAAAAATTTTAACTGGGAATTTTTTTCAAAAACCAGCCTGCATTTCTGTGTTTTTCGTCTGCTCGGCTATAACCAGCCCTTGCTGGCAGTATATATGGGGGCTTTCGAGCATGTTATAGATTTGTTGTTGTTGTTGTTGTTGTGGTTGTTGTTGTGGTTGTTGTTGTGGTTGTTGTTGCGGTTGTTGGTGTTGTTGTTGCAATAAAGAAACTGTTTTTTTTTTAGAAATTTGAATTATTTCAATCAAACTTTTCATACTTATCATCATTACAACCATCATTATCATCTTTCCTATCATCGTCGTCGTCTTTATCATCGTCATTATTGAAAATACAAAACTGTAGACAACAAAGTAATCGCGATCAACATCATCATCATCAACATCGTCACCATTATTAGCAATAGCCATCATCATCATCGTCGTCATCATCATCAACATCATCATCATCATCAACATCAACAACATCATCATCGTCATCGTCGTCATCATCATAACTCACCGTCCAATGATGTGCAAGTTCGAACTTCCTGTATCAGGCAGTCGACCAATAAGGTGAGACTTTTCAGCCAGAATCTACCATTTAAATATTCCACGTCATCGTCGTCATCAGCATCAACATGTTTCGAATTGTTGTTGATGTCATTACTGGCCTTGCGTGTTGTTCTCAAGCAAGATGCTCTCCTGAATATTGCATGAATGAATGAATCGGTGAATGAACGAATGAACGAATAATGTCACCTTTATCATCGCCATCATCATCATCATCACCATCTCCATCATCATCGTCGTCGTCGTCACCATCATCATCATTACCATCTTCATCGTACTCACAATTTCTCCTTGACCTTCAGCATCACCTGCACCAAGATGAGGGCAGCCAATCGGCTTTCTTGTTTTTTCATGAACAAGAGGGCGAGGCCGAATTTGGCTTTGATGTAGTTTTTAAATTGGGAAGATGATTGGGGACGTAATTGTTGCTCTGTATATGACAAAATGTGTCAAATGTTTATGAATCGATTTATGAATGAAATTACTGGTGACCCAACCAATCAATCGACCAACTAATCAACCAACCAACCAACCAACCAACCAACCAACCAACCAAAACTCTTATTTTCCACATCCAACAAGAGCGTTTCGGCTTTATTCAATAAGGCGATCTTTAAATCAGCTGATGATTTTTCTGACGTTGCCGCTGTTGTGGTAGCTGCTGCTGCTGTTGTAGCTGCTGCTGCTGTTGTAGCTGCTGCTGCTTTTGCTTGCTTTAGTTCAGTTTTCTTTTCACTGGCTACTGATTCTGTTTGTAATAATAATCCTTTCTGAAAAAATTTTCTGAAAAAATTTATTAGCGAGCAGAAATAAAGATAACCATGGCGACAAAATAACAATAAACTTATAATACTACTTACTACTACTACTACTTACTACTACTACTACTACTATTACTACTACTACTACGACTTACTACAACAACTACTACTACTACTACTTACTACAACTACTACTACTTACTACTACAACAACAACTACTACTACTACTACTTACTACAACTACTACTACTACTACTACTATTACTACTACTGCTGCTGCCTGCTGCTGCTGCTACTACTATTTTTGCTGCTGTAGCTGCTGCTGCTGCTAATAATAATAATAATAATAATAATAATAATAATAATAATAATAATAATAATTGTACAACTGCAATATCGCCACCACCAACAACAAAATAAATCAACAGACTTTTTTTGTCAACGACGCACAGCCCTTCGCTCGCCTGGCCGAAATGTACCAAACTGCGTTAGGGATAAATTTGTCTTTCTGGTAACATCACAAACACTACAATGATAACAACAACAAATAATAACAACAAATAATAATAATAACAACAATCACAATAATAGTAATAATAATAATAACAATAATAATAATAGTAATGATGAAATTAAGGACGATTTAGAAATAGTTTTTTCCCAGCAACTCAACAACAGCTTTTAATTAGAACAACCACCTAGTAAACGAGTGAATGAATAATAAATGAATGAATGAATGAACGAATGAATGAACGAACGAACGAACGAATGAATGAATGAGGGATAGAATAAACAATTAAATAATTGAATGAACGAACAAACACACACACACACACACACAAATTACTTAATATCATCATCCTCATTATTATAACGGGGGACTCCATATTGAATGTACGACGCCAGATGCAGGAACAAATGAGATTTCAACAAATCCAGCACACCAGTCATGAGCCTGGTTTGTTCATCTGACGACAGTAACAAAGGCGGGAGTTGTTTGCACTGCATGAGATGTTGCAGGCACTGTTGTTGTTGTTGATGTTGTTGATGTTGTTTTTGTTGTTGATGATCTGATGATAATACTCAAGTTATGAAGATGTTTATACAATGGGGCTGGTTGTCATTAATGTTATCTATGATGTAATATGATGTTGTTGTTGTTGTTGTTGATGTTATTGTTGTTGTTGATTTTTTTGTTGTTGTTCTTGGTGATCTGATGATAATACTCCAGTTATGAAGATGTATATACAATGAGGCTGGTTGTCATTAATGTTATCTATGATGCAATATGTTGTTGTTGTTGTTATTGTTAATGTTGGCGCCGATGATGTCATCATAATAATAACAACACTAAGGACAACAAAGATGAATTCTCATCACGTGATTCAACCACAAACCAACCTGGACGTTGACGTCATCGGTCAAATATTTGCTACCATCAAATGTAAACGTCACGGAAGAATTCGATGTTCTGGTAATATTCTTTAGAGCATCCTTACTTCCGGCAAAATTCCCGCTACGTTGGATTTTATAATTCGCGTTAAAATTATCATTTTCACAATCACTTCTTTCTGTTCCAACATTACCGCCCCCACATGCATCTGCAAAACAGCCCATCCCTTCAAATTCCGGATCCGGATCGCAATTTCCGTCAAATGGGAGATTAATATACGATTTCACTAGTAACAAAGACACTAAATAGTGAAATGCTTCCGGGATGAAATTCATGTTGACGAGTTGTTGAATTCTGTTGATGACGTTGTTGAACGTGGTCTGACTGCAATGATTTGTATGGTTAGCGAGGTAATGCTGAAGGCTGTAAAGAGGAAGGACCTGTATGTGTGTATATGTATGTACGCATATATGTATATGTATGTGTGTGTGTGTTTATTTGTATTTATGTGTTTGTATGTATGTATGTATGTATGTATGTATGTATGTATGTATGTATGTATGTATGTATGTATGTATATATGTATGTGTGTGTATGTATGTGTATATATATATGAATGTATGTATGTATGTATATGTGTATTTGTATGTGTGTGTATGTATGTATGAATGTATGTATGTATGTATGTATATGTGTATTTGTATGAGTGTGTTTGTAAGTATGTGTCTCCAGGCATGTTTACATGAAAGAATGAGTGACCTGGCGATAGTGATGCGAGGCGTTTAAAGTCCTCGTAAGGTAGGAGACGTTCCTCGTCATGCGTCTCAGATCACAGAAAAATCTACAGTCGGATTGATAGAAAAAAGTGGATACAAATTTCAAAATGGTTCACCGAGTTAGCTCAGTCGGTAGGAGTGCCATGTCTAGCTTTGCTATTACGCGGTAGCATGGTTCGAATACAGCCTGTCCGAAAAACTCATTATACCATTATATGCGTACAAAAATATCTAAAATAACGACATTAATTTTGGCCAAAAACGTCATTAATAAAAAAAAATAATAACAACAATGTCACATGACAAACACAAACAAAAACAATAACACCACGTGACATTTTCACAACTATACAAATATGACATCACCCATCACTGAAAAGGGATGCTCCGGGAATGACGTAGATGTTTTTGTTGTTTACATTTTGACACAAATCATATAGCGCATAATCGATATCTTTTATTGGGTTTAGTAGGGAGGCTCTCAGCAAAGCCTTCGTGTGTTTGTGTTGTCGTTGTTCGTGTGTTTGTGTTGTTGTTGCTGTTTGTTTGTGTTGCTGTTTGTTTGTGTCGTTGTTGCTGTTTGTTTGTGTTGCTGTTGTTTGTTCGTTCGTTTGTTAGTAATAATAATAACGATAAATCACTAAATGTCATTATATAAATAAATAAAACAATTATATAAAAACTCTAAAATTCAACCAACATTACCTTGTAGAGGTGACAAGCCAACAGGCAGCATCTAACTTGCATGTCAGCATCTTGGCGATATATATACCTGGTCGAAAAAATGAAATACTACTACTACTACTACCACTACTACTACTACAATAACAACTACTACTACTACTATTACTACTGCTGCCGCTGCTGCTACTACTAATTCTACTACTATTAACAATGATAACAATATCAGCAACTAAAACGCTTGTTTGTATGCAAATGCAGGCAAATCCATACAGCCATCCCACTCAATGTATATGATAAGCGGGGATCATTATGCATTCGAAACCCGCCACTGCAACACCAGTGCCAAGATCTTTAACCATTGGGCCAGAAAATTTTGTGTATGCTCACCTCGCTAGGTTAGTCACAGCACTAGCGGCAATGATAGATCTCCAGGGACCACATCTGTCAAGAATGTACGTGCCTACATCAAGATCTATGTAGTATATTGAGTTGTTGTTGTTGTTGTTGGGAGTGGTAGTTGTGTTGTTGTTTGAAATGTTTATATCGTTGTTGCTACTGTTGTCTACTTTGTTGTCTGCAAACGTGGCATAATCGTAGTTGCTGTTGTTGCTGCTGCTGCTGTTGTTATTGTTGTCAGAACATTGTTGATCAACATTACGAATGCTTTTCAACAAACATTCTTCCCAATTACTGATGACATCTTTCAAGCCAAGTGCTCTGTCCACACATTCTGACCAAATCTTTTGAGCTCTCCTATTACGGAGGAAAATGTTTATTTATTTCTTTGTTATCTCCATCGTCGTCTTCATTATCATTTTCATCTTTATCTTCATCGTCGTCGTCATCACTTTTATCAGCAACATTATTATCTTCATCATCTTCAGTCAGAATTTCATTGCATAACCGATTGGCCAGTTAATCAATCAATCAACCAACCAACCAACCAATCATCCAATCAGTACACTAACTAAATCACCACGAACTAACCAATCAATCAATCAATCAATCAATCAATCAATCAATCAATCAATCAATCAATCAATCAATCAATCAATCAATCAATCAATCAATCAATCAATCAATCAATCAATCAATCAATCAATCAATCAATCAATCAATCAATCAATCAATCAATCAATCAATCAATCAATCAATCAATCAATCAATCAATCAATCAATCAATCAATCAATCAATCAATCAATCAATCAATCAATCAATCAATCAATCAATCAATCAATCAATCAATCAATCAATCAATCAATCAATCAATCAATCAATCAATCAATCAATCAATCAATCAATCAATCAATCAATCAATCAATCAATCAACCAACCAACCAACCAACCAACCAACCAACCAACCAATCGATCAACCAACCAACCAACCAATCAATCAATCAACCAACCAACCAACCAATCAATCAATCAATCAATCAATCAGTTAATCCATCAACAAACTTCTTATTTTTGGCATGGAAATTCCAGTCAGCACATTCCAACCATAATAAACTTGACAACGCGCTGTCACACCATTCCGAATCTTTTTCAAATACCTCTGAAAATTTTAATTAAATAAAATGATTCAATTAATTTCACAATTATTATCATTACAATCATTAAATTATTATTATTATTTCTATAATAAAATTAAATATAATTTTTTTATAATAATTTCAAAAAATTACGTATTGAGTGATTGTAAGCTTGCAGTACGACATTCAATTTATTCGTCGTCATGATTGACAAGTGAAAGGGCGGAGTTACGAGGTACGTTCGGACATCATTATCATCGAATGGGTGGGGCTTAATTTCATTGGAGACCGGTGATTGAATGTTATCTGTATGATCGTCCAAAATTTTAATTACGATAAATTTGATTTTTTCACAGTTTTGAAAAATTTGCCAAAAATTTGTTTAAGACTTTTCAACCTATTGCAAATCAAAGTATTAAACGAATCAATAAAATATATACAATGCAGTGATCAACCATCCAATCATAAATCACTAAACATTCAATCAACCAAATCCGCAATCAAAGTCAATAAACCAGCCAATCAATCACAACTTAGCCAATTATGAACAACCAGCCGGCCATTCCACCAATTAAAAAAAATTCTCAATTTCAAATGGACCAATCAAAGATCGGAAACAAAACTACGAACCAATGATGAGGTTGTACATATAAGATGAAGCGAGTTTTCTGGCATGATTGAAGAATTTGATTGGTTGAGGGAGGAGATGGCTGATGTAACGTGAAAATTCCTCAATTGTGCATTCAACGTCAATTGGAACAGATGACAGCTGCAATGATCTGTATTCTAATTGAATGTTTTGTTTGTTTGTGTGTGTGTGTGTGTGTGTATGTTCGTCTTGCTTGCATGTTGTATGAAATCACACACGCACACACACATACATACACGCACACACACATACAAACACACACAAAACCTGAAATCTTGTTCGGGTAGCAATGGACTCGAAGTTGCAGATTGACGTAATGTGCGCAGGTAACGACTGGACTACCAATTTGAACTTTGACCGCTTCCCACTGCGGCTGGCAGTACCCGACACCCCCAAAACTTTCGATTCTTTTGATTAGTCGGGCCTGGGCGTGCACCGCTAGGGGGCCGATGACGTCACTGTAGCGATGGCTGGAGGGGGGTGGGAAAAAGTATTGCGGTAAAAAAATAATTAAATAATTTCAAAATATGCGAGCGATTAGGCAACAGACTTGATTAATGTACGATCTATTTCATGTTGAAATAAGAGAGTGTCCACACGATGAGCACCAAGATTTTCGAGATGTTAAAAATAATTCAAATATTCACAACTAAGTAAACGCTAAACAAAACTCATCAGAGTGAAAAAAAACAACAAAACTTCAGAAACGAAACTACAGAAACAGGAAAATTTCCAACTTGGTAAAAAAGTTGAAACGCAGAGCGAGGTCTACAAGTTCTTCCCAAGCCTCTACCTGGCACATCACTTGCAGGGCCATCATACAGCACTGCACCAAAAACCGACCGTTAATTACCGACGTATCGTCAAACGGATAGTTGAGTAGGGATCGCACATCCATATTATTTTGCACATCTCTCTCTTTTTGACCGTCCCTTTCTTTCTGCACGTCAGCTTTATATCGCCCATCTCTTTTACTTCGCACATCCCTATCGTTTGACACATCCCTATTATAATGGCCGTCGTTGTTGTTACACGTCGTCAAGGCGTCTAGCCAATGGTAAAGAGGGCTTGAGCAATTCTAAAAATAGAAATAATAATAACAACAACAACAATAATAATAATAATAACAATAATAATAACAAAATATACAATTACAATGAAAATTTGAAAAAATATTAAAAGTTAGACTTCGTTTTTTAGAAGTATTTTGATCATGTCCAGGAGTAGATCAGCCGCATGATACATGGGCCTGTGTACCAGACATAATATCCTATTGGCTGATACATCTTGATTATGATCACGTGATAATGTGATGATGAGAATGACGAGGGAGTGTTGATGACGAGGGAGTGTTCAAGAAAAAAACATATAAAAGTATCTAAACGTTTATTTATGTACGTACGTGTGTGTTATTGTATGTATTAGTGTATTTTTGAATGTATATGATTATCAATACATGTATGTATGTATGTATGTATGTATGTATGTATGCATGCATGTATGTATGTATGTATGTATGTATGTATGTATGTATGTATGTATGTATGTATGCATGCATGCATGCATGTATGTATGTATGTATGTATGTATGTATGTATGTATGTATGTATGTATGTATGTATGTATGTATGTATGTATGTATGTTTGTTTGTTTGTATAAGATAAGAACATAAACTTTCATTAACGGAAGCAGCATCTGTGAGATAGGACACCACGTTGTAGAGGTGGATGCTGGAGTTTTGAAGCTGTGTCCATTCGTGGCACCTATGGGCAAGAGTCTGTGTTTGTTTGTTTTTGTTTGTTTTTGTTTGTTTTTGTTTGGCATTGTTTGTTTGTTTGCTTGTTTGTTTGCTTGTTTGTTTGTTTGTTTGTTTGTTGATGACGATGGCGTGGTGGTGATGATGGTTAGAGAGAAAAAACGAAAAAGAAAGAAATGAAGAGGGAAAGAGAGAAAGAGAAAAGAAAGTTTGTTTGTTTGTTTGTTTGCTGGGATTTGTTTATTTGCGTTTGCATTTTTCTTGTTTAATTCCAATACAACAATAACATCAGCAACAGCAATAACAACAACATCAACAACATCAATAACAACAACAACATCAACAACGATGACAACAACAACAACATCAACAACGACAACAACAACAACAACAACAACGACAACAACACTAACAATAGATCTAACAAAGTATTGCAAGCATCGTCTGATCATATTTCCAAGTGAGACAGCCGGATCACCACCACCACCATCATCATCATCGCGACCATTACCATCTTTATCATCACCACTATCATCACTTTTAACTGATCTAGCGCTTTTGTTACTTTTTAATGATTTCTTTGTTTTTTGATGTCTTTGCTGTTGTTGTTGTTTTGGTTTTTGGCGCGCTGTTAAATTTTCTCCTGAAGTTTATTGGAATATTAAATACAACTTATAAAAAAAGATACACAAAACAAGGAAACAAACAAACACATACAAGGAAACAAACAAATACATACGAAGAAATAAAGAAATACATAAAAAAAACAAAACAGAAAACAGCAACAAACCACTACACGGAGATTTAATTTGATCACGTGACGACGAATCCGGAAATGTCGATGTAGTCACAAAATTGAGTGGCGGGAAGATGACGGAAGAATGGTGTAATGTACAATGGTCTTTATACATGTGTAACTTGCTGATAATGATGTCGTAGATGATGATGATGATGATATTGATAGTGATGATGATGATAATGATAGTGGTGATGATGAAAATGATGATAATAAACGCAGATAAAAATAACTTGAGTTGGCGATAATCGAGTTCTTTTATGTTAAGTTTTGTTTTGTCGACTATGACGTTGAAACTTGAAAGCCCTTGGATCATATTCATCTGTTGTTGTTGTTGTTGTTGTTGATGTTTTCAATGTTGATGTTGTTGATGTTGATGATGTTTTCCTTGTTGTTGTTGTTGTTGTTGATGATGTTTTCATTGTTGATGTTGTTGTTGTTGTTGTTTTCATTGTTGTTGTTGATATTTTCATTGTTGAAAAAACAACAACAAAATTAACAACAACTACACCACCACCACCAACAACAACACCATCAACACCAACAACAACAACAACATCAACAACAACAACATCAATAACAACACTAACGACACTTCTCAGTTTCATCTGTCGTAGCATTCCCTCCCTATACTTCCTCCTCCTCTTCACATCTTTGTAGAGTGGCACGAATTTCGAAGACAAAACATCAGCAAGCTATTAAATAATAACAATAATAACAAATATAATAATAATAATAATAACAAATAATAATAATAACAAATAATTAATCCATAATAACAATGAAATGAATTCATTTCAAATCCATTTACCGATTATTTTTGCTCTAGAAAATAACATTATTGCGCTATACAAATGAAACATTATTATTATTATTATTACCATTATTATTATTATAATAATAATAATAACACGATTTAAACGTAATTTAATGCTGATTCTATTTCTCTTTGTGCCCATTTAAAATGTATGGCGAGCATCGTAGATTTATCTATAAAACTTACATTATAAGTTTTATTACTTTAACTTTATAACAATTACAGTGTATGTTTTAAAAATAAAATAAAAGTTTGTTCTCATTATTATTATTATTATAATTTATTATTATTATAATTTATTATTATTATTATAATTTATTATTATTATTATAATTTATTATTATTATTATTATTGTTGTTGTTCTTGTTATTACGAAAGGTGATAGCAACAAAGACCTTCTTCAATTTATCCTTCGACATTGCCTCGTTCAGTAGTAGGCTATCCTGGAATAATTTGACGGATGAGTGGTATGGTAGGAAGAAAGTTAATAATAATAATAATAATAATATAATTAATATTAATAATAATTATAATAATAATAATGATGATGATAATAATGATAAGTGTATATAAATTATCGTGTTGAACGAAAAAAAGATGGAGAGATGAAATGATTTTTACTTACTTTCAGACGGGGAACGACTATTTTGTCTTTCTTTTTCATGTTTGCCATGCTCGGCTAATGAATGAATGAATGAATGAATGGATGGATGGATGGATGGATGAATGAATGGATGAATGATTGGACGGATGAATGATTGAATTAATAAATAAATGGATGGAAGAATGGATAGATGAATGAATAAATTATAATTAATTCATAAATTAATTGATTAAATTATTGTAGGAAAACAAATCCACCAACATCCGGTGGACAGTAGATTACACCCCCGCCCTCATTACCCTCTTCACCATCTTTCATCACCATTATGACGTCATCGTTATCAAAGTCATGATTTGAGTTAGGATCTTTTTTATTTTTAGCCTTTAAGGAAGCGTTTGATTTAAGTGCTCTCAATGGTTTCTTTTTTGGACTGGCCATGTTATCCATCTGATGAGTGGCTGGCTTTCTTAGGCTTTTTTTAAATGAATGAATGAATGAATGAACGAACGAACGAACGAATGAATGAATGAATGAATGAATGAATGAACGAATGAACGGATAGATTGTTAGATATATGGATGGAATGACTTTGAATGGATAATAGAATGAATAAAAAGGTAAATGGCATAATTTAAAAGCATGTTGAGCAATTGAAAACCTTACTTAACAAAAAGCGAATTCGCTTCATTCATCCACTGTGCAAGTAATTCATTCTCTCTTTCTTTCAGAGCTTTCATTCCGACTGTGGTTATCAAAAATTCCAGAAATTTCTGCGGGTGTTTCGGTTTCAGTTTCGTTATCTCTTGGTAGGTCTCTTTAGATGACAGTTTTGATATTGTAGCTAGGATAACGCTGGGTTTTTCCACGTCTGCTTTTGTTTATGGTGTTGTGTGTGTTGTTTTTTATGTAGTTGTTCGTGGTTTTTGTGGGTTTTTTTGTTGTTGAATATTCTGTTGTCGTTGTCACCCAACAATATCTTTTAAACAGCCAGCCAGCCAACCAATCAGCCAACCGACCATCCACTCAACTAATAAGCAAATCATGTAAACGTTCAAAGCACGCAATTACAAAACAACAAAAACCACTAACCCTCAGCCAATACTTTGTTCAACTTTGTACTCTTAACGGTCTTAACCGAACTATTATTCTCATTATTCACACTACAATTGATTTTCAATTTCTTATAATTATATTTAACATCATCATCATCGTTATCATCCGCATCGTTGACGTCATCATCATCGTCATCGGGAGGAGTATAATCACGTGACAACAATTCTTCCGGCAGTTTTATAAAGTGAGAGGCTGCATCTAGATCATTGATGCTTCGGTGGATCTGAAAAGATGATGAACAAATACAGAAAGAAAGAGAGAGAGAGAGAGAGAGAGAGAGAGAGAGAGAGAGAGAGAGAGAGAGAGAACAACATTAAAACAAATAAAAATTAATTACAAACTTTAGCCAAGTAGAAAGATAAACAGGAAATCATATGACCAAATATTTGGGCCGTATGGGCACCCCAATGGCACCTTGTGGTACTTGGGATCTTGGTCAGTGATGACATACAACTTTTCATGAGCTGTTGTTTGTTTGTTTGTTTGTGTGAGTGTGTGAGCGTGTGTATATGTATGTTTGTATGTATGTATGTATGTATGTATGTCAACTAAAGCAAACATTAGGTGTGTGAATGTGTGTATGTGTGTGTGTGTGTATGTATATTTATGTGTGTGTAAGTGTGTGCGTGTATGTGTGTGAGTGTGTGCGTATGTGTGTGTGAGTGTGTGAGTGTGTATGTGGGTGTGAGTGTGTGAGTGTGTATGTGTGTGTGAGTGTGTATGTGTGCGTGTATGCAAGGAAATAAACTAACGCAGACAACAGGCCTAGTGAAGAGGCCATAGAACAAAAAATACTTCAGCACATTGTAACACTCGACGACAGACTGCAAGCGACACTTTGATTTATCTATGTTGACGTTGTGGCTGCTGTGGACGCTTTTCGACAGCTCCATCATCGCCAACGTCTGCTCGCATAACTCCAATTTCTGTATCTTTGGTTTTTGTTGGGAATAAATAGATAGACCAGAAAGAAAGAAAGAGACAAATAAAGAAAGAGAGAGAAAGAAAGGAGAGAGGAGAGAGAGAGAAAGCAAGAGAAAGAGAAAAAGCAAGAGAGAAAAAAGAGAGAAAGAGAGAGAGAGAAAAGATGACAACGATGACGACGTATTGAAGATAGTAGAGACTTACTAATACTTTCCGATTAGGCATTTGTTCAGTCAGTTTGTCTCTATTCAGTCCCAGTAGCATCTTTCAAAATTTCACGAAATAAATAAATAAATAAATGAATAAACAAATGAATGATTAAACAAATAGACAAATAAATACACGTATAAATGAATAATTTATTTTTTATTTTCTTGCCATTTTCACTCAGTACCTACTTTGGAGCCGTGGAAGGCAGCAAGCATGCAGTACAACAGCATCTTCTTCAGTTCTGGACTACTTTCAGCCAGCAAACTTTTATTTAACCTGACAGAATAATAATAATATTAATAAATCAATAATAATAATAAAAAAATATATGCGTGGTCTTGTGTGTGCGCGTGCGTGTCTGTCTGTGCGTGAGAGAATGAATGACCTTTGAACTTTAACCTTCGATAAATCAATAACAACCTACCTGCTCTTGGACAGATGGTACTGTTCTTCTTTGTTTATGTCGACTGAAGAACCGGCATCAGACGGATGTCTTATAAATAACAATAATAATAATAACAACAACAATAGACAAAATAATAATAAAGAGATAATAATGATGATAATAATAATAATGATAATAACAAGAAGAAGAAAAAGAAGAAGAAAAGAAGAAGAAGAAGAAGAAGAAGAAGAACGAAATGATATGAAGAGGACGACAATGATTATGATGATGATAGTGATAGTGATGATGATGATGAAGGCGATGATGATGATGATGATGATGAAAATGATGATGATGAAGACGACGATAATCACCTCAATACAAAATGTCTCCACAAATGTTGGCCGGATTGCATTAAAGTCGGATAGCATTGGAGATCGTACGAGGCCTGGAGGTGAATGAATGAATGAATGAATGAACGAACGAACGAACGAACGAACGAATGAATAAATGAATAAATGAAAGATAAATGAAAGATAATATTTCATTGTACAGATGAACGTATAAACAGATATATTGATATATAAATCAAAAAACAAATTTCAGTTATTATTCACAAACTTTGCACAAAAGCGTCCAACCAATCAATGTCGATAGCGGATATGAAGCTACAATATGATTGGTCGGTTTTGATATTTTCCCACCAATCAGCTCTCCCGCATTATTGTAAGCACCGATGGCAAAAGAATACTTTTCACCGGCAACCAATCCTGTAACTCGTAGCAGCGGAAACAAAGCTGAAACCTATGAATGAATGATTTTTCCAAATTTTTAGCTTGGCTATTTTATAAAAATATGAAAAAATCAAATTAACAAAAATAAATAAGACAGTAAATACAAAAAATGTCTAACGGGGATACCACAGCCTTCGATCTTGTCATCAATAATACCGGCGGATTTCTTTATAGATGTCACTAAACATCCGAACAGTTTGTAGTACGCCACCTGTAAATGACGTCATCGTTGCGTTTCTTTAACATTTGCGTCAACATAGCGAAAAAATATTTCCGGAAAATTTCGACCTGGACTCCCCCAGCAGGGCAGAACATTCCAGGCCTAAAACACATGACGTCATCAGTCCTGTGCACGAGAATTGGTGGATCCGGGACGGTACCACTTATTTGTTGGGGGGTGTTCAGGATGTGACTGAAGCTAGAGAAACTGTATAGTTTTGTTTCTTCTGATGTGTGCTGCTGCAGTAATGTGGAGGATTTCTGAAGGGATTTTTTGTCCACAAACTTCAACAACAAAAACATCAGCAACTACTACTACTACTGCTACTATCACTACTACTACTACTACTACTACTACTACTACTACTACTACTACTATTACTACTACTACTACTACTTCTACTACTACTACTACTACTACTACTACTACTACTACTACTACTACTACTACCACTGCTGCTGCTGAAGCTGCTACTACTACTACAAACTTGCAACAAATTTAAACGTTGGCAGGACATATCAGCGTCGACAAACGACATCAGTGTAGCCTTAATGGAGCACTCCAAAGCCAGTAACAATTTATTACGTGTAGTTGTGGCTGCTGCTGCATCATTAGCAACATCACCCTAAAAATTATAGTTAATAAAATAATTACAATTATCTTTATTTACTTTTTTCATTTTTGTCATGATTTCTATTATTTTCATTTATTTGTTTTGCAAGTTTAGAAAGAGAGGAAAAGAGAGAGAAAGAAGGAGAGAAAGAGAGTGAGAGAGAGAGAGAGAGAGAGAGAGAGTGAGATAGCACAATTGAATTTTCAAAAATTGCGCTCTATAAATGCAAATTAATTGGTCAACTGATTGGTTGATTGATTGATTAAAATATTAAATACGAAATCTAGGAGAAGACTATAAAGACCAGTAAATTATAGAATCTATAATATAGATAGTTGTTTTAATACAATAATAAACTGACCTTTGGCAGTTTTTTTGTTTTGCAGGCTGTAAAATGAAAAAAAACCAAAATAATAATAATAATAATAAAAAGAAGAAGAATCCTAATAAAAGTAGTCACAGTAGTAGCAGCAACAACATAAACAACTACTACAACAATAATAAAGGTAATAATAACAATAAACTAACTGTTGTCTGGATCGGAGAAATGTGAGTACTTCAAATGAACTCTTATTTGATGCCATCGGACGATCGTATGCAGGTCCCTTAGATGCACCATCAACGAATGGATGACGTTGTTAACTTGAGTGACGTCACTTTTTGTCGAACATCTATCCGGATTGATGATTTTTAAGCTGCTGCTGCTGTTGTTGTCGCTTGTTGTTGTTGTCGTTTGGTTTGCTCGCCTCTCAGGAAGATTTTTATATTTTTTTTGATGGTCAGTCTCGTTTTGTTGGAATTTACGTGGGTATAAATCCTTTGATGGTGACGAATGTTGTAAATGTTAAAGTGGTGAAATTATTAACAACTCTGTTATAACCTTCATTATTATTATTATTGTTATTATTATTTTTGTTTTTATTATTTTCCTTATGATTATAAAAACAATCGCCAACCTGGATCCAAGCCACATCAGCAACTAGATATCCATCTTCATACAAACACCTCTTTTTATTTTCTCCACCACCACAGCTGCCACAGCCACAACTACCACAGCCGACGCTATCGTTACCAGAACCTCTACTACAACTACCACAACTACAATTACTACAGCCACAACTACGACAACCACTTTCAGCTTTACTATCGTACCTGCAGTAGTAGCCAGAACAGTACCCACAGCTACCACAGCAACTGCTACCACCAAATGAACTACTACTACAGCAGTTACAGTGTTTGATGAAAGCATGCCTGGCCCGAGTTATTGCCCTTAGGGCCTCGTTGAAAATGTCCAACGAAATCGAAAGGTAGTCTTTGGAGTTTTTTGTCAGGTCATTAAAGTTGTGGACGATATCTTTTGGGTTTGAGTAAAATATTATTATTATTTATGTTATTTATACTACTTTATAAGTGTATTTTATGGCAATTAACTGAATTTGTATGATAAAATCATGTTTTAATGTAATGATAATGTAAAGTACTGTATGTGTTTAATGCTTTTCGATGAATTTCACTAAAATTATTGTTTATTACGCTACATCATCGATGGAAACTAAGATAATAGTTCAATATTGTCGTTTAGTTTCACAAATGAATTGCTAAGAGTCGAAACTATATTCAAAAAAGCATTATCTTCAAACCGTTGTTGCGAAGGGTTAATTTTTTATTTGCTCGATACGCACATCCCTGTTTAAAAATTAAGCGAGGACTAAACAAAATCATATGATAGGGTAAATCAGCTGTGCGAAGATCATTGTTTCTCAAAACTAATTTATCGCCTCATTTTAAATTTATTATTGTTTAAATAAAAAAATAATTTAAAAAAATGAACGTTTCAAAACTGAAAGTGTTACTCATTACGACACTCCTGATTGTTTGCGCCGTTGTCGTTCAAGTTCACGGAACTGTGGAGCTGTCAATCAGCTGGAACGAACGGCTGAACGCGTACGAATTGAAGAAAGGTTTGCACGAAGACGCCATCACACACGCCTCCTTCAAAAATTCAATCAACTCTACAGGATTCGCTTACTTGGAAATTCAGACGAACGAGAAAGTTTCTGACATCGAGCAGGCGTACACGGCCGGCCTCGCTGAAGGCCTGCTGACGAGTGATCTGATCAAGTTGCACTGGTACAACACCTTCCAAGACTACTGCAAAGCACCTCTGAATGAGTTTTGTGCTAAATTGCAAAATGCTATGGAAGCTAATTTCAATTGGATGGCAAATCAAATCTTTCTAGAAGCCAATTTGAATCCATTTTGGCACCAAGTAGAGTTGATCCTGGTGCAGTTACACGGTCTGATTGATGGTTACAAGTTCGAACAAAGACCCAGGGATACTCTGACCAAATTTGTTTTCAAGCCAGATGTAACAGGGTTGTTTATGTTGTTCCTCTCTGGTGACATTTCAGATCTGGAAGCAGTGTTGGGTGGTAATAAGTTCAATGTCTACAAACCATTTGATCATCTGTCTGGTCCAAACACATGCTCAGCCCTAATCAAACTCCTGCCAGGTAACAAGGATCTCCTGATATCCCAGACGACGTGGAGTAATTATGGAACGATGTTGAGAATACTAAAGAAGTATGATTTCGGTTACCACACAGTCACTGGAGGTCAGTTGGTGCCGGCGAAAGTGATTTCGTTCTCGTCTTACCCTGGTGTCCAGTTCTCTGTTGATGATTTTTATTTGCTCTCCTCAGGGTTGGTTGCACAAGAAACCACAATCGGTAATTCAAATGCCGACAGGTGGAAGTTAGTGAAACCAGAGAGTCTGTTGGAAGTGATCAGGAACATGGTGGCGAACAGGTTAGCAACTACTGGTGAGGAGTGGGCAGATTTGTTCGTCAGATACAACAGTGGTACCTACAACAATCAGTGGATGGTTCTTAACTACAAGTTGTTCACTCCTGGTGCTAAAGAAATCAAAGATGGTCTTCTGTATGTTGTTGAACAGATCCCAGGTCTGACTGTTGGTCAAGATGTTACGTTCGTTCTCAGGAACCAAACTTACTGGCCGAGTTATAACTCGCCATACTTCAAAGAAATTTTCAACGCCAGCGGTTGCCAAGAGAACGTGAAGAAATATGGAGATTGGTTTACTTATGAGAAAACACCGAGAGCTTTAATATTCAAAAGGGATCACTCGAAAGTTGTGGACATGAACTCGATGATGAGACTCATGCGCTACAAC
Organism: Helobdella robusta; assembly: GCF_000326865.2. Taxonomy (NCBI): domain Eukaryota; kingdom Metazoa; phylum Annelida; class Clitellata; order Rhynchobdellida; family Glossiphoniidae; genus Helobdella; species Helobdella robusta. The sequence goes on along the minus strand of NW_008704170.1, from coordinate 1,562,118 downwards.
GACTTCACGCACGATCCTCTGTCAGCCTGCAACTGCACGCCTCCCTACAGCGCCGAAAACGCAATCGCGGCACGCTGCGATCTGAATCCAAAGGACGGCAAGTACCCCTTCGATGCCCTCGGTCACAGGGGTCACGGGGCCACCGACGTCAAAATAACTTCCTACTCCATGTTCAAGAATTTTCAGTTTCTGGCAGTAAGCGGGCCGACCAGGGATCAGGTGGCCCCCTTCCAATGGAGCAAGTCCGATCTGAAGGACACCATTCGACATGCTGGTCATCCGGATCTCTGGGTCTTCGATCCCGTCCAGTTTTAATGATGATGACGACGATGATGATGACGACGACGATGATGATGATGATGATGACGGCGATGACGGGTTGAATAATTTAATAACGATGATAATGAAAATGAGACGTTTTTACCAGCTATTGTATTTTCTTAAAAAGTTTTAACTTTCATCCAATTTAACATCATCTCATTGGTACATTGATATTTAGAAACGTATATATTGAAAAAGTATCGTGCGACTGTGTAATAAATTCATTCCAAAATTAAATCAAAATTACAACAGGATTGTTGCAATATTTACAATACGTTACCTTGGAATGACTACGTTGTCATTGTTATATTTCATTTCACTTACGTGACTGTTCAGTTATTTTATTTAAGAAAAGTTCATCTCCAGTTTCATTTTGTGAGTTTTATTGCTTTGATAGTTTAAACAAGAAATGAATGACAATCCCATAACTTCTGTTTAAACTTTTTTTTCTTCTACAAAATTGATAAAAAAAACTAACCTGACTGAAATGAGAGTTCGGGATAATAGCAAGAGAGACTCTCGTAACATAGGCCTAGCAGCGTCATCAGCTCGATCATCATCAGCGGTTGGTGGTCGTACATCTTCATAATCATCATTATCTCTTTCATCGTCATCATCGTTTCTAGCCACTTGCGGTGAAATAGTTTTTTATTTTATTATTTATATATATTGAAGGCGTTGTTTGTCTCTAAACGATGATGTCACAATGACGTCACAAAGGCAAAAAACATGTTACAAAAAATCGACCAATCAAAAGACAAATTTTAATGGGCCGACCGATCATCTGACCAAAAAACCGACCAATCAACTATAGATCAACTCCATCTGAACATCCATCCATCTACTCATCCAACCATCTAACAAATCAATCAACCAGCCAACAACCCGCCAACCTTAAATAGATTTGGATTATTTTCAATCAGCTTAATAATCCTATATACAACTCCTCTATAATGGTTAGCTGAATGGTGATAGCTAGATGGTTGTTTTCCAGATGGGTATAAAAACTTCAAGCACTTGAACCAAATTATGTTCAAAGAATCGATCAAAAGTTCCATATCTACGCTGCAGATATTTTTTATACCACTACTTACACAATTCATGTTGTCTGCCGTGTTATCTGACGGTCTTCCATCTGTTGGCTGTTGAATAATAAAATAATATTAATAATAAAATAATAATTTTTATTATAATTATAATTTTATTATTATTTTGTTACAAATTTTGTCGGCATTTCATGAAAACCTGGCCAGTGAGCTCAACGTATGATCTCAAAAAACTTGCAAATTCCCGAACATCGTCTTCAATACCTTCAATGATTCAAATGATGACGACGATGACGATGATAATGATAATAATAATTTAAAGAACGAATGATATAAAAATTCAAGTTAGTTCAATGTTCATTCGTCGCCTGCCTATGTACAGTCTGTCTTCTTTTTCAATGGTTCCTCTCAGTCCCTTTTTCATGGTCACCTTATCCACCATCTTCAAAATTTCTAACTCTAGTCTTTGCTTTTCATAGGCTGGATTGTTCAATGTCTGGTAAGGTTTAT
>NW_008704170.1:1552052-1560033 GCF_000326865.2 Helobdella robusta | reverse complement strand
TAGATACAACCTTGATATCACCGCCAACACCATCATTATCTTTGCTATCATCATCGACAACAACACCTTTCATCATCGTCGTCATCGTTAACGTTATCATACTGTTGGCAACATCATCCGTATTTTTATTTCCGCCTATTCCTATGTAATATCATCATCATTATTATTATTAATATTATTATTATTATGAATTCATTTTATCAGTATTTTTCACTAGAAAATAATTTCAGCAGCAATAAATAGAGCGTACGAGCAACAATAATATTAAGAGTCAGGGGCAGTTCACTATTCACTTTAGCATTAAGTACATGATGAATAATGATAATAATAATAATAATGAAAGTAAAATTATACAAATAATAATATAAATAATAAAATTATACAAATAATAATATAAATAATAAAATTATACAAATAATAATATCAATAATAAAATTATACAAATAATAATATCAATAATAAAATTATACAAATGATAATAAGAAAATTATACAAATAATTATAATAACACCATGCCCACCGGCGATTAGTTCCTGGCCGGCGAAGAATAGCTCTTCGTAGACATCTTGTACCTCGAGGTCAACCGCGATGTTTTGGTTATTATTATTGTTGTTGTTCGCACTGTTCATAATAATAATAATAATTATTATTATTACTAATATTATCTAAATTATTATTATTACGTACCTACATATTTCTATCATTATACTTAGTTGGGCAATTATTACTATTACTACTACTATTATTATTATTTTATTATTAATATAATTTTTGTCCTGATTCGTGTTAACATTACATATATTATTATCATCATTATTAACATCATCATAATCATCACCATCATCTTTATTACAGTTATAATTGTTTGACCTCAACCTTGAACTTCCACCGAGGTCATACTGATTGACGGGTGACGTCAGAAGTATCCGTCCCCTCAAACTCCTCCTACCACAATTAGTGAGTGCATTGAGGATGGCCAGGAATTTCGCTGACGTGCCAATGAACATTAGATCCAGCATTTTTTCCGTGTTAGTTCGCGGCCACTGAAGCTGTCGTTGGCGTTTTGTTTGAGGATTTTTTAAAAGAAATAAAATAAGTAAATAAATAAATAAAACAATTCGGACTTGGAGGTATCAGCACTCCAAATTAATGCATGTGACTCCAAGTTAACGCATCACATACACTACCAGGCATCTTAAACACTAGGCTATCGTGTAAACCAAAATTATTTAAATAGGGAAATAAATTATGACAATAATTAAACTGAGATCATAATTAATTTACGTTGGCAAATTGTTTGATGTTGAATCGGTTGACTGGCCTCAGGAAGTCTCGAGGTCTACGTCTCGTCTCTATGACCGCCCTCTTGAAGACCATCACGGATAACTAAGATAGTTGTGGTGGTGGTGTGATTATGACGATGATATCAACGACGCTAAATACAACAACAACAACAGCAACAACAACAACAACGGCAACAACAACAACAACAACAGCAGCAGCAACTGACGAATTAACACAAACATCTAACCTTAAAAGTACAGGCTCTAAACACTTCATCGTAAATCCATTTCCCATCATTCCGTTGGCCTCCACTACCACCACAACGACAGACACCACTACCACCACAACGACAACCACCACTACCACCACAACGACGACAAATTACGTCACCTTTTTTTTCATTACCATGACAACCACCAATCCCAATTTTCCCACCTAATTCAGACTCTCTGCGTTCTTTCATCATCTTCATCGTTGTTGAGGTATTAGCTGTAGCAGCAGCTGTCGTATCAGCTACGGCAGCTGCATCGCAGCTGCCAATACATCCGCCACAACGTTCATCGTCGACCTTAACATTGGCAGGTTTTGAATTTTTCAGCAAATCTTCTTTCAAGTCATTCATCTTAAGGAGCATTTGTCTGGCACAGGCCTTACAGGTGAATTAATGAATTGATGGATGGATAGTAGGGTAATGGAAAGATAGATGGATGGATAGATAGATGAATTGATAGATTAATGAAAAAATGATGAATGTATAGACGACAATCAAATAAATGAAGGAACAGTTTGAAAACGTAAAACAAATAAAAGAATGGGCAGATATAATATCATAAACGCGATTTCGTTAAGCAACATAACGAATGAATAAAAATGCGAACTGTTGAATGTATGGCTGAATGGCTGCTTAATGAAACACACACACAAACACACACAAACAAACACACACAAGCAGACACACAAACACAAGCAACAATACAACAATTACCTCAGCTCTCTCTTCCTCACCAATTTCATAATAGCACTGACATACAGCAATGCAGAGCGTCACCCTCCACTGCAAGTAATCCACCGAACTCAATTCACCAGATGCATCCATGCACTCTGTACAACGCTTCACGTGCAGTAATACCTGGTATTTTGTATTATACACTCGTATACACACCTGGGATTTTTTATTATTGTATCACATTTACATGTTAAATATATACACAGATAGAAAGAAAGAGAGGGAAAGAGAGAAAGAAAAAAAAATTTTGGATTTATTTAATACAGGGGTGGGCAAACTTTTTGCTATGAGGGCCGCATTGAGAACCATATGACCTTTGAAGGGCCGCATATTTAGTTAAATAGCAAATTTAATGATAATAATAAACAAATGATAATAAGAAGAAAAAACTAAAAGTAAAACGAAGAATAAGAATTATAATCTGAAGAAACCTTGTGTGACCAGCCAAGAACCATGAGCTGCCTGCATATGCTGTATACATGAATGGTCACTGAAATTATGACAACATTCTCCATTTCATCATCTCATTCACTTTTTTTTTATTAGTGACGCAATAATAAATCACGCAATGACGTCACACATCGAATGAACCAATGAGAGATGACGAACCGTTGTAGACCAGCCAATAGAGATCGTCGTAGAGGAAAATGGCGTCAAGAATGACGTGAAGCTGTTTTAACATGTGCAAACATGAGGGCACTGAACAAACGTTCGTCAAGCTGGCATCAGATGACATCAGTAACTTATACTTGGACATAATCCGACCGATTATTGATTGTAGCTACGAGAAATAAAAAAATCTCACTGATATTAATTATACATCCTTTGGCGATCTATCTATATTATACAATTGAAATTGAAAATTTACACTTCAGATTTATAAAAATTGATATGCATCTTTGTTCATTTCTTAACAATCGAAGGGCTTTTGAGTTCAGGGCTCAGGTAGTTATCAATAAAAGCCATAGGCGTGTGTATGTTTGCGTACGTGTGTAAGTCTCGTGGTGGGAATGTTGCAGAATGTACGGCGAAACTGAAGACTGAAATTAAGTAACTAATCAACAATTCGTAAATTGCATGCACGCACACCCGCGCATGCACGCACACAGACACACACACACCCCACACAGGCACACACCACACACACACACACACACGCAGGCCAATAATAAAACATCGAAAAAACAAATAATTTACAGCGTTTTCAACAGGAAGACTGTTGAAATCTCTACAATCAACTAGACATAGCAAGTGTTCAACTGTGACGAAGTTGATGAACGTGAAAGATTTTGGGTAGTACCTCATGAGAAGCTTGTCGTAGCAGTGCCAGATCACTGCTTCGTATTCCTTTGTTGGTTGTAGTGGTAGTGAATATCTTATTTATTCATTCATTTATTCAGCCAGTCATAAAAGTAAAAACTGATAAAATACGGTTTTATTATTATTATTAATTTTAGTAGTACCAGTAGTCGCAGCAACAGCAGCAGCAGTAGTTGTAATAGTAGCAGCAGAATTAGCAGCAGCAGCAGTAGTAAAAGTAATGATAAAGTAGTGGTAATAATAGGAACCTGATTATTAACTAAGTGAGACGCCATGGATAAAATTTTTTCTTCTATAAAATCACGAGGTAGCCTGTCTTCAAAATTACTCCACAATTTCACCAGCTGTTCGTTTCTTAACAAAAATGAAAATAAAATCTATAGATAATTAATAAAAATAGTTTTAATGTTTGTGTGTGCGTGTGTGTGTGTGAAAAAGAGGGAGAGAGAGAGAGAGAGAGAGAAAAGAGAATGAGAAAGAGAGAAAGAGAAACTAATTACTAATCCCTAAAAAAAAAAGTAAAGACAAATTCGATATTGTAAAAAAATATATAAAAATTAGCAGAAATTAAATTCTAAAAATTTTACAATTTCATCTTGAAATCCGCAGCCGTCTTCCTCTTCATCAGGTAAGCAAGAACAGCGTTAAACTGACTTTTGAAACTTTTATACAACGGGTCTCTGTCAAAATCAACAACAACTTTACTACAACCATTCTTATTATTATTTACTGCCTGTTGTTGCTGTTGTTGTTGTAAACTTTTCGTCAACTTCGTCATGGCAGCTCTGTAAATAGACATTTTAATAAAATTCCCCAACAACGCTAACACGGGTAAAAATTTGTGCCTATAGCAAAAAGGTTACAGTTTGTTTGCAGACATTACCATGACAACGCAATGAAACTCGTTCTTAAAGTTCACTTTTAGCACTTCATTTTTTATCATTTATTGTATTATTAAAAGATGTAACAATTACTATACATATATGGCAATAAGTATCGTTATTAATCCAAAATATGATTGAGTTGAATGTATTTTTTAAAGAATTCATTAATATTATAACAAAACACATTAGGTATACACAACACACACACACGCGTGCGCGCGCACGCACACACACGCACGCACACACACACACACGCACACACACACGCGCACGCACACACATACACACGCACACACACACGCGCACGCACACACATACACACGCACACACTCAGAATAAATCATAATTATACATCGAAATGAAATATTACTATACATATATACCAAACTATTTATATATACAATATATAATGATTGTTAATGTTCATAATGCTTCACATTATGCAGTTGGTTATTAATTATTTCGAAAGAGAGAACAAGAGAGAGAGAGAGAGAGAGAGAGAGAGAAACCGAGAGAGAAACCGAGAGAGAGAGAGAGAGAATCATTCCAGGACATCCAGACAAGAAGGCGATCCTTTTTTTGGGAAGATAGAACCCCTATTGTTATCCTTGGTAGATTCCACAATTTCGGCGTAATTATGATATTCCGTATCTCGTTGTGGGCTTTCGTAGCTTAAACTTCTCATGTTAAAATTGTTGTTGTTGTTGCTGTTGCTGTTGTTGGTGTTGTTGCTTCTATGGCTATTGTGGTTGTCATAAACTTTCTCTGAATTCGTCGGCTGGTTTTTACGTTTCGATCTTTGAACATCTAAAAACCGTGAAATGAAAAGAATAATTAAAATAAATTAAATTAATTAATTTAATTTAATTCATATTTGTTATATAATTGTTAAAATTTATAATAAAATAGCTCTTATAATTTATTTCGTTGGGTTAAACCAACCCCCACCACACATATAGAACAAGAATAGCTAATGAGGTATTAATAGTAACAAGTTAGATTATCAAATCATCATCGTAATGAAATCTCCCTTTATTATAACTCCAACAACATGATTATCTCAAACTATAATTATTATTTTATTATCTATAATTATTATCATAATTAACTTATTATTAAAAATAATTTTTACTGACACATGACGATGGTGAATATGATGAGTAGCAGTAACGTTATGCCAAGTAGTATTGCTAATACTATCGTTGCAATTTGGTAAGGGCTCAGTGTAAATGGTATAACTGTTAAAAATTTGTATGCATGTATGTATGTATGTATGTATTTATGTATGTATGTATGTATGTATATATGTATGTATGTATGTATGTATGTATGTATGTATGTATGTATGTATGTATGTATGTATGTATGTATGTATGTATGTATGTATGTATGTATGTATGTATGTATGTATGTATGTATGTATGTATGTATGTATGTATGTTAAAACCAAAACATGATGAATGTATGTATGTATGTATGTATGTATCTATGAATGTATGTATGTATGTATATATGTATGTATGTATTTATGTATGTATGTATGTATGTATGTATGTATGTATGTATGTATGTATGTATGTATGTATGTATGTATGTATGTATGTATGTATGTATGTATGTATGTATGTATGTATGTATGTATGTATGTATGTATGTATGTATGTATGTATGTATGTATGTATGTATTATATATTACATTCAAAGGTGTATAATTTATATAGAAAACTAGAAACATAATTTGTATTTTCTGTTACGGTGGCCATGCTCGATGAATTCCAATAAGAATTCTATCATGGTCAGCCCGCTTCTTATCATTAAATTCTTTTTTAATTTTATGGAGCAAATAAAATTTCATTTCGTTTCGTTTCGTTTCGTATGTATGTATGTATGTATGTATGTATGTATGTATGTATGTATGTATGTATGTATGTATGTATGTATATATGTATGTATGTATGTATGTATGTATGTATGTATGTATGTATGTATGTATGTATGTATGTATGTATGTATGTATGTATGTATGTGTTTGTGTGTGTATGTATGTATGTTAAAACCAAAACATGATGAGTGACACTGAACCGTCAAACATCAAGTAACAAATGGATCAACACTTTGATTTGTCGTTAATTGCACATGTCGGCATTCAGTTGGATATTTTCAAGCACACAGACACGCAGGAACCGCTGCAACAAGCACGAAATGTGGTTAGTTGCGAAAAACAGTTCCCTGCTGTCGCCTGATCTGACGCTGATCATTTTGCATATTTCCTTAAAAAATTTAAGGGTGTTGGGGTCCATCGGGCCGTGTATGTATGTATGTATGCATGTATGTATGTATGTATGTTTGCATGTACGTACGTGTTTGTGTATGTATGTGTGTCTGTGTATGTGTGTACACGTACGCTCGCATTGGCCATCATAGGTAGACTTGTGGTATCCTTCGTTGCAGTCGCATTCGAAGGCGTCAACGAAGTTGGAGTACTGAATGATACACTGGTGGTCGCCACAACCTCCATTGTTGTTGTAACAATCTGAGCCACAAATTATTCATTGAAATGATCATTTGATTACTTCAAATAGCAGCTGGTAATTTAATATACAAAAAAAATCCCAATAAATATATGAATATGTATTTTTATTTAAACTGAAAATAAAATAAACTTGATCCGCGAAAAATAATTTTTAAATTTTTTGGTGAAAAGATCAAAATATTTTACCAAAGAAAAATAAAAAGTTCCCGCTAAAATTTCAAAAATTTCCCGCCAAAAAATCTTCTTCCCGCCAACCTCTCAACTGACACGTGGATCCGCAGTAACCTGCTTGGCAGTCAGAACACATTCCAAGCGAGTCGGCTGGTTTTTCATCGCTGCAATGAGTTGGGCAGTAGTTCCAACTTGAGCTGTCTTTATAGTTGCATGGACTGACTGTGTGTGTGTGTGTGTGTTAGTGTGTATGTGTGTGTGTGTGTGTGTGTGTGTGTGTGTGTGTGTGTGTGTGAATAGTTGTTTACTTGTTTACGTAGCTTCATGATAACATCTTTTTATTCATTCATTCTATTGTTACCTTTTGATTGTTCGCATTGTAGGTTTCGCACTGTTACTATGTATGTTGAATATTTTATTTAATGGTTTTTAATGTTATTTCTCTCTCTCTTTCTCTCTCTCTCTCTTCTTTTTTTTCTTTTCTTTCTATTTTTTGTTTTGAACATTCTATTTCTATGTTTACTTCGTACACATTTTTATAATGGCATCATATTTTTAAATCATAATATTACTGTTTGCATGATTTTTATGTTACTCATGGTCTAAACATCCATACCTACTATTGTCATAAGCAGTGTTATTTTAATGCGATTTGATGTAAGCTTTGATGTAAGATTTGATGTAACATTTTTAATGGTTCACTTTATGTCTGAAGAAAGACTGAATTGAATGACTCATATAAGGGGTAATTTGTATTTATCGAAAGAAATAATGTTAAAATGA
>NW_008704170.1:1512052-1547052 GCF_000326865.2 Helobdella robusta | reverse complement strand
ACTTGATTTATCAGAAGATAAAAATACAAATAATATAAACGACAAAATACAAAAATACAAAGAAAAATACAAAACAGGAATGAAGTTCGTTATTAACGTCAGATGTTAACGTCATTACCTTCTTATAACGCTTCTCAACTTCCAATCTATCACACACGCACACACACGCACACACACATGCATATACACGCACACATTCTTATCTAGGAAGATTTTTTTTAGAAAATTATTATTCTTTACAAAGTTCTGTAAAGGTATTTTGCAAATTGATAGAAAACAAAAAGTTAGAGAAATTTTGTATTTTATAAAGTTTCAAAAACATGCCTCTTGTTACATTTGCATAGCAAAATATTCTTTGTATTTTCAGTAAAATAGATAAATGTTCAGAAATAAATTAGAAGTATGAAACTAGCAAATTGACTGCCAGCCGAAAACATAGAAAACCACCTCCTGAAATCCATGATTCGAACGACGATGGCGCAAGAGTCAAAAATCGACTTGGCCCTAAAGCTGAGGCAACTTGAAACACTCTTGGCAGAAATTGAACTGACGACGAACAGGCTGGCCGTTTATTTCGGGCAGACTGGGGCCGAAGCCAGAACAATCGAGTATCAGATGAGGAAAATCCAGGATAACAGTCACGTGTCGCTTGGTCCCGTCAGAAAACTGGTCCGTGTGTTTTTTTTTGTAAAACTTTTTAATTTATTTTAACATTGGTACGTTATTTTAAGATGTTTTCATGCATTTGGATGTGTTTTTTGTATTCATTTGGTATGAGGTAGCAATTATATTTTCAATTTTTCCGATCTAATGATTAAGCACAACCGGTCAAATGTTTAAAACTTAGGTTGCCGAACGACAGAGGGCAAGAAAAACTGACCGGCTGCCCGATGTTAACCCGGGGGGAAGTGTCTTCGTGACGAACGAGGACCTCAATTTCGATTTCGATTCCATAAACGTGCAAGACATGGAGGTGGAAAGTGAGGAGAGCATCAAGAAAAAAGTGATGGAAGAGAAAAAATTGAAGCTGGAGACGGAAATGCTGAAGAGGAAGATGATGATGGAGGAGGCAGAACGAGAGAACATGAGAAAGAAGGGAAGGGTAGATCTGAAAAAGTGGACAACCTATAGGTTAGCTCATCGTCGTCACTATAATTTAAAAAAAATATTTGCTTAATTCAAACAAAATAATAGATTTGACAACTAAAACAGCAATTAAAACCATTTTATAGACGTCAATATAACAAACATCTGCAGTTACAAGCTGGCCAGCTTGGAACCTCAAATCGAACACATGAACCAGAATCACTTCCTGTCAACCTGCCACATAAAAACGTCACCGCTTCACGCAATCTTCAACCAGGAAGACCTCCTCGTCAACTTTGTAGATGTCACTAACTATCAAATCAACTACACGGAACACGAGGAGCTGTTGAATCACGTGATCTACGTGAGGTCATCGGCCAGGAATGGAGATGTGCCGTACGAATTTCAAGTAGTCCTGATAAGCATTTATTTGTAAAAAATACTTTGGCTGAACTTTTAACCAGAACATTAATCAATAGAATATAAATTATTTTTTCTATTTATAAACGAACATTAAAAAAAGTATTTAAAATGAAATTAATTACAAAATATTAAACTAAAATAAAAATTCCATTAACGCAACAACATCCCAGCTCCCTATCCGTCTCCTGATACCACATCCACCCATTACACGGACGAGAGAAACCGTTATCAAAGTTTTGCACTGCTCAAAAAGTTTAAAACATAAGCTCAAACTACAGAGCAGAGAAACCAAAATCAACATCTTCAAACGAAAGTACATAAAAAGTGAAGGCGACGAAGCCGACGACGATGAGGATGGCGGTGAGGGACCTCGTAGAAGTCCTGCTGCTGCTGATAAGCAGAATGATAAACTTCAGTGTTTTCGAGAGGATACAGCTATGAACAGTGAAGCCACTGGTTGCGACAACAACCACAGCCGCAACAACCGCAGCTTCGACATTATTAATGACGCAAACAACAGCTGCCATGTAAAAAACAGTTTAAATGGTAAACATTCAATGAGTTGCGATGACGTCATCGTTGTACCCGATGCTAATGACGTCGATGGTAATGACCGAGAGAAACACGCCAGCAGCAGCAGCAGCAACTTCAACGACAACATCAACAACAACATCAACAACAACGGTGATAATGACAATGATAATGATGATTGTATAGACGTTGATAACGGTGATGATGAAAATGATGATGTTGTTAATGATGGCGATGATGAACGAAGTAGCAACACAAATTGTTGGGAAGAGAAAAATACAGTCAAATTAAACAATGCATCTGAAGCCGGTTTCACATCCCATGTATTGATTCTTTCAATTGTTTCCTATTTTCATTTAAATTAATCTAAATATATTATATTAATAATATAAATTTTACAAAACAAAAAAATTTATTTTGAATGTTGAACAAATTTTATTTAAAAGTTGCTACCCAAGTCTATGCAGTTTTCAATAAAATGTCATCTCAAAATTTAAAAACCTCCCTAACTAAGCCTTTTCCTTAACAACCCCTTAAAAAACCTTTTAACAATTCCCTAACAACCTCCTAACTACCGTCTAACAAACCTCCCTAAACACCCAAGGACAACAATTCAGTCTCATACATCCCCATCGACCACATACCGCGTCATGGACTGCTTTTCGCCATCGTCAGTAGACCGAAATGCGACAAGAGTCATTTTGGTCCAAAAGGTGGAAAATTAATTCAGAGTGTTGACTCTAGGATTAACGTCCTGGTGCCGAAATTGGCTTTTGAGGAAAAAACTGAAGTTCAATTGCAGGTTTGTAGGGCGTATTTTGAAATTTTATTAGTGTTTTACAATGAATAAGTGTACAACTTCGTCACCATAGACCATCTGGAACAGCAACAGCGCTATCTCGAAGTTCAAACAGCAACAGCAGCGCCAAAGTCAACAAAACTCTCATGCCGACGATCAACCCATCCCTGCGACAAACGATTCCGATCCTGAATTTCTCGGTATAACACCATTCCTGAGTATTGAAACTGAACACAATCCATTGAAACATCTGATGGTTAAGATCATCCAGCCGTCCGGAGCAAGCAAGCGTAAAAAAATGAAATCCCAGGTTAAATTCGTCGCCAACAATCCGGACGGTGATGAACAAGTCACAATCGACAACAAAAACAACAAAGATATCGAGTCGGATAGAAATTTAAACGCCAACAACGATATAAACCACAACGACGACAACAACAACACTACAGACGGGAGACCAAATATAAAAACGCACCTAACTCTACCTCCTCTCTTTAACTCAATCAACGATCAGAACGTTCAGAGCAAACCCCGTTAGAAATCTCTCAAAATGAAATTAAATGTAAAATTTGAATTAAATTAAATGTAAAAATTGAATGAGATAATATTCGAATAGCACCGTAATTAATTTCAGCAAAAGATTACATTGTCCTGGTGACAAAAGATACAACAAGCAAATGGAAAGCGAGACCCGAGGTTGAGTTCATCGTTCAGAATGACGTCATTCTCTTCGTTTTAACCGAGCCATTGAAAAAGTTAGTTACATAATTTTTTGTCACAACTCAACAACATACACACACACACACACACACACAAACAAACATACACACACACACAAACAAACAAACCCAACTCCAGATTAGCGTTTTTACGTCTGTCGCAGCCAGCAGACCCAGCGATCATCGCTAAGATGATATCAGCCTTTGAAGTGGTAACATACGAAAAAGAGGTCCAGGCGATCACGGCCTTACATCATCTACATCTCAATCCATCCAACCACCGCCAGTCCAGCCCCCATCCGCTCCACCATCATCTTCTTCCTACTTCCCACCATTCTTCGTCGCCATCTTCCATCACGTCTTCAATTGTTTTAGAGTGCGTCAGGGCGGAGAATATTGAAAAAGTGGTCTACAAGTTTGACATGATGGGATATGATTCGGGTAGGAAAATTATTCTTTCTTTTCGGAGTTATTTTCTTAAGGGGTTTAAATAAAAATTTGCTGTAAATATTTAGTTTTATAGTTAAATTGATAAAAATATCAAAAAATACTAGAGTGTACGTGTACATTTTTGGTTACAATTAAATTAACTTTAGAAATGCAAATAATAAAACAACTATTTACTAAGTCAAACATTGCCCGTGATTGTATTTTAAATTAGTCTCATACTTATTGTTCATATTATGTCATTTTTTTAAATTTAATTAATTTTTGTACGGTTTTAGCACATTATATTAGCTATTTTTACATCGGTTTGCTATACATATATATATATATATATATATATATATATATATACGCACGCACACACACATACACGCACACCGCACACTCACACGCACAAACACACATCCGTTGAAATATTATGTAAATTTTAGAAGTTATGAATATTTAAAAAATTAATTTTAATAAACTAAACTCGCCTATACATCTAGTAAGAACGGAGGAGACGAAATTCAGCATACATGAAGGCGACCGCTTGAAACTCATATTCAAAGGCAACGTACGATTCAAAGACAATGGAGATGTCAGATCTGTTGTTTTTCATTCAAATCTCAGTACCTGTTTCATGCAGGTAGCTTCCAGACCATCATCGTCGTCGTCACCGTTATCATCTTAATCGCCGCCATCATCATCTTCATCATCTTCTTTTTCATCACCAACATCATCTTAGTTATCAACTTCATCTTCGTCTAAATCATCAAGATATAAAAATTATTTAGTCTCAAGTCACAAACTCCATCCAGGCAGACATCAGCGAGATAGATTCCTTCGCTCAGAACGCACTACTGATGTACAGAGGCTGTCTGCAAATCAGATCAGAGAAGAGCCAACAACCGAAACGACAACAACAACAACAGATGAGAGTGTTACAGAAACACGAAAGCAGACTAGATGAAAAACGCAGTCAGTTGACAAAGAAGCAGACGAGCATGCATCCAGGCGTACAGTGGAATAGTAAGACCACGTCTGTGGAGGACGATGGCGACGCTGATCTGCTGTGCGAAATCCAAATACTGCTACCTAAGGTTGTTTCCCTACCTATATACTCCGCGAATGAAATAGTTAAGAGTATTTCTGCCAAATTATTTTTTACTTATTCATGATTTTATTGAATTTATTTTACCATTTCACTTTCTTTTCTTAAGAAAAGACATGACCCACCAAATCTGAGGAGGATTCAAATCGCCATTAAGGACGAACGTTGGTTGGGATTGACTGATGCTAATTAATTATAATCATTCATTGATAAACATCATTAATTAGTTAATTAATTAATTAATGACAACAACTATTTATACATAATAATGATGACATCGCAATAAAGTTGGATAACGGTAGTGAAATATTTTTTAATTTTCAAGTTATCGAGAATGATACAACACCGTACTTATTTTCAATTTCTACCAAGATAGCACGTCTCACAAATGTCCTCAAACCAGCCAACAAAACAGTCAAACAAATCACAGTACATCTCTGCATTTCAACACAAGTTTCAACAAACAAAACAAATAATACACATCACATCTCAATATTCTGACACAAACTTCTGGCAAAACAACGGGCAAAATTAATAATTCTCAACTCGATGTTTTAACAAAACTATCCCCCAAACCAACTAGTAACGCGACACTAACTTCTCCACCAAATAGCTCCCCTCTCAGGTGATTTTTTCGACCGACTTTCATCTTCACTGGGCGATAAATGGACGAGTCTGGCCGAGAAGTTGAAAATCAGTCAAGTGTCGGTCCAGCGAATAAAAAACTCATGCACCAGACGGTTTCTTACCGAAGAAAGCGAGTTCACGTCTGTCATACACAACATGGCCGCCAAGCAAATGCTTTTCCAGTGGTTCAAAACTTCGCCAAAGTCTTCCAATAAGGTTAGAGGATGAAGATGATGATGACGATGATGATGACGACGATGATGACGATGATGATGACGACGATGATGACGATGATGATGACGAGGCTGATAACGAGCGAGCTTAATGATAATGATAGTGCTATTGATGATGATGATGATGATGGCGATGATGATGATGATGATGATAGTGCTATTAATGATGACGATAATGGTGGTGGCGATGATGATGATGATAGTGCTATTAATGATGATGATAGTGGTTGTGATGATGATGATGATGATATGATAATGAAAACAATATGCTGATGATGGTGATGACTAAGAAGATATTGTTTATATAAATACGTGGAAAACAGGTCAAAGAACTACGCTGGGCACTGGCGGCTGTCGGCAGAAACGATCTACTTGCTGAATTTGGAGGAGAATGATGATGAAGAAGAAGATGATGAGGATGATGATTATGATGATAAAGAAAAAGAAGAATAAGAAAATTATGTAGATGAAAATGATGATCAGAAAAAAGAAAAATAAGAAGAAAAAGATGATGAGGATGATGATGATGATATTAGTAATTAGAAATTTTCTTTTATAATTTATACAAAGTTTATAAACAACTTCATCAACAACAACAACATTAACAACAACAACAACAACAACAACTGTTGCTAAAAATGTTCTAAAAAAAGAACAATCCTGTGTTAAGGTGAACTCTCTGCAAAAATTATTCTCAGCCAAAAATCATAAACAACAAGTCAATTTAACACTCATTGATACCCAAAAATATCATTGCATAAACGTTTCATATCTGTGTATACACAATTTATATATATATATATATATATATATATATATATTTATATATATATAGAAAGAGAGAGAGAGAGAGAAAGAAAGATGGGAGAGATTTTAAGAGTGCGTCAGTTATAAATAAATAACCAATTCCGAATGTATTTTTATCTTTACTATCCAGTCCAAAGTAACTCACCTGGTTATAATTAAACAACCACTATAATAATAATAATAATAATTATTATTATAATAATAATAAGGATAATAATATTAATAACAGTTGCTGTTGCAAAAGCAGCGAGTCTGTGGAATGTAAATAACCATCCAGTGAGCTCATCTCCCTCTCGCTCTCTCTTTCTCTCTCTCTTTCTCTCTTTCTTTAAATATATGTGTGTGTATGATTTATTGATAGTGTGTTTATGTTTACATCTTCGTTGTTTGTCCTACATTATATAAATTATTTAAAAAAAATTTGAAAATAGTTTGAAAAGTTCATTCGTTCGTTCGGTTGTTCGTTCGTACGTTTGCTGACTATTGCATTCATTCATTCATTCATTCATTAATTCATTCATTAGTTTAAACAAAAGTTGTTTTATAGTTTATTTATTTATTAATTCATTCATTCGTTCATTGTACTGAAGTACTTCTCATTATTTTAGAAGTAAGTTTTTAATGCGTGTTCTAAATTTGTAGTGGGTTTCAACGCTTAAATTAGCTATTATTCAATTGAAATACGATATAAATTTCATTTTTTTACTAAAATTTTTTTTAAAATTCATCAAATTATCATTTTACATTTTGAAATTAAACATTTTTTTTCATTTCACAAGTCAGCATGTCCTGTCAAACGGAAACCAAAGACGACAAAAGTTGTGCTAGCAGAAACTGCAACAACCACCGCAGCCACACCGATCACACAGCAACCGACCACACAACAGCTCCCGCCACAAAAGAGACGCAGACAGCAGACACGTACACAAAAATCATCAACAACAAAGATCACCATGGTCTGGACTTGGTCAAAAAATGTTCATGCGCCGACGATGATCCTTTTGGGACCTTCCCCCACTTTGCCACGACGGTCATACACGCCGGACAAAACCCGAAACAGTGGAACTGCAGGGCTGTGGTGCCCCTCATCTCCCTATCTACCACCTTCCAAGCTGAGGAACCAGGGGCCGAGGGAGTCAGTTTTTTTTTGGGAGATGTCTCAGTTTATTTTTGAATTTATACGTTCATAATTCATCAGAATTATGATTTTTTTTTTTAGAAATTTCTTTACAAATTTTGTTGCGTTTTTGTTGCTGAAGTTGTAACGTGCTTTAGAAGCAAACGCTCTGGATGATGAAAATAATTTGAAATTATATTCAATATAACATGAAAATTACGCGAAAACTGTAAAAAATATAACAAAGTAAAAATTACGCTGATGTGGTAGATGTTTTTATGAAAGAAGTTACTTAATAAAAACCAAAATTGCAATTTGGAGTAACTGAATGATGGAATGATGGAATAATTTCAAACGACAGAAATTTGAGTATGTACGTGCTGGCAATCCGACGAGGAAAGTTGCCGAGACATGTGTGGCAGCAATCGAGAATGGAAAACATTGTAAGAGAAATTTGTTTATCGTAATTTCATCCTAATTTTAACATAATTTTATAATAATTTCACCATAATTCTATATTAATTTCAAAATGCAACCAATTTCGACCTTCCTACAACTAATTTCGAACACCCTGCAACCAATTTCGAACACCCTGCAATCAATTTCGAACACCCTGCAACCAATTTCTACTATCATGCAACCGAACAGCACCATCCTGCAACCAAATTATATTACTTTGCAACCAAATTACACCACTCTGCAACCAAATTATATTACTTTGCAACCAAATTACACCACCCTGCAACCAAATTACACCACCCTGCAACCAAATTAACTCGCGGCAACCAACTTTTCCCACCACCTCACACCCAAGGTTTCTTATACGCCAGTGGGCTCGCTGCTACAGTCAACATATTCCACTTACTGAAAGGTGGTGATCACGTGATATGCATGGATGACGTCTACGGGGGTGCGTTTGAGTTTTTTTTTTGTTTGTTTTTTTTCCAAATTCGTCATCATTAGTATTGTTAAAATCATTTTCGATTTAATACAACACAATACCAAACAGTACAATATAATTATAATAAAATAATAATACTTTTATAATTTTTAAGGTACCAATAGGTACATTAACAAGGTCTTAGTAACAATGGACATCGAGGCGACATTCGTCGACGCCACTGAACCGGCGAACGTTAAGCAAGCACTCAAACCTAACACCAAGGTGATTGATGGTAATGATGATGAAGACGATGATAATGATGAAGATGGGGAAGATGATGACGATGGTGGTGATGATGACGATGACGATGATGATGAAGATGGGGAAGATGATGACGATGGTGGTGATGGTGATGAAGATGGTGAAGAGGATGACGATGGTGGTGATGATGACGATGATGATGACGGCGGTGATGATTATGAGTAATAGGAGAAAGATAAAGATGATCACGATCATGATCTTATTCTCCGTCTGTTTGATTTATTTTCATTTTTAAATTCATATACTATCGCATTTTGATTCTCAGAATTCTACAAACGATTTAATGTTTTAAGATGTTGTGGTTGGAAACGCCGACAAACCCGACGTTGAAGGTGGTGGACATTGAAGCGGCTTCAGCAGTGGCCCACCAGCAGCCAGGTGTCATCGTCGTCGTCGATAATACCTTCATGTCTTCATACTTCCAGGTGGGTTGTGATATTTTAATTTTTGTTAAATAGGCGTTCTGATTGCGTAAGGGGTAAATTGTAAGATGTTACTTTGCAAGGAGATCTTTGTCTACTGCATGTGCTTTGTGATTCCTACTTATTTTTACATGTTTGTGTTGGTTTTGTGTTATCTCTTTGGTATAGTTAGGAAAGAATTTGTTAAATGTTTATTTATGTTTTAGCAATTCGAAAATAAAAATTTAATGTTTTATTTTGTTCATCGCTAGAGACCGCTTGACTTAGGAGCAGACGTTTCTTTCCAATCTCTGACCAAATACATGAATGGTCAGTTCACTTCAAATCCATTTCCAGCTTTGTATTTTGCCGATTTTGACCTGATTTCATGCATACGCTTGCATATCTTTCATTTATTTAGCCAAACATTTAATTCTATATTAATATAACTATGAAAAAAACTCAAAGCACATACACACACACACAAACAAACATGCAGCAAACAAACTCATCCACGTACACAGGACATTCAGATGTTCTGATGGGATCACTGACGACGAACAATGATGAATTGGCTGAAAAACTGAAATTTCTTCAAAATAGTCTGTACACACACACACACACACAACACACACACGCACACACACACACAGCACACACACACACACATGCACGCACAACTTAACTTTTTCAACAAACAGCTCTCGGGGCGGTGCCCTCTCCATTTGATTGCTACATGTTAAACAGGGGCTTGAAGACGTTGGCACTGCGTATGAGGCAGCATATGAAGAATGGGCTGCAGGTGGCTAGGTACCTACAGGACAACCCAAGAGTTGAAAAAGTTATACATCCTGGTATGTAATGTGCACACATGATTTCTCCTAAAATCAATTCGTTTTTCGTTAATTTTTAGTTCTACAAAAAATCAACTTTGGGTTTTGTCAATATATCAGAGTTGAGAAAGTTGGTTATTTTTTCATCCTGCTTTTTGAATGTCAAAATGTCTGGATCGGAAAGATAGAAATTGAAATATAGATGTCACCTGAATCCTGAAAAAATGCCGACCTCCGTGTTATTTTCATTTCAGTTTTTATCTTTTCTTGGTCCAGACACGCGCGCGTTCCTTCAAACCAGTAAAATACAAAATGAGATTGGAAAGTACTGAGATGCCCATCTTTTCCACGTTTTAAACCAACCAGGCCTGCCAAGCCACCCACAACACGCCATTGCCAAGAAACAGTGCAAAGGTTACAGCGGCATGATCACGTTCAGCATCAAGGGCGGTCGCGAAGAAGCTTGCCTATTTCTTAAAAGTCTCAAGGTTCTTATACATTATTTTATATCTTGACCAATTAATTTAAATTATTTGAAATCAATTACAACAATAATACTATTAATATTACTGTTATCACTACTGCTGCTATTACCACTACTACTACTGCTGCTGTCGCTGCTACTGCTGCTTCTTCTACTACTACTGCTGCTAGTAGCGTCAGAGAGGTATGGAATTAAAATCTCAAAACCATAGAGCTCACTCACACAAATGCATAGGTGCAGTGAACAACAATGCGGCATACATTCCACGTTATGATAGCTATAGTGTACTTTATTAGTAAAAAAACATTTAAAATTATTTCCGAAATTGTATTTCTTTATGGACAGGTTTTTTCGTTAGCAGAAAGTCTTGGAGGGTATGAAAGTTTAGCAGAACATCCGTAAGTACATGTGTACTTGTCAGTGCTTGTGTACTTGCTATTAGTTCGTTTGCAATTAACAGTGTGTATGTACTTAGTACTACTTATTACTTATTACTTATCATGTGAAATTATTAGTACATATGTACTTAATATGTACTTTTATGAACACACCTACTAATACGTAATAAATACACGTGTTTATGTGTACGAATAAGAACATATGTACAAGTGAATATGCGTGTACAAATGTTTGGATCAGTGCACATGCTCTAGTAAACACCTAAGTACTAATAAAAGTATTCATTATTATTTTATTGGGGAGCAATTTAACAGTTTCACACCTACAAATCATCCAGGGCTCTTATGACGCATGCATCCGTATCCGTTGAAGATAGGATGAAGTTGGGAATCACGGATAGTATGATTAGGCTGTCAGTTGGACTGGAAGACGTTGAAGACCTCATTGAAGATTTAGATGAAGCTCTTATGAAAGCCGTTCGTTTGTGTTTGTGTGTGTGTATGAGTGTGTGTTTGTTTGTTTGTTGGTATGTGTGTGTGTTTGTTTGTTGGTATGTGTGTGTTATTTGGATAAAGATCTTTTGAAGGCCGTTCGTTTGTGTGTGTTTGTTTGTGTGTGTGTGTCTATTTTTGTGTGAGTGTGTTTGCAGGTATGTGTGTGTTATATTATTTATGTTTGTATTGCCTTGCATAAGTAAGTAGTTGTTTCTTTCTATGTTAAACTGTGTTCTATATGCATTGTCAACACGTTTCAACATTTATCACACGCAGGTTCCGATCGTGAGAAATTGAGAAGTACTGGTCTGAAAAACAATCCGAAAACAATCTTTATGTTTTAAAAAAAATGAATTTATTTAATGAAAAAATTTTATTATTGTTATTATCACTATAGTAATAATAATAATAATTACTATCGTTTATTATTATTATTATCATAGCAAGCATGAACATATGATAATTATGAAACAACATGATAGGTAGAGATATATTTGCTGTCGAAACCTGCCACTGCTACACCAGTGCCATGTGCCTTACCCATTACACCATTCTATATATATATATATATATATATATATATATATAATACAAATGCACATACATACAGTATAGACACTAAGCATACTGATAACGCGATGGTTTTTTTTTAATAAATGGTAAATGAAATAAAATCATATGATCAAAAATTAACATGGGAAATTTAATCCCAATGTATACTGTTGGAATAATTAATGTGCCATGTTTGCTGTATAATTATACAGTTTATCTATTTGGTTTTTTGAAGTGTTTTTCTATGTGGTTTGAGATCACTAGGGTTCGATGAAACGCACTATATAAATATGTTTGATTGATTGATTGGTTGGTTGGTTGGTTAGTTGGTTGGTTGGTGGTGGTTGGTTGATTGATTGATTGACTGACTGACTGACTGACCGACCGACCGACCGACCGACCGACCGACCGACAGACCGACCGACCGACCGATTGATTGATTGATTGATTGTTTGATTGATTGATTGATTGATTGAATATTACCATGAACAAAATAGCACTTATTTCATTTTACAACTTTTAAAATTAATTTAAGACAAAACAAATATGCTGACGTTTTTTTCATTCAAACATAAATATAAATATAAACATCTTTCTCTCTCTCTCTCTCTCTCTCTCTCTCTCTCTCTCTCTCTCTCTCTTCCTCTCTCTCTCTCTCTCTCTCTGTCTCTCTCTGTCTCTCTCTGTCTCTCTCTTTCTTTCTCTTTCTAAATATATATATGTATACATATATATGGATGATCTTTGATACCCTTGTTTGATAAACGCCATAAATCATGTAACAAACGTTATAGTATTCCTTTGAACCTAGTCATCTGTATTTAATTTTTTATGTAATGAAGACGATTTCATTTTGTGTGTATGTGAATGTGTGTATGTGTGTTGTGTATGTTTGTTTGTGTGCGTGAGTGTATGTTTATACAGTACGTGGGTGTGTGTGTGTGTGGTTTATGCAACTAAATTTAATGCGCGCGTCTATATATAGGTACTCAATAACCACAAATTTTGGTCCTCTGTTAGTTTTTAGCTATAAAGTTCACAGTTTTAATACTATTTAAACATTTAAAATTTACACAAAAAACTGACTACCCTTGAATTCATAATTTAGAAATTGTAATTAATAAACTAAACGAATGATGGAGAAACTCGAAGATAACTCTTCACGCTGTGGCGACTACAACAGCGTCAGCAGCTGCTGTAGCAGCAGCAGCAACCGCAACAACAACAACAGCACGGACACATTCCCGAATTTTTCTACCCTGGCCATTCACTCCGGACAAGACCCCAAACAATGGCACAGTAGGGCCGTCGTCCCCCCAATATCTCTCTCTACAACATTCCAACAAGATGAACCTGGAATGGCTGGAGCTGATGGAGTTAGTACAGTAACGCGTGGATTCACGCTTATTAGTATGCTGCTGTTGGTATCTTTAAAAATTCAACAGAAAGAAAATAATTATAATAAAGTTGTAATTAATTATGCATAATTATTTATTTGCATTTCTTTGACGTAAAGATGGGATTTTCCTACTCAAGAACTGGCAACCCGACCAGAAAAGCTGCTGAAGCATGTTTAGCTGCCGTCGAAAACTGCAAACATAGTAAGTGAATGGAAGAATGAATTAATGAATTAATGAACACTCAATAAACACACGCACACATACAAATACATATATACACTCCCAAACCACATGACTTAATTCATATATTAATAAATCTCATTTAACTCAGGCATATACACACACACACACTAACTCACACACTAACACACACATACACTCTCACACACACACACACAAAACATCACATACACTCACACACAAAAACAAACATACACACACACACATACACAAACACACATACATACATACACACACAAACACGTACACACGCATTCACACATCTAGGTTTCTTATTTTCCAGTGGCATGGCTGCCACAGTGACCATGTTCCACACCTTGTCCAGTGGGGATCACGTGATCTGCGTTGATGACGTATACGGGGGTGGGTCGAATAAAATAATTATTCTTTTTATGAAAGAGAAATTATTATGATAATAAGTGAAGGATTACGATAATAATTGAAGGAAGGTTGACAATGAGTGAAATTATGACGATAAATAAAATTATGACGTTAATAATGATGATAATAAAAAAATTAGAGATAACATTAATGATGATTTTCATTACAAAATGACCAAGTTTTGTGTGAATGAGAAGTCTCTGGCGGTTGGGGGCAATAACAAGCAAAAAATTTGAGCAAAAACGAAAAAATTCGTCTCGAAAATTAAAATCATTCAACTGAGCGTATCTGAATTACACCATTAAAAGGAACGAGAAGTAAGGCAATGTCATACATTAATACAGACATAATAAAGTATTGCAAACATTATTTCATTCCATTTCCAGTACATATCATTTCGGTTCGTTTTCGTTTCGTTTCGTTTTCATTCCATTTCGTTTCGTTTTCATTCCATTTCGTTTCGTTTTCATTCCATTTCGTTACCATTTGATCCCATAGGAACGAATAGATATTTAAATCGCGTCCTAATCAACATGAAGATTGAAACTACATTTGTGGATGCGACAGATGCGGCTAACGTGTTGAAAGCTCTCAGATCCAACACAAAAGTTGTCCGATGTTAATTTTGGAGAAAATTTTTGAACCGCAAGCCTAATTTACAAATTTAATAAATTGAAAACTAAACTAAATTAAATTAAAAACTGCATTCTTATTGTAGACAGACGTCCAATGGAGTACAATTTTTATCGTATAATATTAATTTTTCATTATTTTCTTACTAGCATTTCTCGATGATGATGTCAGAGTCAGACATTTTAACAATTACAATCATCACACTGGTCAACAACGACAACAACAACAAAAACGACGACAACAACAGCAACAACAACAATCAATTATTTTTAGATTGTTTGGCTGGAGACGCCAACGAACCCGATGATGAAGGTGGTAGATATTGATGAGGTAGTCAAGTTGGTCCGGCAACATCAAGATGACGTCATCGTCGTCGTCGACAACACTTTCATGTCTTCCTACTTTCAGGTTTGAGTAGATTCGTTGGGCCAGTTGTTTTTTTTATGGCTGTTGTATGCTGTTTAGTGTTTTTCGTTGTATTTTACAAATTTTTTTCGTATTTTTTGGTAGTATCAGTAACAACGCGTGTGAGTCGGTCAAACCATCACACATTGCACGCGGTAGGTGGGTATCTCTTTGAGTTTGAATCCAGTCGCTACAGCTTTAGCGCCAGGCATCTTAACCACTACGCCACCGCGATAATTAAGAAACTAATACGTTTTTTTGTCATTTCCGACAGAGGCCGCTGGATCTTGGCGCCGATGTTTCCATGCAATCTCTCACGAAGTATATGAATGGTAACTTGCCGTTATAATTGTAAATAAATATAAATAATAATTAATAATACTTTTATCCGTTATAGTTGTAAATATAAATAATAATTAATAATATTTTTATAATTTTAATTATATAAATGATAATTTCGGTAATTTATTCCCCCACGTGGTCAGGTCATTCTGACGTGTTGATGGGCTCTCTGTCGACGAACAACGAAGAAATTGCCACCAAAATTAAATTTCTTCAAAATGGTCAGTAGACGACGGGTGGTCCAGAAAGGGGGGTTGATGGTTTTTCAACCCCCCCCCCCGTTTTACTATAAAATAAAAATTTATTTAAGAGTCTGTAACATATACCATTTTCAATAGAGTGTGTATATAATGTATATTTATATATAAAAAAGTGTATGTGTATAGTTGAAAATGTTTCTATGAGAGCAAAACCTTTTATAAAACCATTTTAAAATGTTGGTTTGTGTTGCCCACTGAAGCTCTGGGGGCAGTACCTTCTCCCTTCGATTGTTTTCTGTTGAACAGAGGTCTGAAGACCCTGGCCCTGCGCATGAAGGGGCACATGCAAAATGGCCTTCAGATCGCCAGGTACCTCGAAACAAATCCCAGGGTTGAGAAAGTGTTACATCCAGGTTTGTATTCATCATTGCAAAATCTTTCACGATTGTTGTTTGTTCGTCTTAAATAAGTAAATAGTTTAGTTGGTATTGAGTCGATTTTCATCAAACTGGATAAATTTTCCAAATTTTACGCTGCTCAGACCTTTGCCATTAGTTCTATTAAAATTTTTGTTGCAAAATAAAATTTTGTATCGTTTCGTTTTGTATCGTTTCGTTTGGTTTCGTTTCAATTTTCCAGGGCTCTCTAGCCACCCACAGCACGAGATAGCCAAGAAGCAGTGCAAAGGTTACAGTGGGATGTTGTCCCTCTATATCAAGGGAGGGGAAGCTGAGGCTCGCGCCTTCTTAAAAAATCTCAAAGTATGGGCATTCCGCAAGAAATTGTTATTTTAAAGTTGCTTCAAGACAGTTTCATAAGTTTTTTTACGACAAATCAATATTTTAATCAATTTTACGGCAATTTTTTAATAAAATTTTACGACAAATACACCCTTTAGTAAATTTGGATGTTTTTCACGTAAAAAAAATACATTTTTAATATGTTTTCTAATGATTTTTTTTATAATTGATGAATAAATTGATTAATTTTTTATATTCCTCTACCAAGCATTTCTCAATAGCTGAAAGTTTGGGCAGTTTTGAGAGTTTAGCCGAGTTACCGTAAGTATTTTTAAAACATACTTTTGTAAAATTCCAAATTGTCGTCTTCTGTCAAATCATTTTGTGTGTGTTTAAACTGATACAAGTGTGATCAACCCATCAACGTCAAACAGAATGACATCAATCACCTTAATGATGTCACCCATTGATACATCAACAATAACGCATTGGCTAATCTGTTAGCAAAGGGGTGGGTAAACTGCGCCAAAGAAAGGTCGTCATGGCATTATGACCAAAAAAGGGGGCCACAAATCTTAAAAGAATTTTTTTCTGGGTCGAAAAAATTTGCTATTTAAATACATATGCGGCCCTTCAAAGGTAAAATAGTTCTCAATGCGGCCCTCACAGCAAATGTTTGCCCATCCCTGGGTTAGCATATAAGGCATTGTCTTTTAAGGGAAACCAGTCTATGAAAAACCGGTTCAAAAAAGTTCATAAATACGGTACAGCTACTTTTTAAACTACAAATTTTATTTTCATTTGAACGTCTAAATAGCGAAATAATATTTGATGAATTTATTTTTTTTTAATTTGTTCCACCAGAGCTTGTATGACACACGCCAGTTTATCTAGCGAAGATCGAATAAAATTAGGGATAACTGACAACCTGATACGAATGTCCATTGGCTTGGAGAATGTGGATGACCTTATTGGAGATATTGAAAGTGCCCTTCAAATTTCCGTCAGTTACAATTGTTTCATTATGGCGATATTTATTTTTATTCATTTTATTTATTATTTATTATTATTATATTTATTTATATTTGTTATTTTTTAAAGGTTGCCTTGTTGTGTATTGATTGAAATTATACTTTTGGATGTTATTCTTGAAATTTTTTTCATTTTACCAGATACCAACTGTTTAAATATGGCAGGGAAGTCATGATGTTACACTGTACGTGCAAACTCATTGATAAATGTTTGGTGCCAAACTTATATTGCAAGTTATGAAAACAATTCTATAGTGAAATTATTTCAGTTAATTTTAAAATAGTTGTGAAAAAAAAGATGAATGAATGAATGAATGGACAAACAAACGAACGAACGAACGAACGAATGAACGAACGAATGAATAAACGAATGAACGATTTAATTAATAAACACGCAACAAAGCTTAAATCTTTTTTACATTTCAATCAGCAAAGTGAAAATTTATACTTCTACCTCCGCCATCAATTACTTTTCCTTGTGTTTAATTTTTGATTGATCAAAGTAATTTCGGTATTGATTACATTTTCCGATACTAATTTGGGGGAAAAGTTAACATTTTCCAACGACTGCTTTTTCCAGAGCTTGCGACAAATCCTCAATCAAATCCTCAACATCCTCCAGTCCGATAGAAAGGCGGATGAAGTTATCCGTCATGCCCAATCTCAATCTCTCCTCTTCCGTCAGAGCCGTGTGCGTCATTGTCGCCCTGTCAAATTTTTTGGGCAATTGTGAGAAAGTTTGTTGTTAGGAATATCCGGGATATTAACTTGGAAAAGTTTTACCCAAAATGTCCAGTCATTTTTTTGATTATATTATTATAAATAAAATGAAATAAATGAATCATATTATATTACGATCATGAAAAATATCGAAAAACACATTTTCGAAAAAATTTCAACTAACGGTAATTCAGCGAGGCTCTCGTATCCACCAAGGCTGACAGCTAGTTTGAAGAGCTTTTTAAAATACAAAAGGTTTAAAGGCTTCAAATATACATACTCGTGCTAATGCTTCCACTAATTTTTACACAATTCTAAACATTTTAATCAAATAAAACCAAGAATTTGTGCGGTTAAAAGTTGAGAAATAGTCTTCCTTGCGACATTAATTTTCAAGTTTGGTCTTTATCAGAACTGCATACAGAAAACTGAAAAAGTAACCTTCAAGTAGCTGAAGAACTTTTGCGTTTCAGACATTCCACCCCTGATGTAGAAGGAGACCATACCACTGAATCCTCTGCACTGCTTCATCGAAACGTCGTAGTTCGGATGGTCAGGTAACCCTGCATCAAAGATGTTTGAAAAAGCGAAAAATTCTCATTAAAATTTAAAAAAATGGCGATCTTGGTGTTATCTATATCTTATTTGATATCTCCCGGATCTATAAAACAAATGATTAAGCCCGAAAGATAAAAATTAAGATACGTGAATATCGATGTCGCCATACTATGCTAAATACAAACGTTGAAATCATTACACCAAGTACCTTTATTCAACATGATCTCAACTAAATAATCATATTTATCATTTCAGAAAGTTAAAAAATATTGAAATGAAAAAAAAATATCAGGAAAGAACCACTGACCAGGGTGGATGACCTTCTCAACTCTAGGATTACCCTGCAGATACCTAGCCACCTGCAGTCCATTCTTCATGTGCTGCCTCATGCGGAGTGCCAACGTCTTCAAGCCCCGATTCAATAGGTAGCAATCGAATGGGGATGGAATGACACCCAGTGCTATTTGTGTGTGTATGTGTGTGTTTGTGTCTAAATGTGTGTGTGTGTGTGTGTGTGTGTGTGTGTGTGTGTGTGTGTGTGTGTGTGTGTGTGTGGTGTTATAAGTAATCTATGTATAGCATTTTTTATGATAATGTGGCCTAACATATTTATACAATACTTATGTAAACTGTGATCTGCTAGAGATCCCGATTAACTTTAACTTTTAAAGACAAATAACAAACACAGTGCCACGTAAAAATATCTTTGTGTGAAAATATCTGTTGTAAATTCTATCAGAAAACTATGGTTTGATGTGAAAATTAGAGAAAGAGAGAGAGAGAGAAAGAGAGAAAAGAAAGAGAGAGAGAGGAAATGTGCTAACATGCTTGCAGAAATTTCAACTTTTTCCCAAGTTCATCATCGTTTACAGAAACAGAACCCATAACAACATCCGTGTGGCCTGTCCGAATAATTTTCAAATAAAAATTTAATTATAGGAGAAATAATTTCCAATAATTACAATCATAAATAATAAAAATAAAACTACAATAAGTCAACAAATATAATTAAATAATTAATTAAATTAATTAGTTAGTAGAATTGATCGATCTAAAGCAATATACCGACCGTTCATATATTTAGTTAGTGACTGCAAGGAAACATCGGCGCCTAGCTCTAGCGGTCTCTGCGGCCACAACATTTGTATTTGTAATAATTAATAATAATATTGATAATAATATATTATTTATATATAAAGAAAGAGAGAGAGAGAGAAAGAGAGAGAAAAAGAGAGAGAAAGAAAGAGAGAGAGAGAGAGAGAGATAGTGAAACCACAGACGTGTAGATGTTTATCATTCTCGCACTTTAACCAGTTACACTTTCGAAAATTTTAATTTTAACAAGACTAAAACAAAAGGCGGATAAATATTAGGAGTTGTAATAAAAATGGCAATAAAAACAAATTTAACAAAATAATAATAATAATAATAATAATATTATTATTATTATTATAACTAAAATAAAAACAATTTCAAAATAATTGATACGCTGAATAGAAGGGTTTTCAAAAAGAGAATGATGACAACCACAACGAGGGTATAAATTAAAAAGAAGATGATGAAACAAACTCTAACATTAACATTGCCTTGATAGCAATAAGAATAACAATAACAACAACAATAACTATTATTATTATATATAATTATTCTCTCAAGTATTCATCCGAGGTATCAACAGCGAGCAGACACACCGTACGTGACCGGCGGGGATTCAAACCCAGTCTCCTTACAACAACAACAACAACAACAACAACAGAGAACCAGGCATTAAAACCACTACACCACTACAGTCCAGTGGCAAATCTAAGAAAGGGCCGAGAGGGGCCCAAAAGTTCTTTCCCGGTTAACGTTTGAAAAAATTTCAAAATTTGGGCTTCCCCACTAAAGTTTTCAAGATCCTTCATTGACACTGCCTATATACTAACATTATAAATACTACGACCCACCTGGAAGTATGAAGACATGAAGGTGTTATCGACGACGACGATGACACCTGGCTGCTGGTGGGCCACTGCTGAAGCCGCTTCAATGTCCACCACCTTCAACGTCGGGTTTGTCGGCGTTTCCAGCCACAGCATCTTAAAACATTAATATTGTTATAATTATATGTTAAATTATATTATGTTATAATTATTATTATTATTATAATTACTTATGTTAAATTATATTATATTATAATTAATATATCGCAATGACAACCGTACAAAAACGCCTCTGATTGTTATAATACAGACGAACTGCTACAAATTATAAGGCCCAAATCAATTGGATTGGTTGAAGTGAAGATGTTGAGAGTAACTTTAAAATGAAAACGAATTATTATGATAATTAATAATAAATTATGTTAATTAATGACAAATAATTATTTATGATTAATAAATTAGAAATAGTTTCAACCTTGGTGTTTGGCTTTATGGCGCTCTTAATGTTATTGATGTCAGTGGCGTCAACAAATGTTGCTTCAACATTGCTCTCCGTTATTATGTTCTTCATGTAATTTACGGTACCTTGTGTGGTGATGATGATGATGTGGTTGTTATGATGATGATGAAGTGATGATGATGATGTTGTTACGATGATGATGATGTTGTTGTTTTTGTTGTGATGATGTTGTTATTGTTGAGATGACGATGACGATGATGCTGTTACATTGATGAGGAAGTTGTTGTGATGATGATGATGATGATGATGATGTGATGACGATAATGATAATGTTTGGATGATGATAATGGCCATTGCGATCGACACGAAGATTACAATGTTCAGCCTTAAAACCAACAAAACGTAAACCACAAAACCCACCGAAACCAAAAACCATGAAAAAGAATAAAATAACCAAAAACATTAAATAAGAATATGGTAACCAAAAATAATAAATGCCAACCTCCGTATACGTCATCCATGCAGATTATGTGATCACCTGACTTGAGCACGTGACACATGGCCACCATGGCGGCCGAACCGCTCCCGAAGAGATAACCTCACCAAATAAAATTTTAGAGGGGAATTTCCATTAAATCTATCTATATCTACCATTTCAAAATTAACATTTTCGGATTATGTAGTC
Organism: Helobdella robusta; assembly: GCF_000326865.2. NCBI lineage: Eukaryota > Metazoa > Annelida > Clitellata > Rhynchobdellida > Glossiphoniidae > Helobdella > Helobdella robusta. Next base: position 1,525,086 of record NW_008704170.1, on the reverse strand, counting down.
ATTTGTATGTGGAAAACTCCACAGGTTTGATGAAACAAATATGGATAGGAAAATTTTCAAAAATAATTTTTTTCATGGTGGGGGCCTAATAACCCTACACCTCCTCAGGCTCCCTTATACTTAGGCCTTTTGTGATAATAAACAACTGACGAAAAGTTATTTTTAAATTATTAACATAAATGAATAAAAATTTATTAATGTTTTCCTAATTTATAATATTAAGCTTTGAAGTAAGCCTGGTAGATGCATAAGTGATGGTACGCTTATAAGTTTTGGTTTTATTTTTCAATAAGTTATTACGTTTTATGGTCATTAAATTAGTTTTTTTTATATTTATGTGATATTTTTAAAATTTGGCGGCGTGATAGTCTAGTGGTTAAGGTCGCCTGCTGCTCTGTAGCAGTGCATGCAGTGTCCGGGTTCGATTCGATTAAGACAAACAGATCCCATCCTATCACTAGCTATGTATGTGATGTATTCATACACGATGTTCGTTTGTTGTTAATTACACAGAATCAATGAAGAGTGCAATGAATGACGTGGATGGCCTTTAACCTTTGAAATTGAACATAATTTTGTCAAAATCTAACAATATTTGGCGTTTTCAAGAGCAGCCACACACCGTTCGGCCACAGTTCTCGTTGGGTTGCCGATCCTAGAGTAGAAATATTTGCCCTGATATTTTGAGGTGCGAGAATTTTTAAAATTTAGCTATTTTATGAGATCAAGACAAAATTAAAATATCTTGATCGTGTTTATTTTATAAAATATTCTCAAAAGTAACAATAACTATGTCAGCAACTACAACACTCCACATTCAAAACTGGCCCCAGCAACAGCAGAGCCAAGTACCTTAACCATCAATTACACTATTGGGCCACCCAAAAAACCATAGACACATGTTTTCTAAATATATATCAACATCTACTTACCTCAGGTGCGGTACTAGCATGATCAAGTTGGTAGGTGGATGATAGGGAGATGATGGGAACCACACTTCCACATTTCCACTGTTCAGGGCTTTGTCCCTCGTGAATAGCCATCGTGGCGAAATGAGGGAAAGGTCTAAAAGAGAAGTCCTCATCTGTCACTTTCCTATCACCGTCATCATTATCTGCAGTTGATGGCTTTGTACACTTTTCTTTCAAAATGTTGTCGGTTTCGAGGCCATTTTTAGAATCTGGCAGACGTTCGTTCGTCGGGATGGTTGAGATGGTTTTGTTGGCAGGCATCTTTCAGACCTTTTCTATAAGGGTATTGAACAATTTTTTATTAAATAAAATAAATAATTATAAAATTATGACAAGTTATTAGATAATAATAATATAAATTACTTTTTAAGAAATAATTAAATTTATCCCTTGAAACATAATATGGTAACGTTAACTTTATTTTTCGCCGAGGCCAAATTAATTTTCACAAGACGAACTCACGAATCACATTTTGCTCTTATATACACCAGTACACGCACACCACACGCACACACACGCACACATACAAACAAACAAACACAAACACAAACCACACAGACACACACACATCAGACGGACTTAGCACCTTATTGCTCGTTCGTTTGAATAACATTTTTGTTTCGTAAGACCTTTAAATTTAGTGACATTAAATCTTTTGAACGCGTTCTTCCTTTTTATCTTTAGATCAAGTTGGTACGTGTTGTTGTTATTCCAAAAACTAAATAAACAAATCAGAAATATTACAAAATGAGAAATAAACAAATAAAATTTAATTCGAATCATACACGTACACACACAATTGCAAATATAAAAACACATACACTCGTGTATACACGCTGAATATGTCGCTTGTAAATGTGTGTGTGTGTATTTGTGTGTGTGTATGTGTGTCATTTTAAAACGTTACCTACCTGTATTGTTATATTTCATTAATTTATTTTTAAAATTTCGACTAACAACCGCCATCAATTAAATTCAATTTTATCGAAAATTAGGCCAAAGTTATCAAACATGTACGTGTTTGACTGTGCAATAAATTAAATTTCTTACTTAATTTGATGATTTGATGATTGCTAGCTCGCTCATTCGATATTTACTACATTTTATCTTGAATAATTCTCTTTAGCTGAATTTCAAAAATATCTAAACCACAACACACACAACACACACATACACACACACACACGCATAGTGTGCATATTAGCACTACACAGGTTTTCGAATCCGAGGCCTACAACAACATGACTGGGTCCCTTAGAAATCTTTTCACCAAAAATAGCGATGATAATAATAATGTTAATAGAGATTTCATTATTTATTATATTTGTTTTCGATTTCGATAAAATATTAGCTACAGTTTCCGAAAAAAATTTTTTAAATAAAATTTAAAAAAAAAGGAAAACGTTCTGAAAGAAAGAAAACAAAAACGAATAGAAGGGTAAAGACAAAAAAGGAAAAGAGAGAAGGAAAGAAAGAGACAGAGAGAAAAAGAAAAAAGACAGAGAGAGAGAGAGAGAGAGAGATAGAGAGAGAGAGAGATAGAGAGAGAGAAGGAATAAATGATGGGGATGGGACCTTTAAATAACTTAACAGTTTAGTTTATAAGAATACTATTCATCCCATCAATCTTGAAGTTATGATTCAAGTTTATTTTCTTATCCTTTTTCTTCCTGTTTCACTCTATCTCTCTTTCTCTCTTTTTTCTTTTTTGCTTTCTTTCTTTCTATCTCTTTCTCTCTATCTGTCTATATATATATATATATATATATATATATATATAGCGTAATTGTTTTGAACTGCAAAATAACTATCGGACCATTTTTGTATTCGCCTTTACATCACCATCACCGTCGTCATCATCATCGTCATCATTATTATCATCACTATCATTATCATCATCGTCGTCGTCGTCAGCATCATCATTATCATAATTAACACAACAGTCGCCATCATCATCATCATCATATTTTTCAACTACTAACATCATATTGTTAATTTTTTATATTAAATTGAAAAATTAAAACAAAAACGTATAAAACCAGGATATGCCGATGATAAAATGATTAACAAAATAGAATTATTACATAAATAATAATAATACTAATAATAAAAAATAAATATTATTCTAACTATTATTCTTATTATTATTACCGTATTTGCCTAACAACAGCTGTACAATAGAGTAACAAGCAGATAAAGTGGTTAACATATCAATATATATATATATCTATAATGTACTATAAATACATATAGCATATATATATACACATATGTGTGTGAATGTGTTCGTATATATGTGTATGTCAGCAAGTATGTGTGTGTATGCAATTATGATAAATTTTACTTCCTAGATTGAAATTTCAATACTCTTAAAAACTCTTAAAAACTTAAATTACGAGCACAAATTGGGCAAAACGTTAGTTTTCAAATGACATACGTATGTCCCTATTACATCGGGACATACGTATGTGTACTTACATATTGTACTATGGAAGAAGATGGTGAAGTCGTTATAAATAGTTTATATGTTAAAATAAGGGGAAATGTTTTAAAGATTCTATATATGTATTTGTTTGTGTTTGTGTGAGTGTGTGTTTGTATATATATATATATATATATATATATATATATATATATATATATATATATATATATATATATTTGTAAATTTACGCTCTTAGCTCCGCTGTTTAGTTATTCCAAACTTTATTCAAAACGAACATAATATACCATATATTATTTGATAAAAAAAAGTATTGTATTAGTATTATTATACAATTGAATATTATTTTATTTTTTTAAGATAAAACTTTGAAACATTTCAAAAATCTGCGGCCAGCCAATGTCTGACATAGTAAAGCAGGGATACGTAAAATTTCAATCTAAAAACTTGGGCGTTAGTTTCAGACGTATTTGTACAACGTTATAAATTAATCTATTTAACTTGACTTCATCCAATTGTATCCAAATTTATTCAAATTCATCCTAATTTATTCAACGTTATCCAAATCTATCCAAAATATCCAAATCTATCCAAAATTATCCAAATTTCTCATCACCCAATATCCCAAAACACCGAAAACATTCAATATTACGTCACAAAACACCCACCATCATAGATATGGAAAAAAAGATGGTTGGTACTGAAAATGCACTCCAGAAGGGGACCAGTCAGATTGGAGAAGTATTCGGACGAGGTGGCATCACTGAGTTCCGGAAAGTATCGTATGATTGATCTGTCCAAGGTCGAGAACATCTACAGGCTCCCGGATTTCGAGAAGAAATGCGCCATTCATATAACCGTCGATTGCATGCAGTCGGTTCAGTTTTCCGTTGATTCTGGTAAATAAATTTGTGTGAAATTCTTTTTTAAAATTGGTAATTAGTTCGCTTTTTTTTAAGAATAATTTTAATATGATAATATGAGTTGGAAGATATTTTTATTTATATGATTGCTGTGATAATGGTGTAGTAAGACGTTAATCCTTAACGTCTTACTATCTTTGATAGTAAGACGTTAAGGATTTGAATTATCATTTCAATTTTTGTTTCAACGAAACTCACGCAAACAGAATTAGAATGCGAAAACTGGTTGAAAATGATCCAGGGTGAAATACAAGGAGCCCTTATTAACAGAGGTCGTATATTATCATTATCTCTTTTTTAATCTCACATATGTGTGCGTTTTTGTGTTGTGTCTATGTGTTTATTTGTTTGTTTATGTGTGTTTTTGTTTGTTTGTTTGTGTGTGTATCAGTATGCGTAAATATTTATTCACCAGACTCATTCAACGTCTACCTGACAAAGCACCCGAAACTGCCGACCCACGGCGAATGTACCATGGAGATCACGGATACGGAAATCCGTCTACTTAACCACAGGGATCAGGAAATTGTATTCTGGCCTATTAACAAGTTAAGGAAGTATGGAGTGGAGAGGAACATGTTCACTATTGAAGCTGGCAGGTTTGGGATTTTTCTTTCCGGATATTTTGGGATTAAAAGTTTTTTTAACTTGGCTGATAATATTTTAGGATTGTGTTTATTTGACGTTTTAACGCATTTGCAATTTGAAAGTTTCAGTGTTCTATTCATCGCTTTTTCTCTTGTATTTAATTAATTCTCAGTGAAATATTTTCCAACATTTGTATTTCAAATAGTTTAAAAAAAAGCTGAAATAACACAAAAACAAACGAAATCGAATTTCCAAAACAGATCGTGCGTGACGGGGGAGGGTACATTTGTGTTTGAGAGTGAGGCTTCCGACGACATATACTCCAGGGTCAACAACGTCATCAAGTCTCAAGCGCTCGCCAAGAGAAACGAAGTTAGTTTGGGTGTTTGCAATCGAGAATTTTGTCACGTTCTTCATATTCTTTTGTGTTTTGTTGACCATATTTTGGTTGTAGTGTGGTAATCGTTGTCAATTTTACTATTTCTACGCTTAATTTTACAGTTTTTCCACTAAAATGAGCTATAGCTCACTAAAATATTTGTCAGATACGTGATTTGTGTGATTGTTATATGAGGTTATTATGATTTTATTATGAACTTTCACCTGTAGTTAAAGATTTAATCTTGTTGAATCATGTTTAACTATAAATAATCGGATTATTATTAATCGTTTTAAAAAAAAAATCTCCATATAAGCAAGAAATACGAGCAAAACTGTTTCAAAATTATCAAAGTTTGATTTTCCTAATAACTCAGACAGTTAGACTAATTTTAAGAAGAAAAACCAGCACTCCACGGCGAACTGAACTAACTAAATAGAGGAAGCTGGCGACTGCATAAATCAACCAGCCAAACGTGTTTACGACATTTCGTGTCACCTTTTAAACGTTCCTTTTAACTAAATCATAAATTAACAGCTGAATAAATAAGAATATAAAAACGACATTACATAATAATAAAATAATAATAATTACGTTATAATTAATAATAAAATGGCAATAAATAAAATTAAAGCTGGTTTATCTCTCAAATAACTTACACAAACAACTCCAAACCAGACTAAAGGCCAAGAAGTAAGTCAATCCGATGGTGATAATCATGTGCGTGCGTCGGCCAGCAGATACAACAACACATCAAATCAGTACTACCAGGTCCAGCAAGGAGGATCTAATGACCCATCTGGCATCAACGAACTTTCAAGGAAACGTCAGACTGAAGTCGGACGTGGAAATGAATACAAGTTAGAAGCTACTGGAATGAGAGGTACTGTTAATACACGCGTGTGTGTGTGTGTGTATGTATGTGTGTTTGTGTGTGTGTGTGTGGTGTGTGTGTGTGTGTGTGTGTGTGGTGTGTGTGTCACTTTTCAACAGCAGTTCCAGGCAACTTAACCATATTAGGTACATTATCTCGCCATCCACTTTTGTATCTATACCAATATTTATTATTAAAATATAATAAAGGATGAGTGAGATAACGATGGAATTCTTCAAATTTTCAGGAGCCGGATCGACTAGATCTAGAGGTCGTAGCGATGACAAAGGTTATCCAAAAAATGTTTTACTTATTTTTTTGATTATCAAGGCCTAATTTTATTTACTACTAATAAGTTGCCGATATGCAAATTAGTATCATTTTTTTAATAAAATAAAATTTTGAATCTAAACTTCTCCAGATGACGACTGTGATAGTGAATATATCGAAATACCAAGATAACTGATACCATCAGATTTTTAATGAAATCAAGTCAATTTGATAACTTTTTTGAGATACGTTTATAACATTCACACATTACAGTTTATATAGTACAATTTTTCAATATACCGGTTTATAATTTTTGAACGATTGTTTTATTTTAGAGTTTAGAACTTTCTTCAATACAACAACAATTTTATACGTTAACAATTTTTGACATTATAAGTTTTAGTTTCGAAATGATGGTTTATATTTTTGTTTTCTTTTAAAAAAAATACTTCAATGGTTTATATTTTTCATAATTTTACAACCCATGTCAAAAATTACAGAGTCCTTTTGATGAGAATTTGTTATGTAATTTCTTTGGTTCGAGTTTATCGTTGACGTAATTGTTTACATTTTTAAATTTCTGGGAAATTTGAAATTTCGAATTGAAATTTCACTTTCGTGAAATGGTATTTCAAGGTAATAAATTAGTTTAATGAGTACTTTAACATTTGTAAATTAAAAAATTTTAATAATTTTTTGTGATTTTTCTTGATATCGTTACTGGTTACTTGAAATTGAACTTTCACAAGTACTTGTTTTTCACAAGAATTTCTGTGTGTGGTGTTCAGTACGGTTTTTTGGACAAATAATTTTTAAAATTAAATTAAACTTAAAAAGGAGCAGTCAGGCACATGAAGCAGCAGAAACTATCTGCCTGGAAACCTACACTAACATGTGGTTCCTTGTCACTACTCTTCCTCTTCATGGCTTCTCTGTACATCCCTATTGGGGCCGTTCTAGTTTATTACAATTATCAAATTAATGAAATGGAGATTTTTTATTCAGATAGCAAGAAGTGCATATTTAATTCGGAGTTATCATCTAATTTGTCGGCTTGTGATAAAATGTTTTCTGGGGGTGTTTCTACAGGCTGTGTGTGTTCTGTTCAGTTTGAGTTGCCATATCAATTCAGGGTGGGTTACTGTATTTTAAATCTTAGTTATTTAACAATTTAATAAATTAAGCTAATACTTTTAATTTAATATTATCTGTGTTAATGTTAATGATTATACATGTTCTGTTTTAATTTACCCTGTGACATTAAAATTAAATGACATGAAAAAATAATTATCAGGGAAGTGTGTTCATGTACTACGTGCTGACAAACTTCTACCAAAACCATCGAAAGTACATCAAATCCTACGACCCAATGCAGTTGGTTGGCAAAAACCCCGACAAAGAATCATGTAGCCCATTCGTGAAAGATCCCAAGACTCACAAGATCTATGCTCCTTGCGGTGCAATTGCCAACAGTATGTTTAATGGTAGAGCTAAACTAATTTTCATTAAAAATTCATTTTTCGGTAGAAAACAAAACACATTTTTATTAAAAATTCCTTTGTTAGTAAAAATAAAAACAAATTTTTATCAAAAAACTCATTTTTTATTAATAAATAAACACCAATTCTCATTAAAAATAAACTTTTAAACGTTTGTTAAAGATTATATACTTTGCAATGTTATATAGCTGATTTTTTTACTCAGCTATCATTATTATTGGCGTATTGTTATTTGAATTAAATTATTGAATAACTCGGCTAATTTAATTTTCTAATTATTCAGTTATATATTGTCGATTGATTTAATTGTAATAAACATTTTCATATAAAGCTTAAGCATCTATGAGCTAAAGCATCTATGACCTTAACTGTACTTTATCTTTTTGTAATTTCAACCTTTCAATTATTTTTCAAAATTAATTTTATGGCAGTTAGTAATTGTAATCATAGTTCATCATAACAATCCTGTAGACACGTTTCAACTGCTGTACCATCCGGATCTTGGAGATCCCATGCAAATTCCCATTATGAGAGATAACATTGCTTGGGATACAGATAGGAAGTATAAATATAAAAATCCCAAATGTACGCGTTTTGTGAGGTTTTTCTTATTTGTTTTAGAAACTCCATTGCTATTGTCATTGCTGTTATTTACTTATTGTTATTATTATGATTAATGTCATTATTGATGTTATTATTTTTTTATTACTATCATTGTAGATGTTTCAATTGTTAATGCTTGCCTTCATTAGGTCCATAAACGTTAGTGGGTAGTAATAGTAGCCGCAGCAGCAAGCACTCTTAATAGTAGTAGTAGTAGTTGTTGTTGCTGTAGAAGTAGTAGTAGTAGTAGTAATTATTATTACCATCTGAAATAATTCAGCTTGGAAAGACACTACAAAGCCTGCTTTTTGGACCCAACCAGTTACATCCCTGGATCCCAACAACTCGAAAAACAATGGCTACCAGAACGAACCCCTAATCGTCTGGATGAGGACGGCTGCCTTTCCTACATTTAAAAAATTCTACGGCCGCATCAAACGATTGTCCGGAGATTTGTTTAATGAAGGATTGCCTGCCGGGCTCTATACACTGGTTGTTAATTATAGTACGTGGAAATTTTTGTGGGATTTTTTATCGGTTAGTTTTGTCTAACAGCAGGTTAGCTCAGCTGGTAGGAGTGCCGTGTCTCGTGCCGTTATTGTGGTGGTTTGGTTCGAATACCGTCTGCCCGAAATTCAAAAATTATCATATCGTGTATGTATGATCGCGCGTGCATACAAAATGTGTATGCGCGTCGTGTGAATGTTTGGAGTGTACGTACGCTGTGTGGGGGGATATCACAGTCTTTGTGGCACGAAAGCCTAACTGAAAGTATAGAATGATAATGTGAGCAGTTCTTTGCATTTTATGGAGGGTTGCATAGTTAAGAACAAAAAACAAAATATACACGTATACGCGCGCACACACACACGCACATACACACACACTAGATTACCCAACAAAAGTATTCGACGGTAGCAAAAGAGTCTTCCTGACAACGTCATCTTGGGTTGGAGCAAAAAATTTTTTCACTGGCATAGCGTACATTATAATGGGAATTATCTGCCTGGTTACCATCATATTCTTTAAGATTATCACTCATTTCTACGACAAACGGTTCAGGTAACTGTGTTTGTTTCTGCGTGTGTTTTCTTTGTGTTTGGTTAAAGTGCCTGGCGTTGATAATGCAGTGGCCGGCTTCGAACGCGAGATCATCCCGGTGTAGCACGTGCCGGTGTTTAGTTAGGTCATGCTTTGATGATTAACGTGTATTTGCATGGACTATGTGTTGTGTATGTGTGTTGTTGGTGATTCTGAGATATTGAAATAAAGTCAATAAATCTTGAAATATATGTATATATATATATATGTGTGTGTGTGTGTGTGTGTGTGTGTGTGTGTGTGTGTGTGGTGTGTGTGTGTCTTGAATGAAGAATATTTGGAGTGCTGTCTATGAGTAGATGTTTGTTAATTGTTTAGTTGTTTTTTTTTACTTATATTTCAAATTTCATTTCATTTTCTTTCTAGATTTTTTTTGGACAGTCTGTCAAATTCGTCTCCTTATTTTTTCCGCTGAATGAATGAATGAACGAACGAATGAATGAATGGACAGATTGGTGAATGAGTGAATAAAATAACAAAGTTTATTTTTATGAATTCTATTACATTTTTCACTATTTTAAATAAATTTATTTATACCTTGAACGGCTAACTGGTCATGTTCTGCAGTTTGCATGATGAAGGACAGCTGCATCTACGATAATAACTTTCACAAATTACACAACGTTGACTATTTAATCTTATAAACATTTTATATAGAATAAAAAATAATTTAGAAAGAAAAATTTGCGAAAAATTATTTAGTTTCAACTTTTATTCAATTTAAAATCATCATGCAAGCCTAGTTTTTTCTTCAAATTCTCGTTCTCTCGTCTCAGAGACGATATATAAAAATTTTTATTTGTGACATCTTCCGTCAGCGTTTCCACCAACGACTCTAGCTCTGCTATTCTTTCTGATGGGGTTAAATTTTTCAGAGGTTTGCTACTCTTCGAATTCCTTCTGCCCTGACTAGATGGAGTAAAATTGTTAAAACTACACGAGGTTAGGGATGTGGTCTCGTAATCGTCGAATACTTGATACCGGTGAAGTTCGCTTAGGGTCGATTGTGTTTGTTCTGGGCCTATATCGAATGGTTGGATACCGATTCTGTCGTCACTGTTGTAGAAGGATCTGTTGTTTTTTGATGAGCCTGTCAGGTGTTTGGGGATTTGATTTGAGATTTGTCTGAGGTTTTGGGATTCGTTTTGAAATGCGTTATGGGATTTGTCTGTTTTCGGGTTTGTATAACGTTTTTGAGATTTGTCTATATTGATAATAATTTTTTGATGTTTCACTGGATGTGTAATTGTGATTCAATGTGTTAATATTTCTGTATATTTACCTTCTAATAAACACGTGCCTCTCAACGTCACGCCACCTTCAAATTAAAACGTATTCGTTGCAATATTTATTTTACGTGAATAAATTAATCAATAAATTTATAATCATAATTGTGAAGAGAGGGAGAGAAAGAGAGCAAGAAAGAGAATGAGATAAGCATCTGAAACAATTAGAAAAAATCTAGGTTGAGATAACCTGTAACTAATTTTACTTGAATGATTCAAAACATTGATTGTAATTCTATTATGACGAGTAAGAAAGGGAGATAGAGCGAGAATAAGATAAACAATTGAAACAAATAGACAAAACAACTAGACAAAAAAAAAGAAGAAAAAAAACTCATAAAAGAAGCCTAATCCAGAAAAAAACTAAAGCAACGGGCTATTGGCAGCAAAAAATCGCAGGACAAACTTCCTAATTTTTTGGTAAGCAGCTGGATGACCTCAACATTGTTCTTCAGGCACGCCTCATCAAGAGGCGTTCTATCCTGCTTGTTGACTAACATAAGACTGGCCCCATGTTCTAGGAGGAGTCGAGAGATGGATGGGTAGTTCCTGTAGGCAGCCAAATGCAGCGCCGTATCGCCGTTGTTCGTCGTCTGCCTGTTGACTTCGCTACCGCTAACGGGGAAGTATTATTGTTATGAAATATTATTATAGAAGATTGCTAGGAAATGTTGCTGTGAGATATTATTTTAAAATGTTATTATTAAACATTATTGTAAACAATTATTATGAAATATTATTATAGAATATTTTTAGGAAATGTTATTATGAATTATTATTTAAAATTATTAAATATTATTATAAACAGTTATTATGAAATATTGTTATAATACTGAAAATTATTACTCAATTAAGCGCAAAGACAAAATGTAGGCATTAAGTAGTATATATAATATAGAAAACATATCAATGTTTTTTTAGTTCTAAAATGATCTATAAATGACATTCCAACTGAAACTCTAAAACAATGTCAAGCCAAACATACGAAATTCGTCACTGATATGTAGTAAGAATTCCTTTGAATTGCATTTTTGCCGGCAAAATTCATTTGCAAATGTGTACCAGACAATGCAGTCTTTACACGCAAATAAGTGTTTGTCTACTTGCTTGTTTGTATGTGTGTTGTCTGTGCGTGCGTGTGTGAGTCTGTGTGAATGTTTTCGACTGTCTAAAAATGAGTACTTGGCTTCACAATCATTCACACACTTTCGTAATCGTATGTATGAATAAGTTTCTTTAGCCTGACTATTCTTATAGAGATGAATAGTCTGAGTGTAAAATTAAATTGCTAGTTTAATGTTGCTCCTTGTATGCTTGCATTTACGTCATGTTATTTTGTATTTATTTAATGCAACCCATACAATACAATGTATGCCAATATACAATACAATGTCCTATCTTCAATTATATACAATACAATATCCAAATAATACTATACATTACGATTATATAAAATACACCATCCATACTGGCATAAAATTTTATATTTTCAATTATAAGATAGATAATGATGGTAATAATAATGATTGTCCTATTGTCTCTTCCCACATAGGCAAATATGAATTAAAAAATTGAGTGCATATTGACACACACACACGCACGCACACACGCACAACATGTTACACACTCAAGCCACACGTATAACACTTAGTATGAAAGGATAACCAGAAGCATGTTATTATTATTATTATTTTTATTATTATTATTTTTATTTTTTTTAATACTAAATGTGTCAAAAATTAGAATGGTGACATTTTTTCATGTTTTCCACCTCAATTTTTGGTCGATTTTTCTCAATTTTTCTACATAAATCGGTGCTTTTTCTAGGCGAAAACTGACTCTTACTGACTTTTAATAAAAAGGTACTGGTCACAAGAAATTTAAATAATAGTAATAATAATAATATCCTTGCAATCCGGATATTGGGATAACGAAAACATAACGTACACTTATCATTATATCCCGGTAACTCTGATAACGAAAGTGTTTTTTTGGATGAGGATGTAAGATATTATGGCTTAATTAAGCCCTACAGCACAACACATCAAGTTTCAAATCGTATCCTATATATATATATATATATATATATATATATAC
>NW_008704170.1:1482052-1509552 GCF_000326865.2 Helobdella robusta | reverse complement strand
ATTGTTGTTGTGGTTGATTTGGATGGAGATATTGTTTTGATGTTGTTGCTATTATTGGTAAATGGAACAAAAAATATATATATATTATAACATAATATAAATATATATATATATATATATATATATATATAGATTAACATTAACAAATAGCATTAATAATAGTGACAATAATAATAAAAAAAGATACATAACAATCACTAACCATGTCAAAGGCAAGGGATTGTAATTCTCAATTGTAACTTGCTCGCTCTATTCCGCAGAGATGTGGAACAAAATATTTTTGCCAAAAAATAAATAGAAGATTACAGATTTTACGTCAATCAATCAGTCAGTCATTTATTCATTCATTCATTTTCAACCAATCAATCAATCAACTATTCTAACAAATTATCATTTATTTATTCTTGTCCTTCATTCAGTCAATCCATCAATTTATTTATTTATTTATTTTTTAATTTTTCCAATCGATCAATTCAATATTAATTTTTTAGAATTTTAATTAAATAACCATAATTTAAAATTTAATCAATAACCATGAAATGATTAGATAAATAGCAATAATAATAAAACTTCCAGCCAAAATCAACAATTATATTTGTTTTTTGTCGCTTCATATAATGAAATGAAAATTTGTGCGTGCGTGCGTGTGTGTGTGCATGCGAGTGTACGTGTGTGCGTGTGTCAAATGCATACCCAACCAACCATTTAACTAGCCAATCAATCAATCATTCATACAACTAATCCACTTATCAATCAATCAATCGATCAACCAGTCGATCGATCGTTCTCGCAAAAGAAGTAAAAAAAAATTCATTAAAAGTATATAGAACGAACGATAACAAATTATATAACACTCAATCAATCTTATATATATATATATATATATATATATATATATACATGTGTGTGTATGTGTTTGTGTGTGTATGTGTGTGTGTGTGTGTGTGTGTGTGTGTGTGTGTGTGTGTGTGTGTGTGTGTGTGTGTGTGTGTGTGTGTGTGTATTAACAACATTTATAACTGTAAAATACCAGTTATTTTTAGTGGCAAGGAAAGTATAGGGAAATTATTTTTCAATTTAAATTTGTATGCTGTGGGCTATGAATTAATGTTGAAATTATTATTTATCATAAATTGTGAATATATCTACACACACAAACAAACAAACACACAGACACAGATGCGGGTTTTCAAATCTGTTTAAATTTATAAATTTTATTTCATGTCCGATTCCAATTTAAATTTTAAACTAAATGAAATGGCAGGCATTAAACGTGTGTGTGTGTGTGTGTGTGTGTGTGTGAGAGAGAGAGAGAGAGAGAGAGAGAGAGAGAGAGAGAAAGGAGAGAGAGAAGTAGAGGGAGGGAGAGAGTGTGTGATGTGTGTATGTGTGTGAAACAATTATTGTACAAAATTCAACGAATTAAATGTAAACATTTGTGTGTGTGTGTGAAAGAGAGAGAGAGAGAGAGAGAGAGAGAGAGAGAGAGAGAGACAGACAGACAGACAGACAGAGAGAGAAAGAAAAAAAGAAAGAGAGAGAGAGAGAGTGAAAGAGAGAGCGTGTGTGCGTGTGTGCGTATATCTGAATCAGTTATTGTACAAAATTGCACTAATTAAATGAAAACATTTTAAAAGAATTCTGATGATTAATGAAAAATAAGCAATGACTAACACGCAAACAAATGAATGACTAATAAAATGTGTCAAATCTTGAATGGCAAGTGTGTTTGTTAACCTTTAAAATTGACTGTGTGAAATTTCGTTTTGAGTTATCCTGGTCCCCAAATGATGTTGTTAGAGTTAAAGCACTTGCTCCTGCTCCTAAGTTGTTTGTAGTATATGCCTTGGGCTTGTAAGTGTTGATACTTCAGAATTTTGTTTAAATTGCTATGTAGGAATGTTCTTTGATAAATGAAGGAATAAATGATTGAGTGAGTGAATGAATGAATGAATGAACGAACAAACGAACGAATGAATGAATGAGTGAGCGAGTGAGGGAGTGAAGATACCCAAATAGATACAAGCCATTAATTACCGTAACTTTTCTCAAAAAATTCACACCATCTACATATATTCATAGGTAAAAACTCATGGACGCCAAGAATTGTAGAACTTTATATATTTCGATTTATTTATTTCTGATCGTGACGTCACTGTTTGTGAATCGTGAAACGTTTTGTAAACAAATAAACTGACAATTATGTGAACAAACCTTTTTTCTCAATATACGTGTAATGTAAATAAACCGACAGATAAATAACTTAACTAAACATATAGAGCGAAGAATTTTTCAACGTCTGCGTATTGCTTAAATTTTTTGTGGGGAAGTTTATTGAGATAATTAATGGCTGATGAATAACAATTAAATGAGAGTTTATTTTAAGGTGTCTAGTTTAGTTATTACAAATATGAAGTATCAGTTGATTGATGAAATCATTTGAAATATGATGAATGGCGAAACGTGGTTTCATATTCTTAGGATCATTATATATCAATAAAACGGGCTTCGTGAGAAATATTCATTTGATTTTTGAACTTTCAAAAAAAAATTTGGAAAACTTTGAAAAGTAATATGACAAGAGGATGGCTAGTTACTCTTCTGTTGACACTTTACTTAACAATATTTTGTTAGTCCATACTAGAAAATTTCATTCCTTCATTCGTCTGTCTGGTCATTCACTCATTCATCCATTCATTCATCCATCCATCCATTCATTCACTGACCCACTGACTGACTGACTGACTGACTGACTGACTGACTGACTGACTGACTGACTGACTGACTGACTGACTGACTCACTCACTCACTCACTCACTCATTCATTCATTCATCCATCCATCCATTCATTCACTGACCCACTGACTGACTGACTGACTGACTGACTGACTGACTGACTGACTGACTGACTGACTGACTGACTGACTGACTGACTGACTGACTCACTCACTCACTCACTCACTCACTCACTCACTCACTCATTCATTCATTCATCCATCCATCCATCCATTCATCCATTCATTCATATCAAATTGGACAGTAGATAACTGGAAACTTCAATCTTTCCATAGTGAAAATAGTTAGCTCGGAAAGAGCAGATGAGACAAACGTAGCCAAGGGAAAGATGGTGTACATGAAGAAAGGTACGCTTGGTCTGGCGGCGACTGACGGCGACAAGTCAACCTTCGCTATTGTGGAAGCACACGCAGATGCTTGGTTTATTGTCGACCTTCTTGTCTTCTTCCACGTTCAACAAATTTCTCTACTCGTTTTTCAGCTCCAGCCTGACTCTAGTTAGATTTCAAAGTTTATGTTGATATATCTGAAGGTGTATGCCAGTCTTACTATTTTGGCTAAAAATTTAAATAAATATATTTAAAAAACTTCTAGAGATGATTGAAGATTTATTTTTAATTTTCTAAAAAAGAAATCGCAAAGAACGGATTGGACAACTTCACAATTGGCCGGTTGGACGTCAAACAGCCCCTGACCGTCTTGTACACTTTCAAGGCCGATGACTTCAAGGTTTGGTACACTCACGCGGGTAAGGTGGAGGCAGAAATCATTTCCATCGATCTGAAAACTTCCAACCACACAGCGAGATTCGTCGCTATCAGGCAATCAGCCATAATACTTGGATCAAGTGGAACTTATATAAAAGAATTTGAAGCTTACGGAGTTGGTCAGTGCTGTTTTGCAAAAAAAACTTTCAATTGAATAAAAAAAGCAATATATTTATTCATATTATTTATTCATTCATTTACCCATTCATTTGTTCGTTCGCTCATGAATTCGTTCATTCGTTAACCCATTCATTCATTTGTTCGTTCGTTCGTTCGTTCATTCATTCATACATACATTCATTTATTCTTTCATTCATTCATTCATTCATTCATTCGTTCGTTCGTTCGTTCGTTCGTTCGATCTTTCGTTCGTTCGTTCGTTCATTCATTCATTCATTCATTCATTCATTCATTCATTCATTCATTCACTTATTTATTCATTCGTTCATTCACTCATTCATCCACCGACAGAACAACACGTAGAAGCGTACAAAGGATGTTACAAGACTTTAAAACCGGAAGGTAAACCGACCGTCGTCCAAACCATCCATAGCTGCTTCGACAACTGCTCCTCAAGACCTGGCGTCGAAATGTTTGGACTGAAAGTAAAAACAAAAGTTTCATAATAGAGAATTTCGTAGACAAACTAAACGCCAAGATGGATAGTGCAATGGTTAAGACGCCTGGCACTGATGTTGTAGTGTCATGGTACGAATGCAAAAAGATCCCTGCTTGTCGTTAGCAGTTCGTGTGATGCGTTGGAAAGGCGTGTATTTAAATGGCTGTTTGTGTGTGTGTTGTTTAAATTTTGTAAATTGATAAAACTAAACAAGCATACACACCCCTACACACACACACACACACACAGACACACACAGACAAACATACACAAACAAACAACTTACCATAGGACGGTAAAAATTGCTACTGCACGAAAAATGCCGATACGCTGGTGGCTTCAACTTTCTGTCAAATCCCATGTCCAAATAATGTTGGTTATTGCGGGGGGACAGAGCATTTCTCTGTTTATAGCGGTTGGAAATAGATTTTTATTTATTTTTATTTTTTGTTTTTTGATGGTTTTTCTAATAAAAGTTTTGAAATGAGCTTTTTTTATTATCTTTTAGTAAAACGCCAAGCAAACAAACAAACAAACAAGCGTACATACACACCCACACAAGCAGACATAAAAAACAAAGAGATAAACATTCACACAGACAAACAGATAAACATTCACACAGACAAACAGATAAACATTCACACAGACAAACAGATATACAAATGAACAAATAGACAAACATACAACAGCGAAACCGAAAGTTAGCGTTGACATCATCAACTATCTGGGCTGTTTCGCTGACAACGTGCAGAAGAAGGCCGGCTTGATGGGCGAATTGATTGACCGAGACAATGTAACCATCGAGAAATGTATCAAGTCCTGTAGAAGCAAATACGTCGCCGTGCAGGTTCTTTCTTCTACGTTTTGTATGTGTTAGTGTGTACGAGTGTGTATAAACGTATGTGTGTGTTTTTACGTGTGTTTGTATGTTTGTGTGTATGTGCGTGTTTTTGTTTGTGTGTGTGTTAGTGTGTGTGTTTAGTGTGTGTGTGTGTTTTTGTGTGTGTAAATTCTTTAATTGATCGAGACAATACTGCCATTGAGACATGTATCAAGTCATGTGCAGGCGAATGTGCCCTCTTACAGGTTTTCTTCAACGTTAACTACTATTAGGAAATAATCTTCAGAAATATTTTTTATGATTTGAGCCAGGAAGGCAAGCTGTGTGCCTGCGCTGATGGATATAGTGGACGAGGACCGAGCTCTGAGTGTAACATGCCATGTGTAGGGAATCCAAGGCAGACTTGTGGGGGCAAGCAAGCCAACCAGGTTTATGAAAGTTGGTGGCGGTGAAGAAGATGAAGATGAGACGATGATGAGATGAGGAGGATGATGAAAATGACGATGGATTTAGACTATTGACAAAATTAAAAAATTACAAATTGACGATGCTAGAAATCTTGTTTGTTAACACGAAAACATTTTTTGTTGAACATTGAAAACGAAACATCCAAAGTAAGCATTCAAATAAAACAAAAAACTGCAACACCAAACAAACAAACGAACGGACAAACGAACGGACTAACAAACAAACCCAAAACAATAGTGGAAATGAAGAGCATTCTCCTACCTTCAATAATAAACTACCGCCACTGTCTACTGTCTGATAATATCGACCAGTCTGCAAGCTGTTTGTCTGCAGGTTGCATGGAAAATTGGCATGGTCCAGGTTGCAATGAAGTGGGTGGGTAACTGTCTGTCTGACTGTCTGTCTATCTGTCTTTCTTCCTCTTGTTTTCGTTCTATCTCTTTCTTTATCTCGTTCTCTCTTTTTTATGTCTGTCTGTCTTTTTTTTTCTCTATATTTTTTCTCTCTCTTGCACTCTCTCTCTGTTGCCCTATTTCTCTCTTTGTTTGTGTGAGCGTTATTATCATCATATTCTCTAAAATGCATTTATATAGCGCCTGTTAAAAACGGTGGCAATTTTTTCCAACAGATTGTCAGAAATTCAACTGCAGCGGAGAATGTCACACGTCCGATCTAGCAACTACCGTCTTCTCCATATGCTATCCGAAAAGTGTGTGTATGTGCGTGTGTATGTTTGTATGTGCGTGTGTATGTATGTGTGAATGTATGTGTGCGTGTGTATGTATGTGTGAATGTATGTGTGCGTGTGTATGTATGTGTGAATGTATGTGTGCGTGTGTATGTATGTGTGTGTGTCTGCGTGTGTGTGTGTCTGTGTATAATTGTACAATGATGATTAAGTTAGACGACGATGAGATTAGGAAGATATTACGATGACGTAGCAAAGAACAATAAATGGCGTCGTACTAACATAAACAAAGTTAAAAAAGACAACAACAACAATAACAACAACAACAACAACAACTATAATAAGTCATTTATATAGCGCTTCGTGAAATTCTTTTCCTACAACAGTATCAGAGTCAGAAAAGAAACCACAGTTGAAAGCCTGGGTTGTTGTCGTCGGAGTAGTAGCGGCCGCACTGCTCGTCGTAGCACTCATTGCCATCGGTTATTTCTTTTACATAAAGAAGCGTAAAGTAGCTGCCGATACAAGTGAAGGATTTCTCTTTTGTTTTTCTTATTTGTTTTTCTTTTTTTTTATTTATTATCTTTTTATCTTTCTTTGTATGTATCTCTTTCGAGTTTTAATCTCTGATGCATCATCAACAACACGCACGCACGCACACGCACATAGTAGCAGTAGTAGTAGTTGTAGTAGTATTAGTAGTTGTGGTAGTAATAATAGTATTATTATTATTATTAGTAGTAGTAGTAGTAGTAGTATTAGTAGTAGTAGTAGTAGTAGTTGTTGTAGTAGTAGTAGAAGTAGTAGTAGTAGTAGTTGTAGTAGTAGTAGAATTTATTATATATTATTATATATATTATATTAATGTTACATATTAATATATAGGTGAAGATGGCGATGAATCGTTAGAATAAGTACTCGCCCACACGTCCGTATACAACAATACATAAATTCCTGAAATATTTTTAATTAATAAATTAATTAATTAATTGATTAAATTTGATAATACGTAAAAAATGAATGAGTAACACGTTATTTTGCTAACATTGACATGCTATGGATAACCTAGATTAGTAATGTATGTTTGTGTGTGCGTGCGTGTGTTGTGCGTGCGTGTGTTGTGTGTGTGTGCGTGCGTGTGTGTGTGCGAGTGTGTGTGCGTGCGTGTGTGTGTGTCAATGAACTAACTGTCTGTCGACACTGTATATGCTCTATATATAGTAGTTAATAATTAGCAGTCAAGTTTGTGGTGGTTCAACAAGCGACCGACATTGAGGAAATAATTGATTGGAAGAACGGATGGATGAATAAAATCAAATCAATGAATAACAGATTGAGTGACAGAATAAAATGAATGAATGATGAATAAATGAATAATTGAACGAACGAACGAACGAATAAATGAATGAACGAACGAACGAATGAACAAACAAACGAACGAACGAATGAACGAACGAACGAACGTATGAATGAATGAATGAATGAATAAATGAATGAACGAACGAACGAACAAACGAACGAACGAACGAATGAATAAATGAATAAACGTATAAACGAACGAATGAAATAATGAATAAATGATTAAAATCTGACTATTAATAATTTAGATCTAAATAAATGTATTTTCAAAGTTTCTGGTCATTTATATTTATAGATGGAATTTAAGAATGGCAAAACACACCATACAAATTAACTAAACAAGTGGTTTAAACAACAACAACGCAACAACAACAACAACTACTACTACTACTATCACTACTACTACTACTACTACTACTACTACTACTACTACTACTACTACTACTACTACTACTACTACTACTACTACTACTACTACTACTACTACTACTACTACTACTACTACTACTACTACTACTATACTACTACTACTACTACAACTACTACTATACAATGACAATACATATTCACTGAAGCTTTTCAAATGAACTTTCCTTATCGCGGCCACCATCACCACTGGCTTGCCTCTGCAAACACACTCACGCAGATTCTACTAACAAATATTAAACATCAACTTACCGTCATCTGGGGATTTTGTTGTGCGCATCGTTCATTCGTTTGTTTGTTTGCTTGTTCGTTCGTTCACTCGTTCGTTCGTTTGTTCTTTCGTTTGATGAGACTTGATACATCGTAACAAATCGAAACAACGACAAAACAAAACAAACACAAAAACAAACATAACATCACAGACTTCTGATGGTTTTCAACGCCTTGCTGGGCTGGGTACTGCACTCAAATACAAATTCAAAATACCCAATGCACACATACTGCAAATACACACTCCCGATAAATTATTAATATGTTACAAAGTATATACATATTATGTATGTACATGTGTGTGTGTGTGTACGTGTGCATGTGTGTGTGTGTGTTTGTGTGTGTGTTTGGTGTGCACAGCTAGTTTCCCTAGTGGCACGACCACAATTAAGTACAAATGATATCACACTAGTCTTCTTAGCACAGAGCGAAATATGTGTGTGTGTGCATGTGTTTGTTTGTGTGTGTGTGCGTGTTTGTTTGTATGTGTGTGTTTGTCTGTTTGTTTGTATGTGTGTGTGTTTTTTATTGCACTAAATGTAGCACTAACTCGATGCGTATAAAGTGATGGGTGGCTGGTTTATTGCTAGGTTGTACAGAAAAAATCGTTTAAGTTCATTGAATGTTATGTTATACATCTGTCCGGTCTATTCTTCTATCTTTTCTTCGTCCACCCATTCATTTATTTATTCATTCACCATCCATTTGTTAATGCATCCAATTATCCATTCATCTATCTTTTCATTCATTCCCTCATTCCCTCGTTCGTTCGTTCATTCGTTCGTTCGTTCGTTCGTTCGTTCATTTATTGTTCCTTTCATTCGTTCATTCATTTATCCATAAATCTACTTGTCCATCCATCCATCCTTTCAATCATTATCACTATTAAGATTATTGTTATTATTATAAATATTATGAAGTTCGAATGATGTTTGTTTGACTTACTGACTACCTTTTTCGCCATTGGGGAACCTATCAAATAATTGCTGCTGCTGCTGCTTTTGTCGCGTCGACGATGGCGCCAATAATCACCATCATAACCTACCTACACGAATAGTGGGTGGAGTCTTGACGATGACGTCACAACTACGTCATCATTCATTGGTTCGTCGTATCGCAGGAAGCGTTTGATTGGCTGGTAACACTTGTCCGTTGTTTTCGCTAAAAAATTTGGTATATATACACATACACACATACGCATAAAAAAATACAAAGGAATGATATGTATGTAT
Organism: Helobdella robusta; assembly: GCF_000326865.2. Lineage (NCBI taxonomy): Eukaryota > Metazoa > Annelida > Clitellata > Rhynchobdellida > Glossiphoniidae > Helobdella > Helobdella robusta. Next base: position 1,500,086 of record NW_008704170.1, on the reverse strand, counting down.
GTATGTATGTATGTATGTATGTATGTATGTATGTATGTATGTATGTATGTATGTATGCATGTATGTATGCATGTATGTATGTATGTATGTTTGTATGTATGTATGTATGTATGTATGTATGTATGTATGTATGTATGTATGTATGTATGTATGTATGTATGTATGTATGTATGTATGTATGTATGTATGTATGTATGTATGTATGTATGTATGTATGTATGTATGTATGTATGTATGTATGTATGTATGTATGTATGTATGTATGTATGTATGTATGTATGTATGTATGTATGTATGTATGTATGTATGTATGTATGTATGTATGTACAGTTTTGTAATGACCATCACATATATAAATAAATCGGACAAGTGTTAGGTTAGTTATCGATTTACACAACAACAACAAAAACAAAAACAACAACAAATCACGTTAACATCAACAACAATAATACAAATTTACAACAATAATAGTATGTATGACATTAACAACAACAGCAACAAAAACATTAACAACAACAACAACAATAATGTTAATGATATGAGAAACAAATGTACCAACAACAGCAACAACAAAACAACACCTTACGCCATCATTCTTCCCATTGGTCAGAATTGCAACAACAATCAAATCTACAACATTAGCAACAATGATAACAACATCAACAACATCATCATCAACAACAACAACAACATCAACAACGACAGTATTCATTACACTAAAGTCAGTAGAGTCAATAGAAATGTTAACTACATCAAAAGCATTTATGACAGTAATAACAACAATAATAATAATACTGACAACAACAAAAACGACAACAACAACAACAACAGTTATAATAACAATAATAATAACATCAATAACAACATCAATTGTAATCATTACAATAGCACGAATTGTAGTTGCACCGACATCAACAAGCAAGTGATCAGTTGCCATAATGACTTTAACATCGATAAAATACCTGTCCACATGGAATTACGTGACACTAACTTTTCAATGCGGTCCGAAACTTTTCTTACATCAACAACAGCAAAAACTGCAATGATGCAACATCAAAATCGCCAACAACAACAACATAAACAAAAACATCAGTATCGGCAAAAACAGCAACAACAAAATCATCGTCATTATCAGCTGCTGCAACAACATAAACAACAACAGCCACAACCACAACAACTACAAATGCAGCAACAGCCGCAGCAACAACTACCACCACCACAGCAACAACAACTACAAATACAACAACAATTAAATGGTTTAAAAGTGGAATTAGACTGCGGGCGTCTTTGGCGCCAGTTTCATTCGTTGACCACAGAAATGGTCATCACTAAATCTGGAAGGTTGCACGATGATGTCGATGATGATGATGATGATGATGATGATGTGATGATGATGAGGATGACGTGATGATGATGTGATAATGATGATGGTGATGATATGATGATGATGATGGTGATGATGAGCAGGATGATGATTTGATTAAAATGTTGTCACGGTGCTGATGATGATGTGGTTAAAGTGCTGTCTGTTGTCATGGTGGTGATGATGATGATGATGTGGTTAAAATGCTTTTATGATGATGATGATGTTGTTGTTGTTGTTGTTGTTGCAACTTCTGTTGTTGCTAATGTCGTTGACAGAAAGTACAATGATGATGTTGCTGGAGTTGCAAAAAAACTTCAACAACAACAACAAAAACAACAACACAATAACAACGACAATAATAGCAACAACACTAACAACAACAGAAGGATGTTTCCGTCGTTAAAAGTTAAGGTGAGTGGCTTGGAAGCGAAGAAAAAATATCTCATGTTTATTGACGTGTGTCCGTGTGATGATAACAGATACAAGTACTACAATTCCAAGTTGGTTGGTTGGCTGGCTGGCTGGCTGATTGGATGGTTAACAAGTTGGATGGTTGATTGATTGACTGACTGTCTGGCTGGCTAATTGATTGATTGATTAATTGATTGATTGATTGATTGACTGACTGACTGACTGATTGATTGATTGATTTAATTATTTAGTTAGCTCTTATAGTTATGCAATCTCCCTAAAATCAAAATAAAACGCTATTTTTAATATCTGCACAAAAAAAACATACAAAATTTTGAAATTATATCCCCAACCGCTAGATGGCAGGTGGCGGGTAAGGCGGACCCGGAAATGCCTCGGAGGACTTACGTTCATCCGGATTCACCGATGACTGGGGAACAATGGATGTGCAGGGTCATCTCCTTCCACAAACTCAAACTCACCAACAACATGTCCGATAAGCACGGATACGTTAGAGATTGAATGAATGAATGAACGAACGAACGAATGAATGAATAGATAAATGAATGAAGTGGTTGATGAAACAAATGAATGAACAAACTAACTAATATAGACGCAAATAATTGAATGAATAGGCAGATGAGTGGATGTATAAACAAACAAACAATCGACCAACCTGCCAACCAACCAATCAATTCTTCAACCAATCATTTACACACACACACACACCACACACACACACCACACACATACACACCCCACACACACACACACACACGCATTACAAGTACACACACGCACACACGCACGCACACACACGCACACACAGATGATCCTGAACTCCATGCACAAATATCAACCACGTTTCCACATAATGCAAGCTGCGGACGATAAGAAAAATCTCCCCAACAGTCCAGTCCTCCATCGCATTTTTAAATTCCAGGAAACTGAATTCATCGCCGTTACGGCCTACCAGAATGATTGCGTCTGCAACAATTTTGAAATCATTTATTTAACCATAATAAAATACTTAATAATAAATTCGTATATAATTTTAAATATTTATAAATTATTTCACTAACTCTTCAGAGGCACGAAACATATGCAAATACGTGTGAATACACGAACGTACACACACACGCACGCACGTACACACACACCCACACACCCACACACATACACACACACCTACACACACGCACACACAAACACATACATATTGCATGTGATATGCGAGAATCTCACTACAACATTACAACATTTTTTTACTACTACTACTGTTATTATTATTATTAATTTTAGTTATTATTATTATTATTAATTATTTTTTAATTATATAAACATTAGAACCACCCACACATACACACACACACACAACACACACACACACACACACACACACACACAGATCACCCAACTGAAAATTAACAACAACCCATTCGCCAAGGGTTTCCGAGATACAGGCAGCTGCAAATTGGAAAAGTGATTTAAAAAAAAAATAACTATAAATAAATAATTATAGATTAATACGCATAATAAAATAATATTTTAAGCATAATATCTATAACACTTGTAAGGAAATGGTTGTAATGGCTATGAGAAAACACAATGAATTGGTGATTTTAATGTGTCATAAAACTAATTATTCACCAAATAAATTCAAATAAACCTTTAAATCCGATCTTGAATTATCCTTATATAATATTTATTCATTTTTTTTTTTTATTCAGAAAAAATCGGTTCATTCCAAGCAACGCAATTAAGAGAGTCCATTCGCCTATGACAGATCCAAGAACCAGTCAGGGCGTATCTTGTGCTAGTCTCACTGGAAAATTTCAAAACTCTTGGATAAAAATAGGTGCAGTGATGCGTTGTCTCTAAGTTGTAATCCTAAATTTTTCTATATTTCAATTTTTAAGTTTATTTATGTATAAGTTAACAATATATATATATACAAAAAACCTGTCAAACACATAAATATAAATATACATAAATAATATATAAACATCGTACCAACATTTCCAGACATAAACTACCATACCATCACATACATCATATCATGCTGCACACGTAACATCATAAACAACATCATCAAGACAATGTAGTTATTTGTCTATATATCTGTCTATCTATCTGTCTGTATGTATGTCTGTATGTCAATCCAATTGTCTGAATATATGTCAACCAATCACATCCCATCACATCATATCACAGAACAACCTACAGACAACAGCCAAATTCATCCAAACTTACCAGAAAACCAGATGATATATCTAGTGAACCATCCAACTCTAAAACTTCCCGACCCGCATATGAATCTCCATCTCCTAAGTGGCACTGCGAATTTCAACTGTTTCCAACTTGAAAAATTGAAATTCACTGAAGTTCTTCACAATATATACCGTCATTCGGTTGATAATTTCACCGAAATCAACACTTTGCGATCCAATAATCTGACCGGAATGAATATTGAATCTACAAAGAGGCATGAAATTGACGAGGGTTGTACTTCAAAATTAACCGTTAGCACAGGAAACCAGAAAGATTCATCTACAATGACGTCATCGTCATCTCAAATTTCTTCAGAAACAACAATGCCCTCGCAAATTGCATCCATTCCTTCATTGACACCGGCAAAAATAACATCGACGCCGTCATCGTCGCCACTGAAGAACTACTTCATTCGAACGCTACTCGGCGAAGAGGCAGACGGCGATGTGATGTCGCCCCAATAGCAGCCACAACTGCGACAATAGCGCGATGGTGTAGTGGTTAACTCGCCTGCCACTACTGTTGCAGTGACGGCATTCGATTGCAAAGTGATCACCGATCGTCCTATCATTTTATTTATTAAATATTTTCAAATTGACGGAAAAAAAGCAAGACATGTTCAAGACGGTGTATTACGTATCTATTCAAAACTTCAGCTAAAATAATAATAATAATAATTAATAATAATGATAAATATTACTATTTATTCATTTATTCGTTTTAAAATAATTAAATTAGAAAACACGAATCAGTCAGTCAGATTCACAAAGAGTTTTCAACTTTCTTTTCCTATTATGGTAGTTAATGCGGTCTTCTAAGCTTTCTGGAACAAGTTATTTAAAATAATGAATTAATTTAATTATTTATTAATTTATTAATTCACTAATTTCGTACAATTATCCGGGAAATAAATTTTAGCTTGTGCTAACTTTTCAACTAATAAATACCTCATAGCTATTCTACCTCATGTTAGCAGAGCTGAACACCAAAAACACACACACTCACACTCTCTCACACAAACACACACACACACACACACACACACACACACACACACACACACACACACACACACACACACACACACACACACACACACACACACACACACACACACACACACACACACACACACACACACACGTGTTTATGACGAACCACAAGTAGGCCTAGATAGAAGGGGTTTATACACTTTTGGCTTGTTTCCTGGCAGCAGCATATTGCTTTGTGAAGTTATGCACACATCTGATTTATTGTTATTGCTATTATTGTCATTATTATTATTATTATTGTTGTTGTTGTTATTATTATTATTATTATTATTATTACAAAGACATCAAGAGTTTTTTACTTGCTGTACTGCTGATATCTTCCAGCATCGCTCTTAACATTGTTGATCTGTGAGTGTGTGTGTGTTTGTGTGTGTGTTTGTTTGTGTTTGTTTGTGTGTGTGTGTATGTGTGTAGTATGTATGTGTGTGTGTACGTATCTATGTATTTATAAATGTGCATGGATCTATTTAGGCATGTATGCATAAGTATATGTATGTTTGTATTTGTGTGTGTATGTTTGTATTATGCACATATGTATGTATGTTTGTACCTCCGTGTATATGCCTTTGTATGTATAGACGTTTCTCTAAACAAGCATAAATTGATTATATAGCATAATTTACATAAAAATATTATATAATAATATGATAATAATAATAATAATAATATAATAATAATAATATATGATAATGATATTACTTGATTGACATCTCAGACCATTTGGACTGAAGGGTTGATACCGTCTCCTGCATATTCACTGTACGATGATAAGATGATGATAATGATGTTGTGACGATGATGATAATGATGTTGTGACGATGATGATAATGATGTTGTGACGATGATGATAATGATGTTGTGACGATGATGATAATGATGTTGTGACGATGATGATAATGATGTTGTGACGATGATGATAATGATGTTGTGACGATGATGATAATGATGTTGTGACGATGATGATAATGATGTTGTGACGATGATGATAATGATGACGTTGTGACGACGATGACAACGATGATGATGATGATGAAATTAAGACTGATGATAAGGTGTAGGGTGATAACGATTGTAAAGGTGATGATGAAAGGACAATGATGAAGACGACGACGATGACGATGATGGGTGAAAAACAGGTCAACACCTTCGTCTATGATCCAGGTGATATCATCGTATTCACACTCGTATAACACCAGAGGAATTTCTGATTAACATGAATGCATGAGTGAATGAATGAATGGATGAATGGATGTATGAGTGAGTAAATGAATGAATAAATGCATAAATGAATGAGTGAATAACAGTTAAGTTTTACGGATGAAATTTAAGCATTTTCAAACCTGAAGCCATGGAATATTGAGGCTTGTTTGGGTAGGTAGAAACATCGAGCAGATCCTTAACTATCTATTACATTATTATTATTTAATTAAGTAATTAATTGAAATTATCATCTTCGTACGTAATAAAAGAAGAAGAAGAAGAAGTAGAAGAAGAAGAAAAAGAAGAAGAAGAAGAAAAAGAAAAAGAAGAGGAAGAAGAGGAAAAAAAAACAACAACAACAATAATAATAATAATAATAACCAACTTCCGGTTCTTCAGCCTCCTCCCCAACCAATAGCAGCACAGCCATGATACATCTGATCTGATGCCATAGGAAGGCTTGGCTGACTATGGTCAAGACATACATGTTGTATGATTGGTCAGTTTGGTCAGTTGTTGTTGTTGAATTATCTTCCATTGTCGTTGTAGATGAAGATGACTTTTTGATTGGAGATGGCAGGCTGTTTGCGATCATTAAGCAAGATTATTAAGACGTTCGTTACCATTGTAATACATATAAACAAAATGGTACCATGTTAGCCCGCAGCAATAATAATTTTCTTTGATTAAATTAAACTGATTGAATACATTATGCCCAACAGATCAAAAGACCGACCAATCCCATCCAACCACATACGAAACCAACCAATCATATCCAACCAATAGAAACAACAAACCGTTGATTGGATGAAAAGGGGGCCAATCGAACGTCAGATATATTTCTTACAAAATTAACGACGCCATTTGCCACGTCCATCTTGCAGAGGTTTCTGAAATCATGCTGGCCTATTAGGTAACTGCTTGCTATTCTCATTTTCTGCCAACCAAACATTCAATCCATCAATCAATCCATCAATCCATCAATCAATCAATCAATCAATCAATCAATCAATCGATCAATCAATCAATCAATCAATCAATCAATCAATCAATCAATTTTTCATTCATCTATTCAAACAACCTTGATGTTGAGAGTTCCTTTAGGAAAAAAATATCTATAAGTCCTCTGTTTACAATCAAACCTGAACAATAAAAAAATAATAATAAAATAATAATAAATAAATAAAAATTCACACACACAAACACACACGCGCACACACCTTGCACTGAAATCATCTCGGACAGGTGTCCAAGCAATGACTCTTATATCTGACGGTAGAACCTTGTTAAGCATGTGTACATAGCTCAGTTCAGTTGTTGTGTCACCTTGATTGGTTGAATGAATGAATGAATGAATGAATGAATGAATGGATGGATGGATGGATGGGATGAATGAAGGGATGGAATGGATGGATGGATGAAATGAATGAATAAATTTGTAACCGACCCTTTCGTTCGTGTGCAGTTCCGTCGGATCTCACCTTCACACCATCTCCGCATAGTAAATTGCTTCTGAGATCAATCGAGATAACCTAAATAATAATAATAATAACAACAATAATAATAACACCAAAGAAATAGTAGCAGACCTGGCAAAAAGCGCTAACTCCTTTGTCAGTTCTACCACATCTATGGTAATTGGAAGTTGATCTGTATATAGGTTTTTATTTGGGGAAAAATTTTTTTTTAAATTTAATTGAAATTAAATCATTTTTCATTTTAAATATAAAATCGCAACTTTTTAATGAAATTATTAAATTTCGTATGAAATTAAGTTAAAAAAATAAAATAAAATAAAAAACCTAGATTCAACGAGTTTAGTTTGATGTAAAGCCTTGAAAAGAGCAAATTCGATGGTTCTTACTGTGTCCTCTTGCACTGCCAGACCATCATAATCCCAGCCAAGATATAGAATTTTCAATAGAACATGTCGTGTGTTATATCTATGTAGTTGTTGTTGTGGGTTTCATTCAATAACAAACAAAAACAACAAAAAACATGATGTATACAAATGTTTATAAAATAAAGACAAGAAAGAGAAAAACAGACAAAAACCATTATCAACAATCAACATCATATTATCAATAATACAATTAGACACCATAATCATCATTATCACAGTAAAATATACAGAAAATTAAATTAAAATCTAGAAAAAAACCACTTTCTGAAATCGAAATCTCGTTTAGGTTTCTTCCTAGTGTTGCCATCCTCTTCTGAAACGTGGCTATTGTTGCAGCTGCCATTGAGTTGTTTGTTGAGAAGATTTTTCAGCTGCTTGTTGTAAGCCTGTAACCTCGAGACTTCTTCAATCAATTCCTTAAAAATAAATAGAACTATATTTTATGTGTACTTCATATTCATATAAGTGAAGTTATACATGCTTTATTTTATATAATAAGTTATAATATTATTATATTATAATATAATAATAAATGAATGCTAGTAAGTATCTATATATTATATTATATATAATTATAATATTACACTATATAATATGCTGTTTCATATATATATAAATTATAATATGAGCCTCCTATTTTTATATAGGCTACTATTACATGCAATGATATTTTAAATTTAAAGCAATTTTTGTATTTATATATTGTATTTTTATATTAATATTTTTATATTACATATTGTAAGTGTTAGTATGGACTATCTGCATTATGGTAGATGGCTGTTGTAGTGTTAGGATAGGATGGTGGTATCATCATGCTTGCTGTTAGTCGTTAGTGGTTAGCGTAAGTAAGGCATGTACACTTTTACATGTACACAATGTACACATTTCATAAAAATCGAGTTTGATGCACACGCAAGAACAACTAACCAAACATTTCTAAATCAAGAAATAAGAAAATATCTTAAATTTCAAGCAAATTCCAACCTCTTTCGTCAGCGACTTCAATGATTCCTTATCGGCGTTCATTTTTAAAAAATACACAAAGGTACAAAGTATTATGAATAAGACAATTTAAAATTTGCTACATTCCCGTCACTTTATCGTTCAAATTAATCGTTTCTCTATCAAATTTTGATTAAAACTTTATCTCTAATTTCAACTTTAGACAGTTTAAATTTGCGATTTTAAATTTCGTGCATTCAAATTGCTGATTTTATATTGTAGACATGTTATTTTGCCGTTCAGTTGTTTTAGTTACTATTTAGTTAGTTTTTTAGTAGTTTAGTTAGGTTAGATTTAGTTTTTAAACACAGTTTTTTAAACTCATTAAAGATTAAAGGGTTAAACTTTAAAAAATTAATAAATTAAATGGTTTTGTGATGTTTGCAATTGAAGGCTAGTAAGGCTGCAAGATTTTTCAAATAAAATATAATATTTTCATTTTCATATAAAATATTTTGTTGAATGAAATGTACATCTTTGCAACAGAATTTTTTTTAAAATAAATATATGCCAAAAGGTGTGACTAAGTTACAGTTACATTCAAAAAACTTTAACTTATCAGTGCAGTTCATGGTTCATAGAATTTTTACTTTCACTATTACAACTAACCACCCTACACTACTGTACTGTCTTTTATCTAACTAATCTTTTAACTAGATTTTCATTTTATAATATAATAAATAACCAAATAAATTTTCAGTCAGTAGTTGACCATGTCTTATAGATAGATTTTAGTATACAATCTAGATAGACCAAGTGTGACACAACAAACCATGTTCAACAGCTTAACCTTGAAACTTAATCACCTTATCAATGCCTTCTTATGGCATGCTTATCAGATAAGAACAATGTTTAATAATTAAATTACATTATTATTTATAACATTTTTTACTTTCAAATATATTTTAACATTTTCATTTTGCAGAAATCATCAAATCAATTTATGATGAAAAGAATTATGATGAATGGTGATTAATTATTGACTCTACACTACAGCTTTTGTTGTAAAAAAAATAATCTAGAATGGGGCTAAAAGCTATTCAGTCTGCTACTGTAAATAAATCAATGAAGTCGTCAGTAATTGAGCTATACTCATTCTATGAATTACTTGAAAATTGAACTATAGTATCCTTCAAACCACCTAATAATAATAATAACAATAATAATAATAATAATAATAATATAATACTCCCTGTTTCATATACATCAAATTAAAATCTTTGATGAAGTGTTTGCCAAAATATTCCTTAAGAGGTTTCAGCAAATGGACAGTCTTCATCATAATCCTCACAGCAATTATCCCATTATATAATGAAATCATCTCATTTGACTTGGCCAGCTTACAGTGGACACATCTTAAGTATGTCGTTTTTTTGGTATTCCATTTTATTTTTGTTATGTTATTTGCACTTTTTTAGTATTTTATTATTTTTATTATTATTGCTCTTTTTCTGGTTTTTCATATTTTATTATAATTTAATTAACTATCAGCTAACAAGCTAAAAACATTCATACAGAGAAGTGGTTATAGTAATAAGATGAAGATAATTAATAATAATATGAAAAATAACAATAATGAATAAAAATAAAATAGTTTTATTATAATCTAATACAATTTATTTCAGCACCACTGACCAAAAGACGTTGAAAATTTTATTTGTGGCTGATCCACAGATAGTTGGCCTAGTAAATGAACACTGGCTGCTTGGCTATATAACAAGATGGGATTGTGATAGGTTTATCTGCTATTTTTTATCAAATATTATTTCTCATTTTTTGTTTTTATCAATAAATTTAATAATGTTCTCTATTACTAATCAATTATAATTTTATATATTTTAACTACTTTTAAACGGTATTTTTCAAAAAAAAAAAACTGTGTCAAGAAATTAAAATTTTTTAAATTCATCAAAATTTGACTTTTCTGTTCACTATTTTAATCAGACAAGATACATAAAATGGCATTCATAAATAAATTAAATTAAAAAAAATCATTTCAAATAAATGAACTAAGAATGGATTGATTTAAGAAAAAAAAATCTATTTCAATATAGATATATAAAAAATGGATTTTCGCGAGCATTAGAGCATGTGAAACCAGACGTTATAATATTCTTGGGAGATTTATTTGACGAAGGTTCCAGAGCCACTGACACACAATACGCAACCTATGTCGAAAGATTTTCTAATATCTTTGTTGATCCTTATTTGATTAGGGTAAATTTTTTTGTTTTTTGGTAAATTCTTTTTTACAGATTTTATTTTTTTTGGGTTTTTAGTATTATTAATTTTGATAAATAATGGAAATATGATTTATGAATTAATTTCAATTTACTAAAAATTTTTAGTAAAAATTAATGTATTTTAAGGTTTCTATATTAATGGTTTATATCTATTCAATTCATACTAAATTTTTTTTGGCCGTGTTTTAACTAGATTGTGTGTATGTGTGTGAGTGTATGTGTGTGAAACACGTATGTGTGTATTTGTCTGTTTGTGTGTGTCTGTGTGTGGTGTGTGTGTGTGTTTGTCCCACTGTTGAATTAATTACCGAGAGAGTGTGTTCATTACCAATGATAATTATTATAATTTTATTATAACTACAAGCGTATTTATATCCCTGGAGATAATGACGTCGGTGGAGAGGGTTTTGATTTCTTGGAGAACTGGAAGTTGCAAAGATTTCACAGGCACTTCCCATGCTTAAATGACCCTGTTGTAAGAATTGGAGACTTTGTCGATGTAATCAGGGTTGGTTTTTATAGGATATATTTTATAATTATATTATATCATCATAATTATATTATATTATATTAATATTATTGACTGTACTTTTTTCTTTTTTGACTTTGTTTGATTATAGATAGCGCTTTTGAGAACTTTTTGATTTTAATTAGCGCTTATAAATGTTTCATTAATAATAATAATAATAATATTAATAATAACATGAATACTGTGGATATTATTATATAACATTAATATGATTGGTGTACAATAAATAATGGTATTTTTTTTACATTTCTTTTTAGCATTCCATAGAGATGTCAACGCCACGCTCACACAAACACACATGCTCACACACACAAACAAACACACATACAGACAAACACAGGGTGTGTAATTAAAATGTCGTGACTTAACTTATCATCATCACACAAAACACCCACACACGCTCACAAACTCACACACACGCAAACAAACACAAAGCGTGTATTTAAAATATCGTTAATTAACTCATCACACACACACACACACACACACACACACACACACACACACACTCACACACACTCACACACACACACACTCACACACACACACACACACACACACGCTCATACACGCATACACATACACTTATTACAAATGTATCACAATAGTTATAATTTTATTATAGTTATAATAATTATTACTTTTCCAATTAGATGAATAATTATAAAGACAGACTCGATCAGGGTGTCCTTGACCTCAATGAAATCAATAAAAAATCGACAAACAATATAAAAATGTTCATCAGTCACTTGGGTGTAATAGATTATTATTACTACATGAAAGATGTTAGTTATGTATAAATATGTGTGTTTGTGCTTGTATATGTGTGTGTGTGTTTGTATGTGTGCGTGTTTGTGTGCGCATTCCACATTATGTAGTACATGTATTTGTTTGTATTGTATCTTTTTGTATGTCTGCGTTGTATCTTTCTTTATGTTTGTATCGTTATCTTTTTTGTATTGCGACTTTTTTACCGTATCTTTTCGTTTGTTTGTATTGTATCTTTTTGTATATCTGTATTGTATCTTTTTGTATATTTGTGTTTTATATTTTTGCCTGTTTGTATCTATTTGTACATTTTATGATATTAATGAAATTTACAGAAGATAGAAAAAATCTCGCCCAACATCATAGTAGCCGGCCATGAACACCATGTTTGTCTCGTTTTCTTTTTTGTATTATTTTTTTGTATATCTTTGTATAACTTTGTATTAAGCATGTTTGTGTATTTCCAGTTGTATTTTTTCTCATTATGCTAATTTGTTCTGCATGTTTTTACATTGAAATACATGGTTATTCATGTCGCGTTTTTTGCCCATATACATGCATAAATACAAATGACTCGTAAATTAAAATTTGCAAGTACACATACATCCGCACACACACACACACACACGCATATACACATACATTTACCTTATTCTTACACCACACACACACACACACACACACACACACACACACACACACACACAAATTCACACACACACACAAACACACATACGTATTAACAGTCATCCTATTTGAAATGCCAAAAATGTCTCACTAAAAATTCCGTCGAAACCTCGTACTCTTTCGATGAGAACCACAACATTTTGAAAGATAAACTGAGAGGCAAGTCAACAGTCTATCAGATCACCGTTCCCACTTGTAGCTATAGAATGGGGACTGCCAAAGCCGGCTACGGCTACATGGCTATTGGTGCGTTGTTGTTGTTGTGGTTTTTGTGTGTGTGTGTGCGTGCGTGTAGTTTTTAGTTTGTTTGTTTGTGTGTGTTTGTTTGTGTGTGTGTGTGTCTATATGCTCATTCAATCTATTATTCGTCCGTCTATTCCACCTATCTATTCACATTTAGACGGAAACAGTCGCATGCAGTACACCGTGTTATGGTTGCCTCAGAGGTATCCGCAGTTATTCCTCTACCTTGGCTACTTGCTTCTGCTGCTGTTGGCCGTTTCTGTTAGAAAATGTTGTTCTGCTAGGGTTAAGCTTTATAGGTGATTCTCTTTTCCATGTTGTTGCCAGCTTTGTGGGGCTATTCCAGTTAAATTTTTAATGAGTTGAATTATATTTCTTGTAAATATCAAATGAATTGAGTTGAATTCTAAGTATGTTTTAAATAAATTGAAGTAAATTGCTGAGTTTGAACTGTAAAGAATGTTGTTAATAATTTTTATTATGATATAAATTGTCTTCTGGCAATTCTTCTTTTCCGGAATTTATTTATTTTGTAATTTGATTGCATTAGTTCGATTGTGTCAGTCGCATGGCTGAGTTTGTTTTGAAGAAAAATGTTGATTTTATATTTGTTTATTGAGTATTATACCAATAATGTAATCAATATTCTTGTTGATAATACGTTATTGTTATCTTTATAATTCGCCGCTACATTATCTTTTACTTCAATTATTTTGACTGTTTTTCATGAGTTTTCTTATGTTTGGACTGATTTTTTTATATCTAATTGTTGATTGTTCAAAGTCTTTTTTGATTGTACTTTTTATTAAATGGTCGTTCTCTGCAGTGTTTAGCTGGGCGGGTGACAAGCCTGCTAGCTGATAATAATTTATTAACATTGTACTTACACATCGCCATTGTATAAATAGAACTTGGAAATCCCGATGATTACTTTCCAGTTAAGCTTTGTTAAGCGCAAAAATTATTCAAAATCATCTAAAAGCAGCGTTTAAAAACTTGTAAGATTCACGCACTTCGATTAATTTTAATACACACACATATATATATATGTATATAAATATATATATATATATATAGAATATTTATTATTGTTGTTACAAGTTACACATATATAGTATACGTTGTAGTTGTTGTTACATTCAATACATTGTATTGTATATTATATATGTTTCAATGTTTCTTCATTTTGAACAAGCTGGAATAAAACAACTAGATAAGATGTGATGAAATATGAATAAGCAGTAGCAAAATTATATCACCACGTCCGTTGGTAATTTAAAAATGGCGGTCTCCAATGACGAAGGTCAAAGTGAGAAATCCTTGTACGATTTTTTTGATCATCACATATATTTGAGCTCCTCGCTCGACGACCTAGAAGACTGCTGCAAGATTTTAGATATATTGAGAGGCGAACGTTACAAAGTTCAGCCAAAATACGATCCCCGAAACACAGACAGATGTTTGAAAGATTTGCTGGTAAGAGGGATAGGGCGCAGTTGCATGTGCATATTATATTACACACCAAAATATGAAAAAGATTTGTTTTTCAATGAAGAAGCGGTACGGTTTTTAAGAAAATTTAAACAGTTTTCAGAGAAATCCATTCTTGTACTCTGTAAGAAGTCAATTTCTGGATCTCCATTTCCTGGTAAATTACAAGAGTTTAAATTTGAAGTTCGACATATATCTGATGATTCAAAAGATTGGCCAGCTGATTTTAAAACTATTGTGTTCCCATATATCAAAAAGGCTTTAATGAAAGGTTTGTTAAAATTAGAACAAAGCATAAAATAAACTGGCTAAGTTTTCAATCAGATCTATGATAATTTATATGATAAATAAATTATAATATGTATATAACTATATTCTAATGTTTCTTTTTTCAAAGTATCAGATGTTGAACTAATGATTCCAGAGGATAATACTTATGCTATTGGCCTTGCCCTCAGTTATTATGAAGGCTATTTGAAATTTGTGTTACCAGGTTTGTTTAAAAACAGCGTTGCTTTAAATAATGTTCTTTATGAATTGGTTGATTTCACACGCAAGCATATGTTTGTTAAAATAAGGACAATGCGATTCTCAGATATGGAGAAAAACTTTTTCAAACACACTTTGAATGGTGACATGAACAAAATAAAGTCATCTGTTGCCAAAATGTTCATAATTGTGCCAGAAGACTCCAAAGGTCTAATAAATTTAGCAGATGGTAAACATATATTCACCACCGACATGTTTGTCAATTGCTTGGGCAACAGAGCTGGTGTCAAAAGAGAGATTACAAGAGTTCCATATACAAAATTAAAGATGGAAATGTTGTTTGAGTATTTTATTAATTTTTTCACAATAAACATGTTAAAGTTGACTAAAAAAAATGAAATTTTTAAAGAATGAAAAAGAATATTTTTTCATTGCGGAGTTTGCAACACCACTGCTCACAATATATGAAGCTAAGGAACGTTATCAGACTTTGATGAGTAATGAAAAAGTAGAAATGGAAAGAGATATTTTCATTCATTGTTTGAAATTTTTGCTCAACCATCCGAGAAATGCCATTGACAAAGCAGTAATTGTACCATGGAGAAATATTACACCCAGTAAAACTTATTAAAAGTTTTTTTATTCTTCTTATACTTTATTTACAACCCTATCACTACAGATTCAGAGCCTTTACATAGAATTTTGCTTAAACTCATAAAAGAGGAGTTGAATGCAAGGAATTTAGATACTGGTTGGATGGTTACATCCCTTTTATATAAAAATGATAAAAAATTTTTATTACTGCAATTTAATTTATTTCGACAGCTGGGGTCTCTCTGATGCAGACGGCATCACCCCAATATGACAAAGACACGTTTGAAAAAATAAATGTACCCCATGGAAAAACGCCAAAAGGTACAATTAATAATTTTTGTAATACTTATTCCAGCAATAAACTTAACCATAAAGTCTACAAAATTAAAATCTACATTGTTGAACAATTTGCGATAGCCTTGTATGATGCAGCTGGAAGATATAATCTGAAACAAACAACTAAAGGAATGTGTTTGGCTTTCGTTTTCAGCGAAAATAGAAAAGGATGGAAGCATGACAAAAGTAAGGAGGCAATATCAATATTTTTAAAGATAAAACTTCAATTTTGTCAATAATGTTAATTTTTGCATCTTAATAATTGTTAACAAAAAGTAATGAGTTGTAATATATAAACCATTACATTTCAGAAAATATAGAAACATTGTTTAAGAAGTTAAGATTTGAAGTCGAGGTGAATGTAGACTGCAACAGAAAGCAGTTGGAGGAAGCATGTTTGAGATATCAGAACATGGACCACAGTCAGTATGGAGCGTTCGTGTGTTGCATAGCTGCTCATGGAAATAATGGCTGCATATATACAGCAGATTCTGAATATGAGATTATAAAAATAATGACATTTTTTTACGATGATGTTTGTCCAACAATGAAGAACAAAATAAAACTATTCTTTGTGAACTGCTGTTTGAAGGAAGAAGAACAGTGCAAAACAAATGAGCAGAACAATAACTTAAAAACCAATCTAGCTCCTAGGTGCCCCGACATGTTCATCTCATACTCGTGCCTACCTTCTCAAGCCTCCCACAGACGTAAGAGCAAAGGTAGTCTGTATTTCAGATGCCTCACTAAGGTTTTTGAAGAAAACCACGGTGAAGAAATCAAACATGTTATGCTAGCCTTAGATGAGATCATAATGCCAGAGCTTATAAAAGATGTAGACGAAATGATTGAATCACTGGATACTAATTTACAAGATTATGAAGAACGTCATGATCGTTTGATAAAAATGCGCGAATCGTCGCAAGACACTTTTCATATACATACTGTTAAAAAATTAATATATCTAGATGAAACGGAATGATTCAAAATGAAATGATTGAGCGTATATCTATTGACTGAGCATTTATTAAACTTAATACAACAGCAGACAATATTACTTAATGCATTTATTAATATGCCTATTGTTACACGATATTTATGGCTAATGTAGTAAACTTCATTCACAATGACAATATTATTTTATTAACAAATAAACTCGTCTAATTGATGATTTATTCAAATTTAGTTAACCGTCAGTTGTGATTTCATTTAATAAGTTGATCTTTCTTGAAATGATTGATAATATATCTTTCGCTATCTAATATATATATATATATATATATATATATATATATATATATATATATTCAATGATTTGAATAATGTGCAAACTTATGCAATAGACAATATTACTTAATGCAATTATTCATATTTCTATCTATTGTTACTTGATATTTTATATTATACAAATAAACTTGTCTAATTGATTTATTCAAATTTAGTTATTTT
>NW_008704170.1:1467052-1479552 GCF_000326865.2 Helobdella robusta | reverse complement strand
AATAGCAAGTTTTAATTAACTTAATTTTAATTATAACCAATCTAAGCTATTAGAGTACTGAAGTGAAAAAATAATGAATAACCAAAAATTCTTAAAATAAAAACTTCAAAATTTAAATAACGAAAATTTCATCTCTTAAATTAATTAAAGAAATGTAAATCTAAATAAAACCTTTAAAAATGTTGAATTCTTCATTAATCTGAAGAAGCTTGAATGCACTCCTGGCTCTCCATCCTTCTTCCTTGGCAAGCCTGTAATATATGTCTCTTTTATCTTTTGATGACCTCCCCATGATGGCAGTGGCTCAACTAACTTTTAATTAATAATTAATTTAACTCACTAACTTGACTGACTTGAATATGAAAATCTGAAAAACAAAGTAATTAATAAATATTTCACGAATTGTTGGAGAAACTTAAAACGTAAGATTGAAGAGGTGAAAAATTGTAAGAGAGCCCAACAAAACACACAGCTAGCAGAAGAGAAAGATTAGTTAATTAGGTCAAATTAAGATATTTTAACTTAACCACAAATGAATATTGATATAAAAAACTTAATTGAATTTTGACAAAAATGTTAAACTTACCAAAATCAAATTTATCAAACAAACGTATAAATAAACATCGGCCAGCAATCGCAGGACCAAGGGTGACACATGGAGTTTTAGAAACATAAATTTACTTTTAACCCAAACAATAAATTGAAATTCACTTTTAGTTATAAATTTATAAAAAATTTTACCGTTGTATTTTAATCAACTTTTTTAGAGTATAAGGTGTTATATTAAAATTAAAGCTTTTTCATATAAATTTATATTATTTAAATATTAATTTATCTAAACTTACGGCGTATTTCAAAAAATAGTGCATAAAAATACATAATTTATTTCATAACAGCTGATCAGTTGTGGATCAACAAATCAATGTCAAATTGTAAGACTACAAAAGTACTAAGTGAAGTCAAGCATCATGTGATCGGTCGGTGATGATGGTTATTCTAGCAACAATAACAAACTAGTTTGGTCTTTGTTCTTTGTTTCCTTTATTTTAGATCTGGAGGGTCTACCACATTTATCATTTGTTAGTCACTACCATTAGTAGTGTTAGTAACTTGGCCATATAAAAAAAATTTAAATAAAAATTATATCAATTAATTTCATAATAAATTATGTAATTAAAATAAATGTTATAAATAAATAAATGATATATTTTATTTAATGAATAAATTATAAAATGATTATTCAAAATTTAAACTTTTAAGATAAAAAAGACTAATCTTCTCTACCGTGTTTTTGCCCAATTCTGGCCAAAAATGTGCATTTGTTTTATATATTTAAATAATAATATTGATGATGGGTCATCTTCATCGCCATCCTCATCAACTGCCGACTACCAACTGGTTGTGATCAACAACAGAGATGAATATTATGAAAGGCCAACAAAGCCAGCATCACTCTGGAACGGGTCTTGTATAAGTGGTTGGTTTTTTTTGGCTGTATGTTATATGTCAGTACATCAGTGCTATATGTTATATATCAGTGTACATATTTTATAACATAGTTTTATCGCCTAATCCTTGATAAACCTGAAAAGTCTGCTTAAGATTGTTTGATGCTGAGATATTGAATAATAATACGCTTTAAAATTTACATAATTTATTCTCCCTCACCTTAGGACTTGACCAGCAGGCCAATCGAGAAAATGGCACCTGGTTAGGTGTGAATACAATCGATGGTAAGGTGGGCATTTTGCTAAACATTCTACAGCCAAACTGTGATAGTACTAAGAAGGGGAGAGGTCATTATCATAATATTATCATTATTAATTATGCGAAAATATCAATTGTTCAATAATGATATGCATAATATATGATTTTAATTATTTTTATTTTATTTCATAATATGTGTTACAAATTGCAGGGTTCTTGGTGACCGATTTTATATCAGGAAATGAGGATGTCATTGATTATGCCGATAGGATCGCTAAAGAGAAGCACGAATATAACAAATTTAACTTGGTTCTCTTGCAAAAAAAGTAATCCCGTTAATCGACTAATTAATCAATTGATTAATTAGTTAATCAATTAATTGATCAACTAACTAATTAAAAATTAATATTACTAGTATTTTTATTGTTTTAGCTGTCATTTCAATTTCGGTGCTGTTTTATCATTATCATTATCTTGTTAAACTGTTAGTGGTTATGTTAAATAAATGTTATTACAACTTGTTTATTTATTTAATAATATTATTAATAACGAAAATGATAATGTAATAGGTAATAATTAAAATAAAAATAATAATAAAAATGAAGAAATAACAAGTGGCACGTCTTAATGGTCAGCACAGAGAGTAACGAATTGAAGGGAGAAACCCTCGATCAAAGTTTGTGTGTCTCTCTCTGTGTGTGTCTGTTTGTGGGTGTGTGTCTGTGTGTGTGTGTGTGTGGATGTATAAATATTTTTGTAATATGAAATAGCTATAATTATCATAATTATATTGAGGATGTTAAAACGATGATAAAACCGAAAACAACAAATCATAGATATCTTAGCGTTTGGGAATTCGGCATATGAACGACCTTGGTTGAAGGTCAAAGAGAGTAAAGTAAAATTTGAAGAAATCATCAAGAGTCACAGGAAGAACAATGACATCAGCGACGAAGGTGACAATAAACTGAAAGATGAGATGCTGAAATTGTTGACTGATAAGACTAAGTTCGTTTTGTTTGTGTGTTTGTATGTTTGCTTGGTTATTTGTTTGTATGTTTGTTTGTGTATGTGTTTTGTTGGCTAGGTATTTATGTCTGTTTGGTAATTTTGTAATGATTTCGTTTATTTTTCCTATTATCTGTCTTCGCTGTGGATATGATGTGTCTTTATATTGTTCATTATTATTGCTAAAACTTGTCACAGACACTGGCCTGACTGCCAGATACTATCTCAATTAAACCTCACTGGCAAATCTCATCAACAACAAAAACAACAACAACATCATTGTCAACAAAAACAAGAACATGACGCGAAAATGTATGCATTTGGTAAAAAACTGAGTTCTAATTTTGTAGAAGTTGCAGAAACAAAATATGGGACTAGGTCATTATTATTATTATTATCGTTATTAATTATATTGTCGTTATTATTATTCATTTTTATTGTAATTAGTTTTATTTATATTTTATATATATTTTAAATTCATATTACAAGCATACCTCACGTAATGTTTGCAGTGCTGATGTAATTTGATGCGGTTGCCCGTGTTGACGATCAAAAAATAGCATTTCATAATGAGTTATACTATAATAATTTTTTCATAATTTCATAATTTTTATAATTATTATTATAAATCAACAGAACTCACAGTTTGATTTTGATTGACAAAGTTGGTAAAGGTGAATACATTGAGGTCGATATGAGGGCAACATCAACGACTACTGCAGCTGCTGTCGCTACTACTACAGCAGCTGCAGCTACGACAGCTGAAGCTACTGAAGCAGCAGTGTCTCCGTCATGGGTCCAAAATGTTATAAAATTTCAATTCCCATCTTTGTCGTCGCAATGAGAAAAAATATTTAATGCATATTGTTTTTTTATCAATATGAATAATTTTTTCCAATCTTCTCTTCCGAATACTCGCTAATATTTTCATTCATATTGCTCTCAATCATTGTATTCTTTCATAATCATTGTGTGTGACTGTGTGTGTATGTGTGTGTGTGTGCACAAACTTTTTGTGTCTCATATACTCATTGTTGTTCTCATTATTCTTCTTATTATTATTATTATTATAAATTATTATTATTAATTAATTGATTATCAGTGACTTTGTTTAACTCTTTGGTGGCAAGACTATGAATAAGATCTGTTAATCTATATTAATTATATTATTATAATTAATATAGATTAACATTGGCAATAAACTTGACAGTATTAAAATTACGTCTGTGCGCGCGCGCGCGCGCGTGTGTGTGTGTGGTTGACATGGCAGTGCAATAGATCGTTTGAAATAATTGTCATTATTTATGTTTATTCATAATTCAGAATGAAATAATAAAATAAAATTTAAAAAAATATGACATCTTTTCTTCACTTGTCTGTCTGTCTTAATTAATTAATCAATTAATTAATCAATTAATTAATCAATCAATCATAATTATTACTAGTTTGATTGAAAATTTTTTGATACCTTAACAATAAGAATAATAAGAGTAATAATTATTTTTATGATTTATCAGAATAGTTTGGTATATATATTTAGAAAAATATTACAAAAAAGCCGTTAACCTTACTACATATACAAGGTTGGCACTAGAGAAGACAAACACACAGACACACACACATTAAAACATATAAAATTATCATCAGAATAAACACGTATGTATACAAGCAATTTATATACAGTTAGTCATATCTGGCCTACATGTATATATTTTCAAATTATATAGAAAAATGTTCTCTTTATTTCATCTCTCTCTCTCTCGCTCTCTTTTTCACTCTTTCTCTCTCTCTCTCTTTCTCTCTCTCTCTCTCTATATATATATATATATGTTGTAATATAATATATCAAAACTAATAAAATGATATTAAAGGATTATGTGACGACATAAAAGATATCTACATACGTATGTTGTAAAAATTCGGAAAATATAGATAGATAGATAGATCGTTGTATAAAATTAGATATACAAAAATATAAAATGTATATGATACCGTATCATCCTGTATTGTATTTGACAATGTGTAAGTTATGATACCATATCACTGTTTATTGTATTTGACAATGTAAATCTTGTAAATAAGTACTTTTAAAGATTTTATCCTTACGTAGAACTTCAGGCAATTCGAACCGATGAATGGAAGTATAAATGCATGAATAAATGCAGAAATCGATGGATAAGTTGATGAATGAATGGGTGAATGAATGGATGAATGAATGAATGGATGAATGAATGAATGGATGAATGAATGAATGGATGAATGGATGAATGAATGAATGGATGAATGAATGGATGGATGAATGGATGGATGAATGAATGTGTAGATGAATGGATGAATGAATGAATGAACGAATGAATGAACAAACAAACGAGTAAACGGATGAATGAATGGAACGATGGAAAGATAAAAAGTAAAAAAAATTGTAATTAATTTTAAAATTTTGATAAACTAAAATCAGAAACCGAAATACATCAAAAAGATGACTAACGCATAAGGAAATAAATGGATCTGTAACATGAAAAAAAAACAAGACTAAACAAAGATGGCAACAAGACAATATTTACAAAACAAAACAAAAAATTAGGAATATCAACAATGGTAGATAGATAGATAGATAGATAGATAGATAGATAGATAGATAGATAGATAGATAGATAGATAGATAGATAGATAGATAGATAGACAGATAGATAGATATATAGATAGATAGATACTCAGATAAATAGAGAGATAGATAAACAAATCTCGTCAACAACAACATCATCATCGTCATCAACTACAATAATTACGTCATTGTATCTTCAAATAAAATATCATTTCAGTAACAGTAATGGAAGTAATAGCGAATACTACAACAATAACAGCAGCAGTATAGTCAAATATCAAAGATGTGAAAAAACTAATTATACAAATAATAAAATAATAATACCATGAGCAATAGCACGCACGCACGCACACACACACTCACACACACACGCTAAGTACGAATCATTGTATCACACATATTGCAATATGATAGTCTGGGATCTGTTTGCATTCGAATCCAGTCACTGCGACATCAGGACCAGGCGACTTCAACCATCCGACCACCTGTTATTCATTATTCATCCTGTTTAAAACGTTGGGATTGTTGTGAGCCATGTTGCTCATGTCTTTGAAGACCTCCATCACTGTACTGTCGTCTGCCAATTTATTATTATTTCTATTATTATTATTATTATCATCGATCCTTTATTATTATTCTTATTATGATAGGTAGTAGTAGTAGTAGACGTAGTAGTAGTAGTAGTAGTAGTAGTAGTAGCAGTAGTGGTAGTAGTAGTAGTAGTAATAGTAGTAGCAGTAGTGGTAGTAGTAGTAGTAGTAGTAGTAGTAGTAGTAGTAGTAGTAGCAGTAGTAGCAACAGTAGTAGTATTAGCAGTAGTGAATAAATTTAAGAGAACCATATCGATTCAAGTATATACACATTCATGCATACATACATCCACACCAACATATACAAATACGCATACAAACAATCATATACACGCAGACACAAACATACATACAAATAGGTACACGCACGCAAGCACAAACAAACAAAAAAGTACAAACATACATATATACCTTGATGTACAAACGTTTGTTCATCATTGTTCATCTCTTCATTAAGTCTCATCAGTCTTAATCTACAATTACATTGTATAGTATTGTATGGTGTTGTATTGTATTGTATTTTGCATTGTATTGTATGGTGTTGTATTGTATTGTATGGTGTTGTATTGTATTGTATTCAGTTGTATTGTATATCGTATTTCAATTGTTTTGTATTGTAGTATTGTATGTATTGACTTGCATTGTATCGTAACACCTCGTATTGTACAAAGCTGTATAATTGCACGGTATTCCATAAGATGGTACGTTATAGTTTGGTATTTCATTACATGCTGTATTGTATGCTGTATCTAATCATTACTCTACACTATATCTAATCATTACACTACTCTGTGTATACTCTATCATCATATCATACTGTAGGGTATAATTTGGAACCTTTGAATGGTAGAAATGAATGGAGGTGAATTAACTTACAACGTGACGATATCGGCGTTCGTATTGTTGATGGCCATTCTGAGTGGATCCTTGAACGAAGGAAAAAGTTTTACTTTTATATCTGTTTATTTTTTTACTTATGCTTATTCCTTTATCATTCATTCATTCATTCATTCATTTGTTCCTTCTTCCATTATTTAACAAAAAAACTCAGTTTAATAATATTTATACTAGATTTTTTTAAATCAATAAAACACACACACACACATAAAAAGGAACGAATGAATGAATAGATTAATGAATGAATGAATGAATGAACGAATGAATGAACGAATGAATGAACGAATGAATGAAAAAGCGAATAGATGAATGATTGATTGATTGGATGAATGAATGGGTGCACAGACCTGCCCAAAGCGGTCAACCAGCAGGTGATTAGCTCTTCTTTTCAATAATTGCAAGACTTGGCTGTTGTGTGTGCGTGTGCGCGTGAGTGTGCGTGTGTGTGTGCGTGTGTGTGTGAACTGTTGACACAAATATAGAAAATTAACAAGGAAAAAATATCATTAAAAACATCCTTATCACCATCCTCATCATCTTCTTCTTCATCATTAACATCATCTTCATTACAATAAACACCATCACCATAATCATCACCATCCTCATCAACAACAACAAGATCATCATCATCAACAATAACAACAAGATCATTATCAGTACCTACCCAGTATGAGATAGTAGGACGGCGTGGTGCATTGCGGTTCGACCATCTTCGTCCACCTCATCCACTCTCGCCCCGTTCAATAGTAGGTACTCCAGGGCTACCATGGAACCCTTGAATGAATGAATGAATGAGTGAATGAATGAATGAATAAATAAATGAATGGATGAATGAATGATCGTACAAAGCAGAAAAAAGAATTCCACAATCATCCGTCGAATTCCATCTGCAAGCCAAGCGGTAAAAAGCCGGGCAGGAAACCAAACTAACAGCAAACACGGACTGCATCAGTGGAGTTCTCATTTTGTCAGTCGGATTGTGCCAGTTAATATTTGCACCGTGAGCCAGGGCTCGCGCCATGTTTGAGATGCTGCTGCTGCTGTTGCTGCTGTCGTAGCTGCAAGCGTTGCTGCTGTCGTTGCTGCTGCAAGCCTCGTACAAACGCTTGTTCCTTCTCGTTGCTGTTTTGGAATGAAAGTATGCACAACGTTATTGACATTACACGAACAACAAAACGTTAGCATTGACTCAAACATTAGCAGGAAAAACATCAACAACAACAACAACAACAACAACAACAACAACAACATCAACATCAACAACAACAACAACAACATCAACAACAACATCAACAACAACAACAACATCAACAACATCAACCAGAAAACAAAAAAGACCATCCATTGAGAAAATTTTTTAGCAAACTTTTAAACACCACCACCACATCATCATCATCATCGTCATCATCGCATCATCATCAACATCATCAACGGCGCTATCAAATTCTACTCGCCATCATCATGGCCATCTTCTTCTTCCTCTTCATCCTCATCATCAATGAACAACTTGTCAATGTACTTCGCTTTTATCCACCTTTCTTTGGTTGATCTGCATGCAATGTTGGTTTAATGCATGTGATATCCATTAACCGAATATTCATTCAATCAACCAATTAACCAATTAATTTACCAGCCAACTAACTATTCAATGAATTAATCAACTAATCAATCAGCCATTCAATCAATCAGCTAATCATTCAATCAACATAGCAATTTAAAAATATCCACAAACATTTCAACCAACCAATCAAACCAACCTATCGGATTGGGAGTTAGGTTGTCGTATATTGAGCTTAGACCATTTACTGTTACCATCATTACTGCTGCTACTTTTAATATCATTACTATTATCTCCACTATTATTATTATTATTATTATTATTATTATTATTATTGCAACTATTACTAATACCACCAGGAGAACCGCCCAGGTAGATATTATTGATGAGTTGGTTGCCGAGATGGCTCATGACCTTGAGAGAGTCATCGTCCCAATCGTCCAAGGTCAGCGAGCGAACTTTCGAGATGTGCACCCCGAGGCTCCTGATGACGATGATGATGGTGATGACGATAGTGATGATAAAATAGTTGTTTTATCAGTCAGTCAGCCAACCAGCCAGCCAACCTCCCAACCAAACAACCAAACCCCAACCAACCCCAACCAGCCAACCATTACAACAAAACTGACCTATGAACTCCGGAACATTGTATGCAGAGTAGCACGCCGATGTTTATGCTGGCCCAGGTTGGGTTCTCGTGCCCGCATTCGCAGCAAGCATTGTTACCTGGCACCCTCACTAGCTTCATCACTTCGGATCTGAAAGCATTTCATGTACAAATTCACCACTAAAAATACGCGATAAACTTTAAAGATTGAAATGACGTCCTACCTCGGGAAACCGGGTCTCTGGACGCAAAACGAAGATTGATTGATTGATTGATTGAAATGATGACTAATAACAATGCATCCACTTGACGTTTAAAAGTTTTGCTACGGAGTATCAATTTTGTTTGTGTTTAAAAGTATCGGAGATATCAAGCTCGATACATGGTATCAGAAGTATCACCGATGCCATACCCAATACTGAAACAAGTATCACAGATATACTGAAACAAGTATCACAGATATATTTTCGCCGATAGCGATACTTCGATATCTACAATCCTGGTGTATGTGTAATAATAATTATAGACACATAGCAGGGACAACTAACTTAGGCACTTTATTTTTAGAAGGCTGTGATGACGTCACAACAGTTGAGGATGACGTCGACGACGATGACGACGATGGCGTTTTGGCGAGGAACGACGTGTAGTTGTTCGCGTGCGTGCAGTACAATTCATTCAGCAGAGCGTCTTGCGGCCTGGAGCGTTTCTGTATCGCCATTATTATTATTATAATTATTATTATTATATTATTATTATATTATTATTATTATTTATTTATTTATTTACACTCTTAGATATTATTAATAATTTTCGATTGATTTCGTTTTGATTTTATCATTTTTCGGTCAATAAAAGGTTGTTCCCATTATTATTATTATCATCATCATCATCATCATCATCATCATCATCTCTTCTTCTTCATCATCATCATCATGTTTTGTCATCATCACAATCATCCTCCATATGATCGTAAAACTCACATTCACTCACCCACACATCGGAACATTTTTTAACATTATACCGTAACCGCAATGAGATTATTAACATTGCTATCCAGAATAATATCACTCGTCTACTTACAGTCATTCTCTCTCTCACTTACTCACTAGCTCACTCACTCACTCACTCACTCGCTCGCTCACTAACATTATTACGTGATGAGGAGGACGACGATGACGATGAGGAGAGTCTGCTGTATGCCTCACCAACTCCTGATTGCACACTCCTCATCCACTTTTCCATCATTTCTTCACTCTCACATTGGAGAATATGGCTCCTATGTGTGTGTGTGTGTGTGCGTTTGTGCGTGCGTGCGTGTGTGTACGTATCCATAATGTAAATATAATGGTATAACCGTACACGTAGGTGTATGCGTGTTGTATTCACAACAGAAATGTACCACAGGTTTTAAGGTTAGAAAATTTTGTTCAAAATCAGAAAATCTCAGACACATACATACACACACACCAGCAAACACATACAACCAAACACACATACACACACACACAAAAGCGTGACCAACTTGTGTGGCGATATGACGACGAAACAAAACCTCCTGTCCAACTGATCGCACGTCCTAACACTGCACAATCTCAAATCATCCTCCATTATCGTCCAACCTTCGTTAGCTGCAGCAGCTGAAGTAGTAGCTGCCACAGCTGACGAACCGGCTGCAGCAGTAGCTGTAGCCGCTGCTGTCACTGCTGTTGAAAGGATAGTTTGGGGTTTTAAGGCAGCTAATGAAGTATTATTTGCGTTGTTACTACCGTCAATACTATTGCTTATACTGTTGTTATTGCTTTTGTTACTTTCCGTATTATTATTATTATTATTATTATTGTTGTTGTTATTGATGTTATTATTATTATTATTGTTGTTATTGTTGTTATTATTATTATTATTATTGTTGTTGTTGTTGAGATTGTCAACGTAAAACGTACAATTCTTATTGGATTGCGAGTCGATGTTGTTGTTAGCATTGTTGTTATTATTATTATTAAATTTGTTGTTATTATTGTTGTTATTATTATTGTCGTTGTTGTAGTTGTTGTTGATGAAGGACTCGCGCTTGCAGTACATGAGCTTATTGTCGTGAATCTTAAACCAACGCCTGCCATACATTAGTAACAATAATAATGATGATAGCACTACTACTACTACTACTACTACTACTACTATTACTAATACTACTACTACTACTACCACTACTACTTAACTACTACTACAACTAATAATAATAACAACAACAAAAAAAAAACATAAAACTGATGCCCTACCTGACCCAGGTTTTGAAGGTATTAGTGGTTCTCTTGAACAAGTAGCCTTCCATTTTTAGCGGTTTCCTAGAAATGACGTCAACATCCTTATCTGAAACGTCAGTGTCCTGCGTGTGATGATGACGATGATGAAGAAGAAAAAGATGATGAACAGGAAGAAGATAAAGATGAGGATAAAGATGTAAAAAAGATGATGAAGAAGAAGATGATGATGATGATGACCTAATGACGAAGAGGATAAAGAAGATGATGAACTGATGGTGATGATCTAATGATGGTGATGATGATGATCTAATGGTAATGATGATGATGATCGCATGATGGTGATGATGACGATGGTGATTGTGAAGATGAAGAAGATGAAAAAGATGACGATGGTGATGATGAAGAAGAGGACAATGCTAATGATGGTGATGATCTAATGGTGGTAATGATGATGATGATCTTATGGTAATCATGATGATGATCGTATGATGATGACGGTGATGAAGGTGAAGCAGTCGAAGAAGATGACGAAATGATGAGAGGACAGCAACAACTACAATAACACCATCATCATCATCATCAACATCATCAACATCATCGTCATCATTATCGTCAAAAACATCATCAACAACTAACACATTGCAAATTTTGTTGTTGATGTTGTTGTTGAACGTTCATATAGTATTCCTCCATATTTCTCTGCTCTAACACTGAATCAGCATTCAGCTGTTCAACCTTTCAGAATCGTCATCGTCATCATCATCATCATCGTCATCATTACCATGATCACAAAGGCATCACAACATCATCGTCATCCCCATCATCATCATCATCATCATCGTCATCATCATCATCACCACCTGATTAGAAACAGATTTTAGATAGGAATCGAAATCGCTGAAGAGTTCCATGCCCTGGTGGAAGAATGTGTGGTGGCCATAGAGGCATCCCAATAACTGGATGAATGAATGAATGAATAAATGAATGAATGAATTAATTAATTAAAAATTATTACATGAATGATTGAATGAATGAATGAACAAACGAACGAATGCATGATGGCTTTGAAGGCAACTACTGAATGAATGAATGAATGAATGGATGAATGAATGAATGATGATAATAATGATAATGATTATGAAACCAGAAATAGAAAAGAACGCACGGCTGTTAACACTTGAGACTTTTTCTTGGAATTAAGAATGTTCATCTGTTTTTTCGAGAGATAGAAAGAGAGAAAGAACAAAATTAACTCCTCCCATCG
>NW_008704170.1:1414414-1466846 GCF_000326865.2 Helobdella robusta | reverse complement strand
ACACACACACACACATATATATATATATATATATATATATATATATATATATATATATATATATAAACACACACACATACACATACAGATACACACACAGAGACCTGCAGAAGATAATCAATAGATATATGCTTAAAACAGGATCTCGTAGCAAGAAGCATGTTATCCACATCCTCCAAATCCTGAATTTTTTGGGATTTTCCGGATTGGGAATGTTTCATGAGGATAGTGTCCAAGTCCTCCGATATCTTGTCGAAGTGTTTCCGAGATTCTTTTACTTTCAATATGTACCTGTAGCAAATGAACGAATGAATGAACAAGTGAGTGAGTGAGTGTTTTAATGGATGATTGAAATGAATAAATTATAAATAAACGAATGAATTATGATAATGTAGTAGTTTTATAATAGATGGATGAAGAAAAAATGGATTAATAAATGAACAGGACAAATAAATGAATAAATAAATTAATGAAAGGATAGATGGATGGATGAATAAATGAATAATCAATGAACGAGTAGGCGAATAATCACCTGACTATAAAACTAAATGGTAAATAAAATACGACTAAACTCTAAAAAAAACAACAACAACAACAACAATAATAATAATAATAATGATAATAAATAATAATAATAATGATAAATAACAAAAACAGTAATAATAATAAAAACGACGCTAACAAGTATGTAAAGCAGCAATCAATACTTGACGACATCAATACTTTTGAAGAAAAAAACCGCCGAATTTGCGTTTATAACAAAATTTGCATTGAAACGCATTTCTCGTTAGCAATTTTACAAAATAATAAATTAATAATAATAATAATAACAATAATAATAATAAACTAACTTTTTTAGGAAAGAGTAGAGCCCATTGACAATGCATCTATTCATCTGATCCAACAGAATCTACGGAGAAAATAATAATAATAATAATAATAATAACCATTAATAATATTATTATTATAATAAAGACGAAAGTAATTATAGACAGACTTCGAAATAGCTGTTGGTTTCTGCTAGGACATCTTTGAATCTGGCCATAATTTGCTACAGCATGTGAATAATAAAGTATGATGGTTATTATGGAACCTACTGCATTATCATAATTTATTCATAATTTATTCATTTATTCATAATTTATTCATCTGAATGAATCATGATTGCCATCGTTGTCCGTCATCGTTTATCATTACAACCGTCATTAGCTTGCTATACAATTCAAAACGTTCGTCCATCATAGCCATTACAATTATTATCATTCCTTTCCCAACGGCGTCGTCGTCGTCGTCATCATCAGCGACATCAGCAGCAGTGGCAGTAGCTTCATCGTCGTCGTCATCATCAGCGACATCAGCAGCAGTGGCAGTAGCTTCATCGTCGTCGTCATCGTCAAAAACAAAGCCTCACTAACCAATGATGAATCCATCTCATCTTCACCCTTGTCATCATTAAGACATGCTGTCAGATCGCACAAGCCATTTATGAAATCTCTGAATATTTATTTAACCAATCAAGTAGTTAATTAGTTAAT
Organism: Helobdella robusta; assembly: GCF_000326865.2. Lineage (NCBI taxonomy): Eukaryota > Metazoa > Annelida > Clitellata > Rhynchobdellida > Glossiphoniidae > Helobdella > Helobdella robusta. The sequence goes on along the minus strand of NW_008704170.1, from coordinate 1,465,311 downwards.
TAATTGATCAATTAATTGATTAATTAATTAATAATGATAATCTTTATTTTTATAACATTGTTTATACGTATGATTACAATTAATAAAAAAAATGCAACCAGTTGGTGCTAGCAACAACTACAATCTCATCAATCCATCATCATCAACATCATCGTCATCATCATCGTCATCTAACATTCAAAATCATCATCACCATCATCACCACCATCATCATCATCATCATCATCGTCATCGTTAACAACAACAACATCATCATTATCATCAACAACAACATTAACAACAACAACATCGTCGTCTTCATCATCATCTACGCCCGTCGTCATCGTCGTCGTCATCATCACCATCATTTACTTAGTACAGTTGCTATAAAGTTTGCCTGCATCTAGCATAGTGGAGCATGTCTTCAAAACCTTTAATTGACATTGTTATTGTTATTATTACTTTTGTTGTTGTTGTTGATGATGTTGTTGCTGTTATTAATAACAAATAAATACCTACTAAATTATAAATAATTATACGAGATAATTATAAGAGAATAATTATAAAGATTATTATGTTAGAATTTTCTCTGGCTTCTTTGTAAGAACTCCTTCATTTTCTTTAATAGTAGCAGTTGTGCATACTATCTACAACTAGAGTCATCATCATCATTACTATTACTTTTACTGTGGTTTCAAAATGGCATTGTTTTAACTGCTACTAACTAATACACAGTAGTAGTAGTAGTAGTAGTAGTAGTAGTAGTAGTAATAATTGTAGTAGAAGCAGTAGATGTAGTAATAATATTATAAGTAGTAGTAGTAGCAGCAGTAATAGTAGTAGCATGAGTATCAGTATTTAAAGTATCAGTATTTGAAGTAAGTATTTGAAGTTGCAGTATTAGTATTAATAGCAGTAGTAGTAGTAGTAAAGTAGTAGTATTGATAGTAGTAGTAGTAGTAGTAGTAGTAGTAGTAGTAGTAGTAGTAGTAGTAGTAATAGTATCGTAGTAGTAATAGTAGTAATATACATGCATACCTTCTCTACTTTTATGTGTAAAGTTTCAACACCTCTCTCTTTCTCAATCAGTGATGCCCTGTATGTAATTAATTAATGACTTTATTTATTTTTAAAAATTAAAATTAAAACAGTAACAATAAATAATAAGAAGAATAACAACCACAATAAAAAATAATAATAAATCATAATTAAATTACTATAATTAATTTTTAACTGAATTACTAACCTAAAATACGGTGAATCCTGAAGGCATTCAAATAACAAGGACTTGGCATCCATTGATTATGAAGATAGAAGATGATGATGTGTATGTGTGAACAAGTTTTTGTCAAGCTCTTCTCCAAATAAAAGACAGCTTACAAAAGCTAGTATAATATACTTAGTATATTAATAGTAATACTTGTATTATAATTATTATTATATTATAATATGATGATATGATTAGATGTTAGTTTTTTTACTGCTTAATTTAGTAGTTAGTATGACTGTTTGAGTATATAATATTAGTTGTTTGATTTTGAAAGCATACATAAATTTATATATAGCATATATTATATAATATATTATATTATATATATATATATAGTATATATTATATACTATATATTATAAATGTATGTATGCTTTCAAAATCAAACAACTAATTCTCTCTAACTTTTCAAAATAAATAACTTTGACTATTAAGAATAATAGTGGTAGTTAGTAATTTTAATTTAATTAATAATGGACTTTATTTATTTTATTTTATTAAAAAAATTACAAAATCATCAGTACAAAAATAAAAATATATATTAAAGAAGTAACGTTTTGTAAGGGTCGAATAAACAGCTAAACCACAAAAAACCAACTAATAAATCATTTACTAATTTTCCACGAAATGAATTTTGACACTCAATTAATTTAATTAGTTAATCTTCACAAAGGGACATATGATATTGTTTATTTATATTATTCACTTTTAAATTAGTGAAAAATTATTCTAGCGCCAAATATTAAGTAAACTGACAATAATCAAATTTACTTTTATAAATATTCATTATTTAACCGATCCAAGAAAAAGTTTCGTATTTTTAATGAAATTAATATTAAACTGTGACAAACATCTTTATCTTTGATTAAATCAGAAAAAAGATTATTCATACAACATATATATATACAATACATACACGTATAGAAGAAACATTAATGAACATAAGCCATAGATACGCAGACATATTAGATGTGACGTCAAGCGTGATGTCAAAGCCACTCCTATTTTTCATTGGTATATAATTTAGATGATCCATATAATTAGAATGATGATCAAGGTTGGTTAGATGCCATTGTAAAACCTCACGGATCCTGTTTAAACTCCCATTTCGAGATAGAATTTTATGTTTTTTCTATTTTAATCAATAACTTTATGTTAAAGATGCCTTAACCATATATATACATATATATATATATAGAATATACACAAGTATGTATATATATATTTATGGCTTTGACACACACACACAGGCAAAAAATACAACACATTCATGTTACATAGATAACATTTATTTATTTATACATGAGAAGGCGGGGAAGACGTATAAAAATATAATTAAACAGTTAATCATACAATTTCTGTCGTTACTCTAGCTCTATGAGGCATATCAGTTTTGAAAGAAAATATTGAAATAATGGACACATTAAATACAAACAGTTCAGTAAACTGCAGCTATATACGCACGCACACACACACACGGATGTTAACAATATATTAAATTTATATGTAAATCTTAATTATACTACTTATCTATTTTGTTTATCTATTGTAATAAAATCTGTTGAACAAAACTTTTAAAATCATTATTATTATCTACTTGAATCATAAGAACTTAAATATGGGTAGACAATAATAAGAATAATAAGAAGAATAACGTATATTGTTGTTATTATTAAAATAGTAATAGAGTTATAATTGCTTGCATGTTATGTACCTGATAGGATAACGAAAAACGAAAATAAAATGCCTGAAGCAATAGTCATGAATATTAAATAATAATATAAAAAATTTGACATAAATAACTAGACAATAATCATAGTAAATAACATTAATGATGTAATAATAATAATGATACACCATTGTTAAAAATGTCAAGAACTTTGTGGCGAAAACATTCGTATGTTAAATAACAAAAATGAAGAAAGAAAAATAGACGGCGCTTACTTAGTGAATGAAAACTTATCGTAAAAAATAATATCGTGTTCATTATCATCATTATCATCATCATCCTACTATCATTATCAACATAATCATCCCACAGTACATCACCATCATCGTCGTCGTCAAGCATACTACCGATAGCTACAGAATGGCATAGACACGAATGAAAGGCATGCTTATTAGTACGATGATGACAACATCCATCAATTTACATCGGCGTTATTATCACTATTCCCACCATCGTCATCATTTCCTCGTCATCATCACCACCACCACCACCATCCTCGTCTTCATTATCTAATGTCATCAGGGTTTGGTCGGTTTCCGGCCGTAGCAACCAACTTATCGCACATGGTACGCGCGTAACGTAGCCTGGAGGCCAAGTCCTTCATGCAGCCGAACTTCTCGATTAGAGGCAGTCGGTAGGTCTTGAAGTTTTTCCTCTCGTCGATGTACGTGACAGCTCCCATGAGCGGGCAGAGGATTACTTTTGTGTGGTCTTGGAAGAAGTTTATCTGTTAGGGTGTTCGTGTGTGTGTTTCGTGCATGTGAATATATGCGCGTGTGCATGAATGTAGGTGCAAAGTGCGTATACATAAACTCCAGAGAGAGAGAGAGAGAGAGAGAGAGAGAAGAGAGAGAGAGAAGAGAGAGAGAGAGAGAAGAGAGAGAGAGATAGAGAGAGAGGCACAACATACCAGCAGGGTAGGGTAGCATACAGACATACAAACAAACAAAATAAAACAGGCAGGCAAATTAGCAACCTGTAAAGTTCCATTGCTGAGATGAAGGATGATGGCGCTCCTGGTCCTGAACCACGTCCTAAGGAAGGGCAGGCGAGTCATCTCATCACCTTCCCTGGGCATTATATTGGCACCTGCCTGTTAATTAATTAATTAACTAATTAATTAACTATTTAACTAACTAATTAATTAAATAATTGATTGAAGATAACAACAGCAACACTAGCAAAATTAATAACCACGTTGGTATGGTAAATTAGTCAACACAGGTACCTGAAACAAAGCACCAACACTGCAAGCAGACATAAAACTTTCAATAAAAAAAATGATGGTTGTCTACAGTAGCAGCATAACAGCATAACATCAACGACGACAACAATAGCAGCAATGACATCAGTAGCATCAACAGTCACAACAACAATGTCATCAACAACTAAAGCAGTGACACCAGTAGCATCAGCAACAACCATAGCATAAACCAACAGGTGCAGACCTTCAATAGATGTTCATTCATATAATTCTTGAAGTACTTTAACAGCGTTACTTTCTTGGTCAGCGTCTCTGGGAAAGCTCTGATGTTGTGGAAGTGCTCCGATCCTTCCTTCTCTATGTACTGCATGTTCCTAAGTACAGTCATCAGTCATCGTCATTACAATTACCGTCTTTAATCAGCTCTACCATTATTATCGTTATCAACAAGCACACAGAAACAGATCGAAATTCACACAAACAACTACAACAATTCAAACAAACAACAACTTACAGCCACAAGCCACAAATATGTCGGAGAAACCGAAACTTACTCTCCGTTACTAGCAAGCAGCATACGACTGGAGTCATTGAAGAGCACACCGATACTGTTGTCGCAGAGCTGATAGCCAAGCCCGTACTTATCACTGTAGTCTACCCACTTGCATACCCAGTATATAGGTACTGCCGCCGGGTCTTCTGCCTCCTCTATGTATGTATGTGTGAATGTAAGTGTGTGTGCATGTATGTGCGTGTGTAAGTATATATGTATGAATGTATGTATGTATGCATGCAGACACTGATAGAAAGATACACAAAAACATACAGTAAGAAGTAGAAAGGTGTAGTGAAACATACATTTAGAGACACATAACAACAGAGAAATACATGCTTATAAATAATAAAGCAAAGTCACAAGTAACAAAGCAAACAAAGTAAGACATAGAACAACACAGATTACCACAGAGACAAATACAGAAGCTAAAAGAACAAAGACTAATAAGAAACAGCTCTGAACAACCTTCATTGCAGATTGGCTTGTCGAAGTTCTTTGAATTGGTGACACTGGATAGTAGGTGTAGCAATTCAGATAGGTAGCAGTCAGCTGGTTCCTCACCTATGATGATAATGAACAGCAAAAATAATTACTGTGTTGTATGCATCTATGTATGTTGGTATGTATGTATGTGTGTATGTCAAATTATGTGGAAATGCAGTGCATTCTCTCTCTCACACACACATACATACATACACCCACATAGGCTATCATGCATAACTCACGCAAGATACACATACAAACCCAAACTAATAATGTTACACCCGTACAATCTATGTACCTTTTTCTTTCCCATTCTCTATTTCAATTAATCAATCAATCACATGCACAGGCATCATTCAAACATAAGCTGTGTGAAATACGCATACAAATCATTAAAAAATATACAAACAATGTACTAACTCAGTCTCTTATCGTTCTTATCATCAACGAGCAAGCCACCACCTTCATGATCTTTCTGGATGGTTGACTGTGCAACCGTCAAAGCATTTCCTCCATCTGTGTTGTATAACCACCACAAGTAAAAAAGAATTAATTTAATGTGTCTGTCTGTTTGTTTGACTGTTTGTTTGTATGTATGCGTAGGTTTGCATGTGTATTTGTGCATATATGTACATGATCCTTTATTAATCTGAGTATACAGCAGTTATTTTCAAGACACCCTACAAAAAAACTCCCCTCTACTTTACTATTTCCAGCCCAACAAACAAATGAGCAGCAGACAAATGAGCAAACAAACAAACAAAAAAATCAAACAGACAGGTAAACAAACAGACAGAGCAAAGGCTGACCATTAACTTCAGCAAGAGGTCTCCTGCCAATGTCAGCTGCTCTCAGAAGATCAAATCGAGGTGCAGTCGATAGGCAACTGGTTGGCAGGCCATGAGGCATGAAACCTGTCGTATGATTAGTCAGTCACAAATAATATTAAATTTGATTATTAGTTATTCATGGGAAGGAGTTTGAAAAAATGAAATGTTAAAAAGACCTGATGTGAAGAATTCATCACGTAGGACATGCTGCATTGACGGTCGTTGTGTTGGATCTGCCTGAAGCAACCGCTCAATTAGAGATTTGGCCTGCAAGGAGGCTCGGCCTGCAGGGATGTGATATTCATTTCTCTTGATGCGAGCGTACGTGTCTTTCAGGTTGGATGTCTCAAATGGAGGCTTGCCAACCAACAGGGTGTATCTGAAAGGAAAGAAATTGCACATGTCTTGACTTGAGCAACAAAGTTTAGAACACGGATTAGTAACAAAAGTAAAGTTAGTATACAGTTAGAGATGAACAAAGATAATAAATACAGGCAAGTAGATACAAACATAGACAACTCACAAGATACATCCAAGAGACCAAGCATCAACTTCATAGCTGTGACCTTTCTTACCAAGGACCTCGGGAGCAATGTAGTTTGGTGTACCACAGAGTGTTTTTTTGCGTTCTCCAGAGAAATCGACACGAGTGGCTAGACCAAAGTCTCCAATTTTGATTTCCATATCATCATTTAGGAAGAGATTGCCGAGTTTGAGGTCCCTGTGTATGATGTGCATCTGGTGGAGGTGGTCGCAGGCCAGTGCTATCTGGTGAACAAAATATCTAGCCTCTGGTTCTGTCACAGTTTTCCTTCTTTTGTGCAATTCCATGAGGGACTAACAACCAAAAAACAGTTTTAATTTGGTCAGTTTAAAATACAAAATATTAAAGATGAATGGAAATTTTATGACACAGAACCAAACATACCCGTCTTCTACATAGCTCCAACAGTATGTAGACATTATCATTGTCTTCAAAGAATCCATAAAAGCCAACGATGTGTTTGTGTGAGAGGCCCTTGTGGATACTAATTTCCTGAGTCATCTGGTGTGGGGAGAAAATAATTTATCTCTAATTCAGCAGTGGAGTGACAACATCACTAACTAGAAAATGACTAACTATAATGTAGAAATTCATTTAAATCTTTTTAATAAAAAAACTTCAAAAAAAAACTCCAGAGACCTTTTCTTTTTGGTGCTGCTTAACAAGCAGACTCTTTGGCACAATCTTGCCAGCATAAATTTGCTTGGTGTCTGAATCAGTCAGTTCATAACATTTTGCAAATCCACCCTGTATTGAAATTTCATGTAATATGGAATAAAAAATTAATGAAGAATAATATAAAAACCTAATAAAGAAAAATTTAATTTTGCACTTGAATTGATTGAGAATCACAGATTGATTACAGTACAATACAGATTAATTAATAATTCAAAATAAACTTAATTTAACTTAAATTTTGCGAGCTCATTTTATAATTATAAATTAAAATAAAACATATTATAAATCAGTCTTTTTTAGTTAAGAAATTAAATTAAAATCAAACTAGTGTGAGATCTCAGAAAATATTTTGATTTTTAAATAAAAATTGTATGAAATGAAGCAAGCAATATACAAACAAGCAAGCTAAATGCTAAAATATTTAAATTTTATTCCGGCCATTTTTAAAAATTTTAAGCGCGAGAACTTTTAATAGTAGTTAATTAGTGAAATTTTCACTCACGGCGGTAACTAACGCTAACCTTTCCCAGAAACCTGCCACGAACGTAGCGCTTTTGCGAGGCGGGGTCCAGCACAACTTCGGGAATTAATTCTACTGGCTTTTGCTCTTCTCTTTTCGCCATTTTGAACAAATTTTCAATATTTTTTTTGGTAAAATAATTACTTTTTATTTTACTCCCAACAATAGATAGATCTGTACATGAATTTAAAAGTTCTGCCACGTTAAGCACGAACGAATGTGATTGGCTGCTGAATATTCGGGCACTTGAAACGGGGATGTGTGTATGCTTGAAAAATTTCATTTTAAAATTTCGGTTCGTTTTCTGGTAACTTAGTTATCTGTTATAAATATATTAAAAATTAAGAAAAAAAAGTAATTGTTTTATAATTATTTTCACTGCATTTTGTTAACTTTTCTGTACAAAACTATCATTTTACTAATGACACTATTATTACTAAAGTTTGAAACGTTGAAAATGTCCAAATATTTGCGTGAAAATGACCATTCATTTAAAAAAATAGATTAATATGCATGTTATATTTATAAAAAGTTTTAAAAATTCTTAAACTACTTTTCTCACCGCAAAAATCTCAGTTTCGACTATACGTCTACAAAACTTTAAATGTTGAGAGTTCTTTGTTTACAATATACCAAGCAATTTGAATCGTAGGTAATTTTCACGTCGTTTTATGTCGGATTCAAATCGATCTAGGGTTGCGAAAATTAGTTTAAAAAGATCAATAGTCCGTCATGGCCGGCGATCAAAAGAATAAAAAATTTAATAGAGGGGATCTTGTTTGGCTAGTTTTTTTTGTCGTATTTATTGCAAATTTAATGCGTGGTTTTTAATTTTTAATTCCTTCTCCCGTGTGTGCTTGTGTGTGTGTGTGTGTGTGTGTGTGTGTGTGTTGACACTATGACTTAGAGACTAAGTGAAGTTTACCAGCTTCTAATGAATTAGTTTTTTTATTAAAGCTTATATATATATCGAGTTTTAAATAATTTAAATTTTAAATTTCAGGGCCAGGGTAAAAGGATTTCCTCCATGGCCTGCCAAAGTTAGCAAATTTTTTTAGCTCATTTTTACTTTTTTCTATTTTATTCACATTTTTTTTTATATCTTAATGTTTCTATCTAAGACTCCAAGTGTCAATTAAACATGAAAAATAAATTTAAATTATCTTTACTTATTTACTACTATGTAAATTTAAATATTTTTGTAATTATTTTTTATCACTAATATCAGATTACTATAAAATAAAATTACTAGATAGATAGATAAATACTATAAATAAATAGAGATTTTTATTATTTCTTTTTTAGGTGACAAAGCCAAAAGACGACGATATAAAAATTCCAACCTCAGGAACACATGAATTTGTAACATTTTATGGATCAGACACATAGTAAGTCAAAAAATTAATAAGTTTTTGTTAGCCAGTATGGTGACAGCTCTGGCAATGTTTTTTGATTATTTATTTGGTATTATAAAGTAAACTTTAATTAATATGCAATTCAATTATTGTTTCACCTTTAAATTTTCTGACATTTCAGCTCCTTTGTTCACCCTGATCTTTTATGGTCGTATGAGGAATTCAGAGAGAAATACCTCATAAAGACCAAAATCCCAGAAGGTTTTCAAGATGCAGTTGATGAAATCGAGGCCACTGTGAAGAGAAGGGCAGCCAGGGCTGCTGGAGAGGTCGTTGAGGATTCTTCGGATTCGTCTGCTGAATCTGAATCTGCCAAAGTTCAATTTTTATTTTATTTTTTTGCTGATGAATTTTTATTTTTTCAATTTATTTGTCATATTGTATATTATTTTTTTTGATTTTCTAAATAGCTGAATACATTTGAGGCTATGTAAAAAATTTTAGTTAGGTTTTCACTAAAAATGTGGTTTGTTTATATGATAATCTCTTTTTAATTATTATTTTGATGGATTTTTCTGAATAAACCTCTCCTAAATAATTTTTATTTAATATTTTTTTTGTAATTTTTCCTAAAATCTAGGAAGAAGTCCGTGAAGAGGTAGAAGTTGAAGAAAATAAAGTAAGGGGCCTACTAATCATCTTATGTTGCATAACTTGTGTCACCATAATTCATCATCTTCATCAATTTCCTATAAATTTTCTCCATCATTTTTACCAAAAATTAACATTTTTTTTCATATCATTATAATTTAGACTGTTGCAGTTAACTAGTACTTATGGATAAATTAATTTATTATTTAATCAATTAAGTTTGAGTATTTCTGTTTATTTTTTTATTTTTCAATATAATAATTTGAAATAACTAAATAATCTTAAATTTTTTTCTTAAAAATGTACTCAGGGCAGACGACACCTACCTAGGAGAAAATCCTCCTTACTTTTCATGCAAAAACAACAGCAACAGCAAGAAGAAGAAGAGAAAAATGATGAAGAAGATGAAGAAGACGATGATGAAATTGATTATGATGGTGCCCACAAACACGACGACGATGATGAAGATGAAAATATTGAAATGGTGTCAGTTTCCAGCTCATCTAAAAAGAGAAAAAGTACTGTGAGTGTTAAATCAGGGGAAACAAAAAAGCGAAAATCTTCAACAGATAAGAGGTCAGAAGTCAAAGTTAAGGTCAAAAAAGTTCACAAAAAAGACAAACTCGATCATTCTAGAGCCCATGATGTTGACAGAAATGACCAACATGTCAGCGATTCTGTCAAAAAGGTCAAAAAGGCCAAAAACGTCAAGGAGAATGAAATTGTTGTGCCCAAAACAAACGAGATTGTTGAAAAGTTCCTCTCATTGTCTAAGCATTTGAATAAGATTGCCTTTGTAAGTAATTTCCATCTATCTAAATTTAATATTTTTTAAAAATTATGCTATCCAACAAATACAAAACACATACAATGGATATTCAACAAAATATAATTCAGTTTACCCATCATGCAGTCAATTTACACCAAATATAAACACAAGTTTAAGAGTTTAAGAAATAATAAAACAAACAAACATGTCTTTATATAACAATGAGAATTAGTTAAAATTTAGTTTGTTAATTATTAATTTATTCAAAAATCCATGCAGGAATTTACTTCCTCAACCTTCCTTCCCGATGTGCTCCCCAGACCGATCCAGGAAACATTCACAATTGGCTTCCTCGGTCTCGGAAAAATGGGAACAACCATCGTTAATCGACTGCTAAACTCCGGCCTCAAAGTTATGGTCTGGAATAGAACGCCATCTAAGGTCTATACATATTTTATTTCATTTTATTCTTTCATTTTTATCTTTTCATTTGTTGGTTGCTCCTTTATTTATTAATATACTGGTTGATTGATAGATTGATTGGTGGATTGATTGATGGATAGATTGATTGACTAGCCAATTGTACTCATAAACAGTGCAAGTACTTTATGGAGTTAGGGGCAGAAAAAGGTAGCACCCCATCTGAAGTAGTGCAGACGTCTGACATAACCATATCCTGTGTCAGTGACGCCAGGGCACTTAAAGATGTATGTCAGTCTCTGTGTTTGTTTGTGTGCGTGTGAGTTTCGTATTTCGCCTGTATGTTTAATTGTACGTTTTTGTGCTTGTACGCTTCAATGTGCTTTTGTATATTTCCCTATTTCAATGTGCCATTTTGTTCTGTTTCGTAGATACGTTTGCACAATGTTATTTTGTGACAGTTGACGTTTTGTGGGAATTTTGTTTTTAACCTCTCAATCTCAACTTTTTGGGAGATATACATTTGTATCTGGATCTCTTCTATGTATGTCTGTATGTTCTTATAATCAAATGTTTAATGTTACAAATGCACACACACACGAATACACACACACACACATAATACACCACACGCACAACACAGTTGATATCTGGAACCAATGGGGTGTTGGAGTCCATCTCACCGGGGAAATCATTTGTAGACATGTCAACTGTTGACGTTTTAACAGTTACGGAACTCCACGAGGTAAATATAGTTTATAATAAATAATTTAATGAATAATATAATAAATAAATATAAGATAATATAATAAATAATACAGTTTTGTAATAATTATGGCGTAATAATGTACCAGTTCAATTCTCATTAACCACGCACATACAAAACTGACATTTCAACATTTCATTGGAAGTCCATAACGAGTAGAGGTGGAAAATTCCTGGAAAGTCCCATCATTGGGAGTCTGGATTCCAGCATGGAGGACGTCGTTGTCGTTGCATCCGGAGACAAGGAACTGTTTGACGACTGCTGCTCTACTGTCTTCAATTCCATCTCTAAGAAGGCATTCTACCTGGGTTTAGTTGATTTTTTCCTTTTTTTTCTATTTAGTTTAGAAATTTTGTATATTTGACCAGACATCATTTTCATTTAATTCAATTCGCACGTTAAACCATTTATATATGTACATCATTTACCAACCAAATCACTAACTCCCCAACAAGGCGGCATAGGGAGTGCGACGTGCATGAAGCTTGTAGTGAACATGTTGCAGGGGACATTACTGGCCGGTCTTGCTGAAACCTTGGCTCTGGGAGAAAAATTAGGACTGGACCAGTCACAGGTACTCAACATACTCACTCTGCTGCCTATCTCATCCCAGTTGAATTCTCTCAAGGGAGACGGTTTGTAGTGTTTGCGCTTTTTTTGTATTTTTATTTTGTTGTTGTTTTTCCATTTTCTGTTTCCAGCTTGTTTATGTTTTTTTAAAATCATTCATACAGTTACCATTTTTATCGATTTTATTAGTTTTTTCATGTTTAATAAAGGTATTTAAAAGAAAAAGTAGAAATAAATGACTGGATTTTTTTTGATTTATCCATACATTCATGACAGCAATGATAACGAACCAGTTGAGTACTAGACAGCTGTCACTGGAGCACATGCAGAGAGACATCAGGCTGGCAATATCTCTTGGAGAGCTTGTACAACAGCCACTCTACATCACAACAGCCACCAATGAAGTCTGTCGTGTGTTTATGTTTCTGTTTTTTTATTTGGAGTATCTCTTTATTTGTTGTTTCTGTCTTGTTGTTGTCTTTGGTTTGTCCCTTTGTTTTCAGTTACGTGTTTGCTTCGAACGTCTGACCGTCTCTGTTGATTTTATTGCAAACATTACAATTAATTTGTATCCATCAATGATCTTTAATTGAATCATTAGTCTTCTTACAAACGTTACATTACTAAACCTCTTAGCAATAAATATTTGACTGATTCATTAACCAGCTATTCAAAAAAGCAAAAGCCAGAGGCTACGGAGACCACGACACAGCCGCTATCTACAGAGCCACCGACTGAATTGGTCTCACTCGCACACAAATGTATCAGTTTGACTGGAAAAAAATACAATTATTATTAATATGTTAATATTGACAATTATGAAATGTAATATTCTTATTAAATGAAAATTAATTATATATATTTATATCAATATTAAATTCATATATGTACCCACACACATGGTTTTCAACTTATTTAGTAATAATATTTTCAGGTATGGTTATTTTTCGGCTTTGAGAGTTTTTAATTAAGAGCCACTTTTGTTTGAATTCGTTTCTTTCTTGCATTAGCATACAAAATTACTTGTTGACTTTAATGGGCTTTACTAGCATAAGAGGTATGTATACACTCATACACATTCATGTGCACTCATGAACGTACACGCAAATGTACACTTACACTGAATAGGACAGATTGCACACAGCCTTTGATAACTTTCATGATTCTACTTAGCCAAACTCTAATTAACCCAAGGTAGAAAAAAAAATTTTTTTAAACCCTGCTATAAATTACACAACCACCGTTCCCCATCAAATCTACATCATTGTAACTAGGACACATTATTATTACTACAATTATGTACGCTGTATGGTGCAAGGATCACAAATCATTCGTGTGATAGATTTGCTGAAATTGTCGCTAGTTTAAAATTATGCAAATCCACGAAAAATGTACCCGGATTCGCATCGCACGGTGCCCCGCGGTTGTGGTGATTATTGTTGTTAATGTCTTGTCCTCGTTAGGTTTTGTTATTTATACTGAATGAATTAAACAAGGAAAACGTTAAATACAACAAAATTTACTGTTTGTTGGTTGATTGATCAAGTGAGACATCGTCAATATTATAAAACATCATTTTACCTTTAAATTTATGTCTTTATACGCATACAGCCAATATAAATATGAGAACCAAATCTAGATTAAGCATATCACATCATTACATTAAGATAATAGCGTAATGATGATAAACATACATCACACAAATATACTAGTAGATGATAACATTTATGCCATTTAAAGTATGTGATAATCAATGTATTCGGTAATGTAATAAGTTGTGTTTGTCGCCGTCAAGTGTATAGCAATAGTAGTCGAAAATCACTGATAAAACCATCATATCACTGATAAAACCATCATATCACTGATAAAACCATCATGACAGTATAATTACTTAATTTAGCTCATGTTTTTGTTAAAACATTATATGTATAAGTAACCCATTTGACCAGGTACATGAGTACAAATACATTACACAAATTTGTATGTTCAAATCTCTTCTATACAGAAATTCTTAGAGAAAAAAAACAGATTTATCTGAACCCGGATTACAAAGTCGGGTACACGGTTTAGTTAAATTACCCGGTAGGTCTGTAAATCAATAATTTTCAAAAACTAGTGTAACGTACTCAAGTGAACGTACAATACCGTACCCTTCTGTATTCATTAAGCCGCAATTACAAACTTATGGTATGTTGATGTATATGATGTTACTTGTATTCGATATTACAAATTTCTTAAACTTTTTAAACCTTAAAATACATACACACACACACACACGTACGACAAATAAGAAATACTTTTACATTATATTACATCAGATGCTAACGATAGAAGTAGTAGTAACTAGTTAACATAATTTATATTAAAAACCAAAGAAAAAAATTGTCAACAACGTAGTCATAATTAAATGGATATTAATTAACTTCAAATTAAATTAACTTTAATATACGTAGTCCTATCTTCGTTTATTTAGCAAAGCTTGAATGTATTAACTTATTTTTATATAAATAAAATTTACATAAATTTACGCAATCTTAATACAATATACGCGTACATAAATGTATACACACATACACAAATATAGGTTTATTGTATTTATCTGTCAATAAAGGAAGTAAAATAAACGTGTCTATATCAATTACATCATCCATCCGTCCATCTGATCACTTATCCTCGTCGTCTTCTTCGTTACCTCTCTTTCGCTTCACACCTCGGCTACCTATTGACATAATTTATTAAATAATTAATAACATAGTATATTAAATAAGTATTGCAATAAAACACGATTAATACAATTTTTATAAATACATTTTTCATGAGAAAAAATAGAATTTAATTACAAAAAATAATAAATGAGACAAGACCATGGTGCACTCACCTTCAACAATTTCAGCGGACTGGTTGGCATCGTTGTCCTCTGCCTCTTCGTCTTCTTCCTCGTCAGACCCCTCGTCGTCATCATCTTCCTTGTCATCTGGTTTGAAATCATCACCATCACTTTCATCCTAGCAGAGCAAAAAATTAAATTAGCTTTTATTATTATCATTAATATCATTACGAATCACTCTTCAACAATTCTCAGAGGAGGCATCAACCAAAAACACACATTGAGTGTAAATGTACATGAAACAATGCATCACACACATCACATGTAGCAGGTGTGGATCTCTTTGTGATATTATTTACTCATAGCAACATTAATGCCTGGCACCATAGCACTAGCCAGAAATTATGAAATAAACAAAAAAAAAACCAATATAAATGAGAGAATGAATGCTTTTTAGGCACAGACCTCGAGACCAGATCTTTGTAGATAGCTGAGGCCGACCGCATTCTGGTCCTCCTCTCCATCTTCGTCCTCTTCACCATCTTCATCCTCATCAACATCTACGTCGTCGCCATTAGCTGCTTTTTGAAATACATGGTAAATTAATATTAATTAATTAAAACCATTAGTCACATCAGCAACATTGCTAATCCCACTAACCAAAAAATGTTAACTAAAATGTTGAGAATGAAATGTTTAAAAATTTTTAAACCAACCTTCTGCATCATCACTGTCCTCGTTATCTGAGTTTTCATAGTCTCCTTCCTCGTCTTCTTCCTCATCCTCGGCCTCCAAATCATTCACGTCTGATCCATCCAAGTAGACGAGTTGAGGCAAAAGTTTGAAGATCTTATTTCTGTAGTCATCCTCGCTAGTGGTCACTTCGCAGTTCAACAGGTCGAGACATTTCAACTTGGGCAGCGATTTCTGAAACGGCGTTGTTATTTATCATCAGCAGAATAAATAATTTGCCAACATTTTATAAGCACAAGAACAAGTGAACAATAACGGTGAAACAAATCTATCAAATTAATTAAGTAGTAGTCTAATACCTCTAAATTTTTGACTAATTAATAATGGAGCATAAGAAACCACAACCCGTTA
Source organism: Helobdella robusta (assembly GCF_000326865.2). Taxonomy (NCBI): domain Eukaryota; kingdom Metazoa; phylum Annelida; class Clitellata; order Rhynchobdellida; family Glossiphoniidae; genus Helobdella; species Helobdella robusta. The sequence continues at coordinate 1,449,056 of NW_008704170.1, read as the reverse complement.
TAAGTGGTTCATTGAAATTTAATTAAAAAATAATTTAATCACCAATGGTTCGAGGCTCTCAATGTCTTTAATTTTGTTACCACTGAGACTGAGGGACGATATCTCTGGACATCCCTGTAAAGCATTGAACCCACTCGACAATCTGTTATCACTCAGCTCCAGCTACAAATTACAATCAAAAAACAAATTAATTTTTGAAGGAGATGGCATGTGATTTTTATTTTTTTGATTTTGTAAAAAATACATCAAAAAATTCACTTTTTTTAGCTTAGGCAGCTCAGGAAAACCTTTCAGCGTCGTTAGGCCAGCGTTGATTAAACTTAGCGATTCTAAATTGCAAAATTCACTGGTCAGGCCATGAATTTGCGTTGACCTACAGTTGTCCAAGTTCAACTCTTTTATCTGCAAACAAAACGAAACACATAACAGCGTAACTATCAAAATTTATTTAATAGATTTTCATTAAAATACACAAGCAGTACAAAATCATAATGGCGACGATATTGCAACGCAGAGTACGGTCTAAGGGCGCTCAATGGCGGCCTACATTTCGACGAAATAACAAATTTTTGCTAAAATCCAAGAAACAATTTGTACGAAGAAATGAAAAATTTGACAAAAATCAACTAACATCCTCAGGTTGTCGGCCCCGCTTCTCCAACTCAATTCTTTTGACCATGTGTTCCATTTTTTATATATGCAGTCGTAAATGATTTTTATTAAAATGTACAAAATAAAAAATTAAGTTTTACAACTAAATTCGAATGAACTCGAAACGGAGCGTCGAATTAGTGAAATTTGGAACTTTTTATAGCTAGAATGCACAAGAAAATCTTCATAACAATAAACCTCAAAAACATAGACCGGAAATTCTTCCACAAAGTGGCTTCCCGCTTCTTATGAATATTAATTAAGCTGTGACGTTTACTAGCCAGCCAACCTTAATAGCCAATCAAACTTTTTGACCTACTTGCGACAACCAATTAAACCATAGTTGCGATTAAATAGGTCTAATATTAATATTAATTAGTAACAAAAGCATTGTATGCAAAGAAATGCAAATATTTGAATTTATTTAAAAAAAATCATTTTGTTTCTCAGGTACATCAATGCTTTAAAATTGATTAATCGTTATAATTAATGCAAAATTCTTTTTCTAGGCATCTAATTATTGCTGGCAGACATCCTTCAATCATTTCTAAAGAACAAACATCTCGTTAATGATGTTAAATATTAAAATCATTCAGTTTTGTGCAGGATTTGCGCAGTCAGCTAACAACATTCATCACATCACCCTTAATTTTAAACAGCAAAATGACATATTTAATTACAGTTTAATAAACAAATAAAGAAATAGTTTAATTAAAATCATCAAATCATTTCAAAATCTAACAAGTTTCAAAATGAGGCAGTAGATATCTCCAGGTACCGTACCCTGGGCAGGTACAACTTGACTCTTTTTACCTTTGATTACAATGGCCAAATTTATTCTGTAGATGGCGTTTTGTGACTGTTTTCGAAATGGTTTTTTTAAAAATAGAACTTATTTAAAAAGACTAATTGTAAGAAAGGCGTGTGTCATGTCAAACCAAAGTCCAAGCCAGCTATTAAGCATTTACACTTACGCATACAATAAATCCCAGATGTGTACAGATGCGTTAAAATATATTTCAAAAGTTAGCTGGCACTATTGTTAAGCTTACACGAATACATCGGCTATCGTCTGTCTCTCTGTTTTGATTGCAGTTACTTCACGCAACAGTTAAAATGAGATTCGTTTAAATGTAAATATCAAATAGCTTGTAAAAATAAAAATAACATTTTTATAGCATAATATAAAACGTAAATAACGTAATAAGAATTCAAGTTGATAATAAACAAGATGGAGGGAGGTGAACAAATATATGATGAAGAACAACAAGAGCTCCAGCGACATAGACAAATACAGCAGGAACCACAAATAGAACAATTGCATCATCATCAACAAATTCCATTCGATCCAGATGAACGCAGAAGAGATAAACGACCAAATATCGATACATCAACTCCTGAACACCCCTTCGTAACATTCCAAAATAGTCCCATTTTCCCACTCATCAAAGACTTCCTTCTAGAAACCGACCAACAACAACGGACAATGAATCTAATCGAACAATTCCGGACGACAAATCCCAAACTATATTCGGCCATCAGAGCCGACAGAGAAAGGTTTTTAAGACTATTCGGCATGAATATCGATTACGAGATAATCGTCCGAGATCTCGACAACATTAACCGATTCTTTGGGACAGCACTTCATTTTACTAACGAAGAATTTCGGGATATTGAATCCCTAATTGCGATGGGATATTCTCAGGATGAATGCGTTCAGGTGTACATTACTTGCGGCAGGGATGTCCGGGCGGCCGCTCTAATTTTGACATCACAATAACAAATAATAATAATAAGTAAATAAATAACAAAATATTATTTTTTCATGATTATTATGATGATACTAAACTAACACTAATAATGATGTTGAGTTACTACATTCGATTGTATTTGTTTCAATTAAATTTTAGAATAAGCACAAACTGTTAACCTGTACGAATTTACAAATAAAAAACACAGTGCAAAAATCGTGTTCTTACTGTTCAATGAATATTCACGATTACTAAACATACATTCACACACATCCAAAAAGCTTTTGTTACATCGAATGTATGGTATAGAGACAAGTGAATAAATTTTTTTTCATAGAATTGATCACGAGATATTAGTTCAGTTGCTAAGTTATGTGCATAAGTTAGGTTGCATCGATGGATAAAATAAGTTAATGAGCAGATCATCATCAACATCATCGTTGTCACTTTTGTCATAAAATTTTTATTTTTTTCATCGCCATTTCACATTAAATGGTGTTATCATCTTGATCAGTATTATTCTATCATTACCTATATATTTTACACAGTCATAACATAACATTCTATCATATCATCGTCACAATCAGCATAGTATCATCATAGTAAATGTTTTTTATGACCAGCATATATTTTTAATCATACGCATACTACAATAACGTAGTCATCTCATCTTAAGTATCTATCTATCTCACCATCGTTATCGTTAGAACATCATCGTCATCACCAACATCAACATAATAATCAAAACTATCATCTGTAGCTTCCTCACTCACTCACTCATCTCCTTTATCTTCAACATCGTCAAAACCACTAACTCTTAGATGAACCATATTAGCAAACCGACCAGTGGGGGGAAAGAATATTTTAAAAAGGTATCTTTCTTTTATAGTTTTATAAATACTAATTAACTTAATTAACCATCTCATAAATTAATTTTATTATAACAATCATCACAGTTCATTATTTAAACAATGCATTTACCAAATTCAGTGATTGCTACTTAACGTTAATTTATTCCAAGTTTAGTAGCCGTGTTATTATGAGCAGTAACAGCGGCATATCTAGAGGAATACCAAGAAAATTAAGTACCGCACAAATCTAAAATGCCGGCTTAACCTTTAACTTACTAGATCCGCGCATCATTCCAAAAATCGAACTATAGTAACACAGAATGATAACTATTCGATCGATTCGAGATACTGTACATCAAAAATGTCGGAATTTCCATTACCAAGTTATACATTTTCATACTCAGGATATTGAGTATACTACATAAATCTAGTAAAAAGCTATCAGCTTAATCCACTATATCAGGGCCATTCTCTAAAAAAAAAACAATTGAACTACAGTGCTTAGTTCATAATGATAATGATAACTATTTGTGTTCCTGCTTGAAAACTAGGAATGATGAATATTCATACCTGTCTAAAAACAGAGGTTACGGACTTTTAACAACCTCTAGATTCGCCACTGGTAGTAGTAGTAGTAGCAGCAGCAGTAGTAGCAGTAGTAGTACTATAGTAGTAGTAGTAGTAGTAGTAGTAGTAGTAGTAGTAGTAGTAGTAGTAGTAGTAGTGGTGGTGGTTGAAGTATTACAAACAAAACACACCTTATTAATTATTAACGACATATGCAATGTTCCGAGCCAAAATATGTTATGCCGTTATGCCTTCATTAATCTCAGCAGCAGTAACTTCCTAATCTTCATCGTCGTCGTCGTCACCATTGTACTTATCATCATCGTCATTATCATTATCTATTACAAAAGTAATGCCATAATTAATACTTGCCGTAACCATGGTTCAATCCGTCATCATCAATCAATCAATCAATCAATCAATCAATCAATCAATCAATCAATCAACCAACCAATCAATCAATCAATCAATCATTCAATCAACCAATCAATCACAGAAATTATATCACAACGTCAAGAATGGATTAATATCAGAGGTAAAATACATCCTAAGTCAGAAACCACATTACATTAACGTCGTCTGGGTTAGGATATATCAGTAATAATATATATAATATAAAATAATAATGTAAATAAATATGCATACACTGTAGCATTCTAATAGACGTGTGTGTATATGTATTGTATGTACATAAAACAATGTATACAAATATGATCCAAGTACAAAAATATGTACAATTGGTATGTATGTATAAGGCACATAGAAGAGTGTGATGAACACGTACGTGTAGTGTATTGTAGAGTTTATGGTATTTTCACATAGATGTTTTTTGTATTCACACAAAATACTAACACACACAATACTTTAAAACTCCAATGCATGATACATTGTTCTGGATACACTATACAACACATACACAATACAATACATCGTCCCAAACATGGAAAAGTTTAACGAAAACCTGCTAATGACGGCAATAAGGAGCAGAAACGTGGAGATGGCAAAGTTTCTCATCGAAATGGGAATCGATACTAATTTCGAGACTCACAAATTCGTAAGTACTATCGATTACCAATACCGATTTCTCTGTAGTACGTATTTTCTGCTCGATGAAAATAATAACAACCTAGAACTTTTTTAGATTTGAAATAAATACCAATTGTAAAACTTTTAAAACCTTTACAAAAGTCATAAAACAGTATGAGAATGATGAAATTTACAAACAATATAAGCAAATAATTAATGATAATAAAACCAACTTGAAAAAATGAAATCTTTTTTTAGAGTTTAGTGGAAAAGTCTGGCAGAGTGTCAGTCTTGGAGTGCTATTCGGTCAGCTGCCTCCAACTCGCATACGAGCATGAACTGTACACCATCGTTGGATTGCTGGAAAAATCTGCAAAATAATATAATTATTAATAAATATAACAATGTTTTTGATAACAATAAATGACATTTACTTACAATAACTTATGCGAGTAACTACAAAGTGACAGGTGAATATCGATTGCGAATGATAATTGAGTAAGGACGGCGATAATGCTGAAGGTTGTCAGCGTAGTGTTATAGTTCAATTCCTATACTGCTGAAATTCTATACTGTTTCGTTCGTTATTTAGATCATAATGATGTAATGTAATGTTTGTTTGTTTGTGTGTGTGTGTGTGTGTGTGTGTGTGTGTGTGTGTGTGTGTGTGTGTGACTACACAACATCTTGAATGGACGTTCTACGATGTGTTTTTATTTTAGATTTTAAACAAAACACAAGTAACAAGTAGTAATTAATTGATAATTAACTAATTAATTAATTATCTATAATAATCTGTATTCACATGAAATGATTTCAAATTGTACAAAAATAAATAAAAATAATAAATAGAAAGAAATAACGGAAAAAACAGAAAATATAAACAAAAGAAAAAAAAACAATTATTATTTATTAGCAACATCCATATTATTACACAGTTTATCTTTACAACTAAGTTAAATATACATATAAATATTTACATACATCCATCCATACACACATACATAAGTACACACACACACACAAACACACACACGCAAATAAATGTATATACATGTATTATATAGATATATTTATATATAAACATACCTATATATATTTTCACAAATTATAATAAAATCGAATATTATTAATTCATAATATTTTTATTTCTATCTTTAATTATTCATTAATGGCATGCAACAGTTTTTAATGAAACACAGAAGCACAAATCCAACTACAATTTTTATATATATAGCAAATAAATAAATGATAAACTAAGTCATATATATATACATATATACGCAAATATATTTATACATATAACCTTAATAAACTTTTTACAAACCATATAAGATCAATTAATTGATTAACAACAATGCAATAATAATAATAATAGATAATAATGGAAATAATAATAAAATCAAAGAAAAACCAATAGAAAAACACACAACACACGAATCAAAATGTACTCTACAAACATCAAGAAGAAACAAAGAGTGAAGAATACAATAGAAAAACCTAGCTATATATATATATATATACATATATATATATATATACAGTATATAGACATATATATATAAATATATACTACTATACATACTATATATACACATATCAATCAATTTTCAATTTAGATAGAGAAGCAAATAAAATTTCGTTTCGTATCGTTTCGTTTAACGTCCAGAGGCCCAGTTCCCCGAGGTAGGACGTATATATACACATACATACTACTATACATATATATATATACACACATACATATAAACGTACATACATAAAGACATATATTGAAAGCCGGTGATCCCAAACTAAAAAAAACTAAAACATTCAACCTATGCACAGAAACAAATTAACTACACACACACAAACACGTACATAGAAACACACACACACGTGTACACACACACACACACACACACACTCACACATACAAGCGGACACACTTACATAAACAAACATACAACCTATACAACATATTACCACGCCAAAATATTAATTAAATGATCAACATGTATTAATTATCCATCAACCATCCTTACTAATATTCGTTATTCATCTTTAAATCTTTAATATTATTTGTTTATATAAAATGATTCTCTCTCTCTCTCTCTCTCTATATATATATATATATATATATATATATGTGTGTGTGTGTGTGTGTTGGAAGGAGACCATATTTTATACAGAGCGCTGTTGAACATCGCGGAAATAGCGCTTTATAAGCTAATTGATTGATTGATTGATTAATTGAATTCTCCTAGAATTCATAGAATAGAATTATAATTAATCTCCAAATAACACTATATAAAAATGACAACATCAAATATGTATCAATGCATACACTCATCACACACACAAAAACAAACACACACATATATATATACATACATACATAAACTATACAAATATATATAAAATCAACGCTATATATATATATACATCTACATATATACATCTACATATAAAATTAACGATAATAATAACAGGAATAATAATAACTGTAAAGAGCATGCAAGAATGTTTTCCCATTGTTTTGTTGCGTATTTTTACATTTGTCCAACGAAGCCCTTATCTGCCTGAATAAAATAATAATAATATTACAGATGATGATAATAATAATAATGAAACATCGACGATGATGATGATGAAATTAACGATCTATTTATAGACATGATGATAATAATAGAAACACGGACTGAATCTTTAATTACTCACAACAACTGGGTCCAGTAGAGTAGATAGTGATTTGAAATACGAAAAAATGAAACTCACGTACACACACGCACGCACGTACATACACATACATACGCACACACACACAAACACGCACGAATATACATATATACATAACCAGATTCGTTCATGGATAAACACAGGAATATAGCTCACGTAGAAAAAAGCAAGCAAACAACTGCACATACAAAAAAAGGACCGAATGATAAAAGCATCTAGCACTAACATTACTCATAGACACACTCACACACAAGAGTACCGCTACAATTATAGACATATATACACATACATACACCACTACTTTACACATACATATACAAAGATTCGATCATTTGCATTATTATTTAATAAAAATTACTCTGACACTCCAAACCAAACGTCATTCATTTTATCAGTTGTGTTTCGTTTAGCAGACGAAGATACGACTACACGCACGCACGCACGCACACATACACAGAGAAGCAAACGTACAAAATCACAAACACGATATATACGTATTATATATACAAATTTACATAAATACACACACACACACACACACACATATATATATATATATATATATATATGCGTGTGTAACTCTTTTGAATATTTTAACGGACATTTATTGTATTCTCTAATTATTTAAATATTTAAGTTTTGTGACAAAGAAGAAGTGAAGACAAAACATTATCTCGTTATATGTAACGTTAATTTTATTACTCCTCTACTATTATTTCAGCATCATTATCGAATTATAATAACACACACACACACACACACACACACACACACACACACACACACACACACACACACACACACACACACACACACATATATAATAAGACATAAAATTGGAAAATATTGAACAATGTATATGATGATACAAATAAACATTGAAGATTTTTTGCTGCCATATATCTAACCTTAATTTCCTTTATTATATAGACACACAAACACACACAAACACACACAAACAAGCACACACATATATACATAGACACGCATATAAATATTTAATAAAAATATGAAAGAATTAGTAGTGGCTGTATTAATAATATTAATAGCTATAAAACAGGAGATAAAAAAACTAACAAACAAACAAACACAAAATCACAATTGAGTCATACAATAATAATAATAATAATAATAATAATAATAATAATAATAATAATAATAATAATAATAATAATAATCAATATTATCAACAAATGTTAAAACAAACAAACTAAAAAATTGTGCAACAGTTTTCTACATGAAAAAAAACTGCATTATATATATATATATATATATATATATATATATATATATATATATATATATCCAAAGTAAATCTTATGTTATATTAAACATTCTTATATATATATATATATATATATATATATATATAAAACTATCACAGAGTCATCTTGTTTTAAATATAAAGTTAATGAATAAATGAATAAACTAATGTAAATGTGTGTGATTGAAAAAACATGCCAACCAAAGGAATAAGCTAATTCTTGAAAAATCAATTAACCAACCAACCAACCAACCAACCAATCAATCAATCAATCAATCAATCAATCAATCAATCAATCAACAATTAACCAACCAATCAATTAACAACTTGTCAATCAACCCACAGATCAATGTTGGAAGATCAATCAGTCATATAACCGGCTAATGAGTTAGTTGGTTAACTAACTAACTGCCTGACTGACTGATTAATTGAAAGATTGCAGATGGATCAATCAAATAACTAATTAGTTAGTGAGTTGATTGGTTTGTTGATTAATTAAAGACGGGTCAATCAATTAACCGATTAATGAGTTAGTTAATTAGTCTGTCGATGGATCGATGATGATTGACAGCAGACGGATTATTGTTATTATTTATCATGTGACCTCCATTACGTAACTCTTGTCGTCTGTTTTTTTCGCTGTTTCACAGTTCTCTCTGAATGGTGGTACAATATTGATATATATATTTACGAATTTTAAATTTTTTTACATATATTTTAAAAGTTAATCGCAATAACAAATATTAAAAGTTAATTCCAAATTGAAAAAAGATAAAACTAAATTATTCAATCACTATCACTACTTTAGCCATTGGCACCCCTTGCCATTCTCATTGCTACAAGCATCATCATTGTTATTACTATAATAATAATAATAATAATAATAATAATATTAATAATAATATTCATCATCATCAGCATCATCCACATTACCATCATCATCACCTAGTTGGCTTCTCAGCATTGCAGCCAAGAATGTTAGCTGATCTGATGAGGACGTGTTGTGCATTTTTCATAAAACTACTCTTCAACTGCTGCTGCTGCTGTTGTTGTTGCTGCTGCTGATGTTTCTGCTGTTGTTGTTGATGTTTTTGTTGTTGTAGCTGCTGTTTTGAGTCTTGCTGTAGTAGGGTTTCAATAGCAGAAGATGGCGTGGCTATTTTTAAGTAACGTGGATCTTGTAATTGTAGTTGTTGCTGCTGCATCTGTTGAGATTGTTGCTGCAGTTGTTGAGATTGTTGTTGCTGCTGTTGAGACTGTTGTTGTTGCTGCTGCTGTTGAGATTGTTGTTGCATTTGTTGTTGCTGCAACTGTAGCACTTGCTGTTGCTGCTTATTTTTGTTGTACAGCTGCTGAACTTTAGAATTGTTTTGTAGATTTACATTAGACAGCAGCAGTCCCTGAACAGCTGCTTGCTGCTGCTGGCTGTTGTTATTGATGTTGTTGTTGTTATTACTGCTGTTGGTGATGTATGTGTACGTGTATTTGTCCACAATTCTCCTCTGTGGCAATAAGCCATTATCCATATGCTGGTTGTTGTTTGCTGTCATTGCTGTCGTTGATGTCAGTGGAAGGGATAACGTTAATGTAGGGAGTTTAGTGCTGCTGATGTTATTATTGATGCTATTGTTGATGGCTTTCGTTGATAAACTGTTGTTGTTATTGTTGTTGCTGTTAATAGCTGGTAAAATGGTAGTAGTCTGTGTGTCGTTTAAATTAAATGCTGAAAAATTATTTTTAAATGTCGTTGCGGACGTTAGCAGGCTGTGCAGAGACGACGGACTTGTCGTTGCTTCTGAAGACTCTGTTGATGTCGTTATAATTTGTTGTTGTTGTTGCTGTAGAGGATAATTAAGTTGCAATATGCTGGCTGCAGGTAGCGTGGATAGGCCTATGGACTGATCATCGGCCTTTAGAGATTGTGGATGGAGGAGCGTAGTTATCATGCTAGTTCTATTGGCGTTTGCACTTGGATCTTCCTTAAATGCAGAAATGGCAAACTGAGCAGTTTCCGAATCGAGTGCAATTCCTGCAGTCGGAGACAAGAGGACAGGAGGGTAGTTAGTTGTACCATCGACAGTAGAAATTGTTGACGGAGGTAATATGTTTGGTTGTAGTTGCTGCTGCTGCTGATGTTGTTGTTGCTGATTATGTTGTTGTGGCTGTGTTTTATGAGTGTGATTGAACATGAATGAAGAAGAGGATAGTAGTTGGTTTTCGTCGAATGCTGCAGAATCAAACTGTTGCTTCTGTTGCTGCTGCTGTATGGAGACGAGTAACTGGACGTGGCGCTTGTAGCTGTCTGCCTGCATTGGCTCTGGGGAGGACTGCTTAGATGGATTGAACAAGTTGGAGGGAAAAATTGAAGAGGATGAAGAAATGTTGCTGCCGTTGTTGAACTGGTGCAGGAAGGTAGAAGATGGTGGCAGCGAAGAAGGCAGATTTATTCGCTGGTAGTGGCATCTTCGGAGTTGAAAAACAATCAATAAAGTAAATTAAATTATCTAATTAACTAATTTTTTATTGTTAAGCTGAGCTATAATTCAAATTTTTGACTACAAATTAGTTTAGAAAAAATTCAGATGCCCATACAAAAAAATAATGAAATAAGTAAAGGTAACAAGATCAACCAATCATTAAATCGCTGATAAGACAGATCAACCATCCAATCACATAACAAGATGAATTGGACCCTAACCATGACTCAATTAAAAAGGCTACTAACATTCCATTAGACCTGATATGTGTTACGTAAGAAGATAATATGCGACTCAATTCTCGAACATTTTCATCCTCTGTGATATTACAGCTACTGGCATTATCACCATTAAGATTATTATCTGTATTATTAATATTATTATTGTTGTTGATATTATTATTATTATTATTTGTGTCGTTATTGTTGTTACTATTACTGATGCTGTCGCTGAAGTTGTTGGATGAAAGATCTAATCTGTGTAGGCCAGCATCCCAATTCGTTCGTACTCGATCTAATATTATCCTGAAGAATAGAGTTAAGTATATTATTATTAGAAGCAGTAGTAGTAGTAATAGTAGCATTATCATAATTATGTGACGACCAAAAATAGCACAATAAAAATTAACATGGATATTAAAATAAAGCAAAGCGAATAAACAACAACAAATTCTGAATCCAACTACGACAGAGTCTACAATGGCAAAGAGTTAGGTAAACTTGAATACATCGGCAACAACAAAGAGATTGACAAGAACACCAACAAAATCCTACCTTCCACCTCTTCCAACTCTCTGCCTGGTGTAACCGAGGCAACGATTAAAAGATTTGTTGTCGAGCGCTGTCGTCGAAAGAGAGGCCAAATAGAAACTGTGCCTACTGTCGTTGTTATTGAGAAATTTAAATGGATCAACAATGTTGTTGTTGCTGTCATCGTAAATGTCACTTTCAACACTAAGTCGCGGTCTTTTATTTTTAAATATCGTCGATGATTCTGTGCTGGTTGATGTCGTTTTGAGGCTTTCGCTGTTGATGTTTTCTTTCAAAGGGAACAAAGTTGAACTGAACTGCATTTAACAAAATAAACGGTATAAATTAAAAATAATAACAATGAACGTGTAGATAAAGAAACCACCATCCCCCAGACAAACCTGCAAATACGAACAGCCTGCCTTACGTCTGAAAGCGTATGGACCATCAGGATCATTGTCATAATCCTGATCTGAATTTGATGAGCTCTGCAGGTTTATAAAAACGACATTAATACTATTATGAAAAAATGCTCTTGAGATAAAAAAATAAAACAACCAATCACAAATGACTACATCCAAATCGATCAATGAAACTACAACCAACCGATAAATTGTTATAATCATCATCGGCAGAGGGCCCAGGAGGCGGCCGATGGAGATGATGATGGAGGTGAGAGGACGTGTAAGGCGAGATATTCGGTGTGATGGATTCTGGAGTTTGGTAGACCTTGTAGCGACCGTGTGCTGTGGATGACAACGAGGATGCTATTGTTGAAGGATGCTGTTGTTGATGATGATGAAGCTGCTGCTGCTGCTGTAGATGGTTGTTGTTGTGGTGATGTTTGTGTTTCGTTTTTTTATATTCCCTCTTCTTCTGCGATATTCTTGCCTGTTCCTGAGATTCAGTGAATATAAGTTATTCTTACTATAGCCATCCGAGATATAGCACTATCTTATGTAACTTGTAAGTTTATTACAAAAGAGTAAGCTACATTTAAGAAGCACTCTTGTATAAAACACCGCGGGCAGAGAATACAAAAAGTAACAAAAATTAAATGTACATTAGCCCAGGATAGAGATGATGACGACGACGACCACTCCTTCAGTATCTGCATAGGTTGAAGAGGTAGGAACCTCGGCATGGAGTCCTTCTTGGCCTCTGCCTCGGCCAGTAAGGTACCATCCCAATCCTGCATCTGGTATCTGTGATTGACGGAGATGAATTTTAATATTTTTACTTAATTATTCACCTGCATTATTCTACTACATATTTAAAATTTCATTAATATATATATATATATATATATATATATATACAGTAATATTTTTGAAATGGTACAATCAATCAATCAATTAATCAATTAATCAATCAATAAGTCAGTTAATCAAACAATCTATCAAAGAAATGAAGCAAAACTACAAAAGCTACAGCTAACTATATTAAAATTTTCACTAAATTTTTCAAAAAATATTACACAACACTGCATCATGCATCATCAACAGAGTAAAATTATTTAATGAAAAGTAATAAAAAAAGAGAATATCTTAACAGAAAAAAAACTAACATTTCAAATTTTAAATAGAATGAAACAGAACAGAGCAATATGGAAATAAAACTAACCAACCTCTTATCAATAACTTCAACAGTCAACTTTAAAAATTCTTTTTTAGTTTTCTCTCTCCTCTTCAGAACTTCTAAAAGCAATCTATTTTTTGGAAAAAAAATTACTATCATACTTTAATCTGTCAGTTTACCAGTTTTATAAAGAGATACACACAAAAGCACACAAGAACACAAACACACACACAAATAAACACACTCACAATGCTTTCTTGAGATCCTTCTTCAGTTTGAGCATCTTTTCATAAGAAACTTCATCATTCTTCCTATTCTGAAAAAGAAAAACAAACAAAAACTAGATAACAAATAAAGAAAAATTAAATTCAAACTGTACAAAAGATAAAACTGTGAATTGGTTACTGTACAAGTAGTTGAAATGAAAATCAAACAGAGAGATATATATTCTGCAGTATACCTTCCTAGTCTGCATCTTTTCAGTCCTTCTCCTGAATGCAACGTAGGGATTGTTTGTTGCCAGACCATCCCTCCTTTCTGTTTTCACTTGAGGTATCAATGAAGCCACCTTCTGAAGAATTGTCAGTCAAATTTTATTACAAATACACCCAACCCTTATCAAGACACTTTCTGAAATTTGAAAACTGATTCGGACTTTGAATCTCACCATTTTCAAACGTTTGTTGAGCCAGTAGTCGTAGACAGCCATGATCAGATCATCATCTTCTTTCAATAAAGCTTTTGCTTCATGAAGGTTTACTATCTGTTTTGACAAAGTTTTATATCTGTCAATAATCAATGGGAAGATTTATTTTGAAATCAATTAAAATGCATCAAAGCACAATCAAATTTAAAAGAACATAAATTTTTTGAAGATAAGACAAACCGTTTGCCCACTTCCTTTCTCTAGCCGATCGATCATGTTTTCAAATTTGATTGGAGGCACATCCATCTTGAGTTGTTTTACTTGTTTGTTTAGCCAAACTTCATCCTCAGAATCCATGTCATAATCAGGGACCTCCATGTCGAACCCAAGGGCAGCTGTCAATGGTCAGACATTTGCACATAATTATGACAAACTTTGCCATTAAACTTTTTTCATAAAAGCTGATAATGAAATAGAAGGCAGATAACAAAAGCTCAGCAAAGACATTATTAAATTATTACAGATGCAAAAATTATGCAGTCAAATCAAAAATATCTTTACATACAAATAAGAAAAATTGGATTCTTAATGAAATTTTATCTACCACCCCAAAAAAACACTAACGTTGAACATGTATAAACTGTTTTGGGACTTTGAATGACTTGTTCGACCCATATAGTCTGATGAATCTCTCTCCAACGTCTTCCATCCCAGGCACAGGGATGGCCAACATTTCTGCAGTTCCATAAGCTTGTTGAGCACATAATGCTCTTTGCAAATGGTGTTCCTATTTTACACAAAAATAATTACAAAATAATTGGTGATGGTAAAATAGAAAAATTTACATTTTCATTGGTTTTCAAAAGATTTTCTGGTCAACCAGGAAATAATAAATTTTGGAAAATTGGAAAATGAAATTCTTGTGAATCAGTTTCGTTTGCAATTTAATAAATGACAATGTTTGTATTTCGAGCGCTTACGTCTGGGGGCTGGGACAAAATAAGTTTGCCTAATCATGAATATTAATTCACTGCTTAGGAAAGCACCGAGCAATAGATCACGTGATAAAATATATGCATCAGATACATCTTTTCATGAATAAAGTGCAGGTTTCGTAACAGTTTTGCACTCTAATATTTATTTTGAAAATTTTAAAACAAATTGCAATGAAAAACGACCACTTATTAATGAATTTTTGCTATTATTTTCGATAAATTTAGTAAATTCAATATGGCGACTGACTGTGCAGTCCATTACAAAAAAGGGTAAACAACTAACAGATTCTTCGTCTTTCTCCATACCAGTCGGCATTTCCATGACGGCACGATTGACGGCCACAAAGTCAAGTTCTGCCGGAATTTCGTCCCCAACAAAAACCGGCATCGCCTTGTTGGCGTCAAGCGCCCGCGCACGGAAAGACAACTTGCTCATCCTGCACACCCCTTCAACAAGAATGGACTAATCCAACTTTTGAACCAGCAAAAGTCTAGCAAAAAGACGTTTTGTAGTTCGCCAAATCAATCAATAGTTCATTATTAATGACTCAAAATCGTTTCAACTTTGAAAAAATGTAATCCGATATTTTAAAAGAGCAGTTCGACAATCAAATTTAATTTGTATTTAATACGTTACACTGTCCAACATGGCGGTTAGCCAATACGCTTGTTAATATGCGTACGTTGGCTGTGTTTACTTAATGTTCTTTGCACGCGCATGCGCCAATGCACTTCTATGGTAATTCCCAGACAGACAATATTATAATTAGGTAATGTATGCCATTATTAAAATTTCTTCAATTAGGTTTAGTGAAAGATTAATTAAACGGTTTTGTGGTTTTGTGTCATATTTACGTATATGTTCATAATTTCGGTCTCGTTTATATCAGCGTAGTAAGTTTCTGATGTTTGAAATGTGAAACTTTAATAGTAGTTGTCATCATTATGGATGTTATTATTATTATTGTAATTTTTTGTTTTATTATTGTTACTATTTCGATGTTTGCTCTTTTATTATTAAAAGTTTTTAAGTTATACATTCACACATAAATCGTATAAAGCACGTTTTGCAAGCAAAATTGATCATTTTCGTATCTTTATAAAAAAAATTCAGCTTGTCCTCCTCTCAAAAGAGTGACTCATTGACCACAAAACATCTTATCAGTACTTTTTTTTACTAACATTTAAATAACTATACACATATTATGTATAAACCCTGACTCTAACATTATACCTATTAATATTTAATAGTAGTATTGTAGACGAGGAAGTGAAGTTTAATTGTCCTGATATTTTCTTTAAACAACTATAAAAGTAAATATATCAATGAGTCCTATATAGGTATCCCTGCTTTATAAATGTTTATAAATGTTTACCAATGTTATATCTTTATTTTACATCTCCCGATATGATGTCATCAGTCAGTCAACAAACAGCTCGCACCTACACATAAATGCTAGTACAAGGTGTGTCTCGTAACTTTTCTTTGGTAGAACACTTGAACTTTACCGGAATTACGCTCTATAAAATTTAGTTATTGACTGAAGTGTTCAGTAAGGTGTGTTCTCAAATTTTACGTAAGTGGCGCCGTCGAATAACTTCTAGCTCCATTGAATACACCACAGTAATTGAACTATACCACTTGACTCAAACGTTGACTGTGAGGTGTTTGCCTTTTTGTTTCAGCTGTTACAATCATTATTCAATTTGTATAAAAGTCTCTATCTAGAGACTATAAAAATAACTAAGCCTCAATTAAGTTAATTAGTTAATTAAGTACGTATATAAGTAATTTAACTTGTTAATTTCATTATTAACGCGATGAGTATGTTTTTAATGTTAAATGAATGGACACTCGATTATATCTCGCTGGTTTTGTAACTTTTAATAAACTCGAAATGATTTTTCAATCGAATTTTTATTATATTCAAATGCGTGCCCTTGGGAATCAGAAACTTAAACTAGATGGCACACATGACTTGGGGATAGTTCAATGTACAATTCTAATTTACATTAAATAAATAAAATATATAAATAAATAAATGAAATAAATAAAAACATTTCTTTCTTAACTGGTAGTACACGTTTTAACGAAATCTATGATACGTATATGTGACACAATATTTCACAAAACATTGTACAAACAGACCGACAATCATTTGTTTTGGCAATTAACCGAAAAAAATGTGGAAAAAAATATTTACACGGAAATTTGTGAATTTTATTTTAAAAAATTTAATTAAAAGTCTAATTAAATTAAAAGTCGCAGTTGGATGGATAGATGTCAGGTCTTATTAGGGGTGTCTTAATTTGAGCACCTGACGTTGAAATTGCTTCATTAATATTCATGAATCCCCTGTTCTCATTGGCTGTCCGACTGACCAATAGGTGGCTCGAATGCATATGACAGGGGCAATCTTTAACGATATCATTGAGTTTATTACTGTTGTTGTTATTTTTGATGGTACTGCTGATGATGTTGCTGTTTTGCTTGGTTGTGATATGCATGAGTTGACTTAGCGATTGTTGGTCATCGTCACATTTGTGATGTTGTTTTTTTTGTTGCTGGTTTTGGCGTATTGTTGAATAAGTTTGGCGTGATTGTTGTTGCTGATGTTGTTGCGTTGTTGGGATGAGTGACGTCATCGTCGTCGTCGTTGTTGTTATTATTGTTGAAGGTGACAGAACGTGCATGGGATGAAATTGATAATGTTGTTGTTGAATTTGTTTGGGAGAGAATTGATGATGATGCTGATGTTGTTGCTGTTGATGACGTGTTTGTGGACGTTGCAGTAGCTGCTGCTGTTTCAGATGCGGATTCTGTAGCTGCAGTTGCTGATGTAGTATTTGTTGTTGTTGCAGTTGTTGTTGTTGCTGAGTTAGTGTTTGTTGTTGTTGCAGTTTTTGTTGTTGATTAAGTGTTTGTTGTTGTTGCTGCAGTTGTTGTTGCTGATTTAGTGTTTGTTGTTGTTGTTGATTTAGTGTTTGTTGTTGTTGTTGCAGTTGTTGTTGTTGATGATCGTTTGGCGGAAAATGATGCTGTTGAAAGGTTTTTTGTGTTAATTCAGCGTCCTGTATGAGTTTAGGGGTCGTTTCTCTTTTGAAAGTTGACAGAGCGATGGCATTTTTATCATTCGTTTCGACTGTCTTGATGTCCGTAGAATCGCTGGCGCCGCGCTTGTTATTATTGTTATTGCTGTTGTTGTTGATGATGTGGTTTCTGAAATTGCTGCTACTGCTGCTTCTGCTGCTGTTAAAAGCAATATTATCACTTCCCTCTATACAGAGTAAATTTTGTAAAATGGAGTTATTATTAATTTTGTTGTTGTTGTTATTATTAATATTATTGTTGTTGTTATTACAGTTAGTTTTTTTGTAGTCGGCGCTATAATTTTTATGGTTCTGTTTATCGCTCGGTGGAAGGTTAACTATAATATCGCTCATGTCTTTGTTGTTGTTGTTGTTGTTAATGTTGTTGTTAGTAATGTTATTGATGCTGTGGTTGGCGCTTTTAATGTTGTTGTTAGTGATGTCATTGCTGTTGTTGTCGTTGTTGTTGATGTTGTTGTCGTTGTTGTTGATGTTGTTGTTATTGATGATGTTGTTGTTGTTGATGATGATGTTGTTGTTGTTTTTGTTGCCGCCGTTATCATAACAAAACGATTGACCAAAGCAATTTACTCGCCTATTCTCATTTCGTTCGCCGTTGAAATTTGCCTCTTCTTTCACTCCATCCTCTTCCTCTTTTTCTTTTTTTTCATCCTCATCCTCATCCTCTCTTTTATCTTCTTCACTATATCTCCTTTCGTTTTCATTCTTTCTTCTCTGATGGATGGAGCAGAGAAAATCTGGCGAGCAGAAATAAACAATTTCAGGAGAATAGTCATCGTCGAACTGTTGTTGTTGTTGTTGATGTTGTTGTTGATGTTGATGTTTTTGATGTTGTTGTTGATGTTGTTGTTGTTGCTGATGTTTGGAGCCATAGACGAGGTTTTGTATACTCTTGCATCTTGCGAAATTATTGTCGTTGTTGCTGCAACAAATGGTGACACTGTTGTTGTCGTCGTTGTTGTTGCAGCAGTTGTTGAAAAAATTCTCCTCAATGTTGCGGTTTAATGTACACGCTCTGGTCTTTGTGTTGTTGGCTGTTGTTGTTTAAATTAATAATTGAACACATTTTTTTATGTCCATTTTGTTTTTATGTATGTATGTATATGTATGTATGTATGTATGTATGTATGTATGTATGTATGTATGTATGTATGTATGTATGTATGTATGTATGTATGTATGTATGTATGTATGTATGTATGTATGTATGTATGTATGTATGTATGAATGTATGTATGTATGTATGGTTGTTTGTTTGTTTGTTTACATGTGTGTGTGTATCGGTGTGTATGCATATGTGTGTTTGTGTGTGTGTTTACAAGAGCTGAAACACATTCAACTTAAACAATCTTCTCACATAATTAAAAGAAAATCAAAAGCTCAAGAATGCCGTGAACGATGTCTCCGATGAAGATGATGATGACGATGATGATGACGATGATGATGACGATGATGATGACGATGATGATGACGATGAAGACGATGACGATGAAGACGATGATGATGATGACGAACCTTGAATGGTCTGCAGCAAATAAGTTGGAGAGCTCCGATTGGTTGTCACTAAATCACGAATCGATGATGATGTTCCTATTGACATTGTTCTCATTTTGATGCTGTTGTTTATGTCGTTGTTGTTGTTGTTAATGTTGTTGTTATCTATGCTACTTTTTAAGTTTATGTTCTCTATGTTTATGTTGTGGTTTGTGTTGTTGTTGTTGTTGAGGTTATATTCGTATGAAGTGTTGACGTTGTGGCGGGGAATGGTGTTGTTTGTTGATGACGTCATCGTCGTCGTCGTCATCGTCGTCGTTCGGCTCGACGGGTTGAGCTTTATTTTTCTAGGTACGAAAGTATAAACAAATTTTCCTCAATGCAACTACAACTACTGCAAGTGCTTATACTACATATTTACTACTGCGACTCTTACTACTGCTACTGATAATGATGATGATAATAAAATAATAATAATAATAATAACAATGATATCATCATCATCATTAATTTTGTCATCATCATCATCGTCGTTGTCGTCGTCACCAACATTTTTTCGCGCCGATATGGCCTGCATTTGATCGCCGAATGAAATAAATTTGTTTCGAAATTTCGCAACTGCTGCTTGCTATTGTTGTTGTTGTTGATGTTGTTTTTGTTGGTGATGTCGTTGTTGTTGTTGTTGTTGATGATGTTGTTGTTGTTATCTGTTGATTTGGCTGTTATTATGAAATTTTCATGATTTTGTTGTTTGAAAAACAGAGTTGTGAAATTTTAATGGTTTTTTTTGGTTTTTTTTAAAAAACGAAATGACAATATAATACAAATTCTAAATCAAATATACAAACATGCAATACATACAAAACAAAAACAAACAAAAAAAAACAACAAAAACAAAAAAAACCAAACAACGATCATTATTTAACAAGCCATAGAACTGTTGCAAAACTCTTTAAAAAAAAAATTTCTACTACAACGTACAGCTCAACTCAACAATTCTTTAGGAAAAAATTTTGCTATTAGGTTTTTAGTCTTTTATTATCAGCAGCAACAACAAAAACAACAATAATGACGACAACAACAACAACAACGATGACAATAACAACAACAGCAGCAGCAGCAACAACAACACAACAACAAAAACAAGATTTTTGGTGGAATTTGTTTAAATAAAAATTTTAATTTTTTATATAATTTAAAAAAAACTGGCATATTTTCTTCTTCCCTGACATGTTTTTTCAATTCTGAACAAAAGTTTACGATGCAAGCAACTTTTCAACTTTTCACTTTTCAACATTATCAACAATGCCAGCCATTTTTCGTGAAAAATTACAACAAATAACAACTAAAACAAAAAATCATCAACAACAACATCAACAACATAACCTCATCAATTACAACGTCAACAATAACGACAACAATAGCACAACAACAACACCAACAATAACGACAACAACAACATCAGCAACCACAACAAAAAACATCATTAACAACAAAAATACTAACGAAATCGTTAACATGGCAAACAACAACATCAACATTCATTTGTTACTATGGGGTCAACTCTAGCAACTTCCCTTCCCATCAACAATGGCAGAAAATAATACAAAAATATACAAAAAAACAGAATAAAACAAAAGAATTATTAAATAAATAAAATAAAATGAAAATATAAATAGATAAATTACCTTTTGATCATCAATATGCCAACGGACGCCACACACAAACCAACGCTTGTTGCTATGGTGAAGACGATGACCACTGATAAACCTGTTGTTGTTGTTGCTATTTTTGATGTTGTTGATGTCATGATGTTGTTGTTGTTATTGTTGTTGTTGATGATGTTGTTTTTGATGTTGTTTTTGTTGATGTCATGATGATGTTGCTATTGTTGTTGTTGTTGATGTTGTTGTTTTTGACGTTTTTTTTGTTGAGGTCATGATGTTGTTGTTGTTTTTGTTGATGTCATAATGTTGTTGTTACTATTATCTGTAATTTTGTAGTGTTGTTTTATAGCTTCGTAAAATATTTTTCGCTTTCGTCATAGTCATATTAGTGTAGTTGATGAATTTGTTGTGTTGACGTTAACTGATATTGTTTTGTATGTTTGTTTGTTTGTTTGTATGTTTGTTTGTATGTTTGTAAGTTTTTTGTTTGTATGTTTGTATGTTTGTTTGTTTGTTTGTATGTTTGTTTGTATATAAGATTTGTAGTTGTATTAGATAAAAACCTTATGCTAGGAAAACAGCAACAGCAACAACAACAACACATTATCAACAACAACGAAAACAACAATAACAACAACAGTAACAACAATAAAAGTAATAATAATAATGAAATAAATAATAATAACAATAATAATAAATGTAACTCTGGAATGACATGGTAGGAAGCTTAGCAACTGCGAGTTTGGGACGGAATAAGATATCATGCGACGAGAAAAATAAGAATAATAACAACAACAACAAAAATAATAATAATAATAAGAATGATAATAATAATAATAATAATAATAATGTATAAATAGAAAAAAACAACAACAAAAAACATGCAAAAAGCAGATAAATACTTTCAGGAAAAACAAAAACAACAACAACAGCAGCATTATCCCCAACAACAATAACAGCACCATCATCAACAACACAAACAACAACAACAACAACAGAATGGAAAAAAACAAATGGGATAATAAACACTAAACAATATACAAACATAAAAACAAAGACAAAACAACAAATCAAAACAACAAAACAAAACAAAACACAGCAAAACAAAGGCATTCCAGCGTGATGAATGTTCTTTTATTGGGGTTGAGCAAAAGATAAATCATGACAGCAGTATCATGTGATAGATGGATCGGCTCAGAGATGAAAAAATGAATGAATGAACGAACGAACGAATGAACAAATAAATGAATGAATAATTAGATAAATAAATGAGTGAATGAATGAATGAATGAATAAATGAATGAATGAATGAATGACCATAAAATATATAGGACAGTTTTTCTTTTGATTTTATGGCCGGATGGTAAGTTAATAAATAAAAATGAAAAAATCTTGAAAAACGCCATAAAACAAGACAAAAACACAACGTAGACACAACAGCGTACATGTATGTATACAAAAATCACATACAAACATACATACAAAAAAGATACAAACCTATGGTAAAACATACATTTATTGTATATATCTAAAGGCATACAGACACGCACATGTACATACAAAAAATACATACATATATACATACATACATATTCATACACATACACGTACAAACATACGCATACAAAAAAGATTCATACACACTTACGACAACAAATTGTAACAACAACCGCAACACACCAGTCGACAAACATACCATCGTCATAACAAACCGTCACAAATATCATCACATGTAGTGTCAGCTCGCAACAATATACACGCAACATACATGTACATGTATGTATGTACAAAGCAGTCCATACAATTAACGTATGTATATACATCCATACAAAAAAGTAGAAAAAAAAACATACATACATACAAACAAAAAATACATATATACATATTCATACACATATACACAAAAACACACATGCATACATACACATACATATATACAATATATATACATATATTATAGGAAACCCATACGACACGCAAGTATAGACACATAAACAAGAAAAATGAAATGAATAGAGAGAGAAAGAAAGAGCGAGAGAGAGAAAAAGAGAGAAAGAGAAAGAAAAAGAGAGACAAAGAAAGAGAAAGCAACAAAATTCTCATTAGGTGTAACATATGAAGTTGTCTAGTATTTTTTTAAAATTAGAACTTAATTAAACATTTGATAGTGCCTCATACTGCGTGATAAATGAATGAGGGATTCAGTTACCGCCGTAATATTGATTACACTTTCAGCTGCCACTACTACCACTACTACTACTACCACAACTACTACCACAACTACTACTCTTACTACAACTACTAACGCTGCTACTACAACTACTAATACATATGTACACATGTATGTATGTACATATGTATGCGTGTAAATATGTATGTATGTATGTTTGTTTGTTTGTTTGAATGAATGTGTGTAGTTAGTTGGATGTACAGTAGAGTTCATGTGGGTAGTGTTTGTACGCGTGTGGTTTATGTGTGTGTGCACGTGTGAATGTGTGTATATGCTGTTTTTTGCCAGTAAAACAACAGCTGCCACGACAAATTCGCGAAAAGAAGGAGCTTATATTAGATCAATTACTTCCACCTCAAACCCCCGCTCCCTTGCTTCATCCTTCTCTCTATTTTTACATTTTCTTCTTTCTTTTTTTTTATTCATTTGTTCTTTTATTCATTCCTCCACTCTTTTCACTCTCTCACTCATATTTTCTTTCAATCGTACATAATCTCGCTTCATCCTTTTCTCTATTTTTACATTTTCTTCTTTCTTTCTTTCTTTCTTTCTTTCTTTCTTTCTTTATTTATTTGTTCTTTCATTCATTCCTCCACTTTTTCCCATCTCTCACTCATATTTTCTTTCAATCGTACATAATCTCACTCCACCCTTCTTTCCAATTTCAAATTTTCCGTCGCTTTATTTTGCTTTCGTTTGCCGATCCATCTCTATATTTTTTATTCATTTTTTATTTATTTATTCGTTCATTCGTTCATTCATTTATTTATTCGTTCATTCATTCAGTCATGCATTCAATCATCCGCTTCATTCTTTCGTCATTTCTTCCTTTCTTCTTTTCTTTCTTCCCTTTCTCATTTGTTCATTTATTAATTCAATCATTCATTCAATCATTCATTCAATCATTCATTCAATCATTCATTCAATCATTCATTAATTCACTCTATAATTCACTCACTAATTCAATGACATTTTCTTCTGCTTAGTATTTTTTTGTTTTCGACATTTTTTCTAATTATCTTCATGTGCTTTGATTTCACTTCTTCCCATTCTTTCATCATTCCCATCTTACTTTGCTTACTTGTATGTGTGTGTGTGTGCATGTGTACGTGCGTGCGTGCGTGTATGTTTATACTTATGTATGTGTACTTATGTATGTGTACTTATGCATGTTTACTTAGAAGCAAAAGTACATATTTATTAATTTATAATCCAAAAGTATCGGGACTGAGAATTAATTAAGTTTTCTAATTAGTGCCATACACAAAATCTCTGGCACGAAATGCAATGCTTCCGTGAATGAAGAAGATGTCGGAAGAAGATGAAGAAAGAAAACATTATATCTGTATTAATAAGTGCGTGAAAGGTATATTGCTGTCTACAAAATGCTGCAAAAACATACAAGAAATATACAAGAAACATACTAGAAACATACAAAAGTCATAAAATGCGAACATACATAACACACAAAACCATCATAATAGGTATCAAAAAGTACATACGAAAAACACGAGACATCGACTAAATGAAAAAATCGTGCAAAGCAAACATAAAAATATACAAAAAATATACAAAACATACAAAAAAAAACAACTGAAACTAAAACCTGCATTGCTCATTATGTCACGGAAAACATGAATTAACATCAGCGCTAGGCGTTTGTGTGTGTGCGCGCACATGTGTG
Source organism: Helobdella robusta (assembly GCF_000326865.2). Taxonomy (NCBI): domain Eukaryota; kingdom Metazoa; phylum Annelida; class Clitellata; order Rhynchobdellida; family Glossiphoniidae; genus Helobdella; species Helobdella robusta. The sequence goes on along the minus strand of NW_008704170.1, from coordinate 1,423,597 downwards.
TGTGTGTGTGCGTATGCGTGTGTGCGTATGCGTGTGTGTGTGTCTGTATATATATATATATGTGTGTGTGTGTGTGTGTACGTACGTATGCATGTACTTTTATAAAGCTAAAATACTGATTAATTTCTTTTTTAATTGTTAACGAAGAAAAATCGACAGCTGACAAACATAGGTTTTTTTCCATTTTCTTTTTTTTGTTCTGTTTTTTTTTAAACCAAACAAATTTCACGAGATATATAAGCTTTAATCATTTCTCAATGCAAATAAAGGATTGATATAAGCTGGATGAAAAAAAAAATACAAAAAAACCCTGAAACATAACAATACAAATGAAATGAAGTAAAATAAAAAAGACAAACACATCGCAGTCGTTTATTTAACTTCCTCTACTGGTATACACATACAACAGGTATATTTACTATAGATGTAAGGTAGTATATTTACAATGTAGTATAGTAATTATATTCAGTTGTATATATACAATGTAGTATAGTTAGTATATATGTCTTTGTATATAAGACTAGTATTTATACAAAGTAGTATTGTTGGTCTATGTAGTTTTATATATACAAAAGTTTGTTTGTCGCTGTGGTTTTTTTTTGGTGTTTTTTCTTACTTATTTGTGGTTTGCTTACTTGAAATAAATTGTTTTCTTTTCTTTGCCTTGAAGAAAAAAAAACTTAATGCTGAATAGTTAAACTGGACATAGACAAAATTTTGAGAGAAAAAATGTTACTCGAGGAAAAATTTTACAAAAATAAATGAACAAACAAATTAATGAATGAACGACATACTAAAAATTATTAGTGAAAAAAATAAACAAATTAATAAAAGTAAAATAGTTTTCCCTACAAAACAGCAAAAACAAACAAACGCAAACAAACAAGCAAGCAAGCAAACAAACAAACAAACATACAAACAAACAAACAAATAAAAACAGATTTAACGGAATTAAATTAAAATGACAAGACCATGCCACACACGCACAATAATGAAGAAGTAGAAAAAATAAAAAAATATATAAACACAGAAAAAAGTGAAATTAAGCTACGGCCTGTATGTTCTAAATTCCATGAGATTAATCTTCCATTGAATGACAACAATTAGAGACACATGCACACCAGCCATTCGAAATATACATAGACAAACATAGACATATACATACAGATACATAAAGATACACATATACATAGACTTAGTCATAGAAATATACAGATACATAAAGATATACAGGTATATAGACATAAAGATATACACATATACGAAGACTTAAACATAGACATATACAGATACATAAAGATATACATAGACTTAGACATAGACATATACAGATACATAGACATATACATATACACGAACATACAGTCAAATGCAAATGTGACTCGTGCTCGCTTTTAGACATACACATACACTCACACATACAAACAAACATACGCATACAAACACACATACAAACAAAAACACACATACAAACATACATAGACAAAATTCGCACAAACCAATTTAATGAAAATAAAAGATGAACTAGCATTTACACGCATTCAAATTAAACATCTCATGGACCAGAGATACATGCATACCATAAATAAATGTTTTTTTTTTGTTTTTTTTTTTTGTTTTTTTTTACCCTAAAATACCAATATTTTTTGTATCATATCTTTAAAGTATAACAGACATACTGATACAGAAATAAACGCATAACAAAAAGATACGTATACAAACACATACATATAAAAAAATACACACATACAAACACCAATAACATACAAAGAGATACTAATTCGAAATTAAACATAAAACAAAAACATAAAGATACAATGTTTTTTCAGTTATAAGTAAGATCATCTCTACTTGCAAACACACAGATGACCAAACATGCAAACAAGTAAAAAACATAAAAACATATAACAAACATTCAAACAAACATTCAAACAAACGAACAACCGTTTGAACCAAATGTTCACAACACATCTGTTCATACGTCTATTCATTCTTTTTCAGCCTTCTTTATCTCTTCTCGCATATAATTACTTTTCCTCTTCACTCTCTCTTTCTCATTCTCTTTCTCACTCTCTCTCTGACACACACTCTCTCACTCTTTCTCACTCTCTCTCTTTCTTTTTTTTATTTTATTTTTTACGCAATCTTTTCATTTTTTAACGTTATTCTCTTCTCTCTATCTGAATATTTTTTCTTTTCTTTTTGCTTATCCTCACTGGACTTCAATACAAACGCAATTTCGGTCTTCCAATACAAACACAATTCATTTTTACAATTACAGAACACAGTTCTTAATAACACGTTCTCTATGGCCAATGGAGGATTTGGAGCATAAATAAAAGTACAAGAATACATACATACACAAACAAACAAAAAAACAAACATACACACACACATACATACAAACATACATACATACACACACATACATACAAACAAACATACATACATACATACAAACACACACACATACATAAATTCAAACGCACACACACATACACACACACAAATACAGTAATAGTAAAAAGTATAATCTATAGACTGTAAAATATATGAATAATAAGTAATAAATTAAGTTTATTAAATTGAAGAAGGCCATAAAAAGGATAGATATCTCAACGCCCCACCTCCTGAATGCCATAGTATATAAAAATATAATCAGCACTACTATTCACACACAGTAAATAAAACCAAAGATATAAATAAATCTATGTGTGTGTGTGTGTGTGTGTGTGTTTGTACGTAGGCTTGTACGGTAGTATGCGTATAGATGTTTGCATGTGTTTATGGGAGAAAAAAATGTGTTTATGTGAAAAAATGCGTTAAAAATTTATATACATCTGTGTGCGTGTTTATATATATATTTTTTATGTGAGTGTATGTGTGTGTTTGTGTGTGGTGTATGTGTGTGTTTGTGTGTGGTGTGTGTGTGGTGTGTGTGTGAACAACTTGCTAAATTATATGCATAAACGAGGAAGGAGATGATTTACAATGCGTTCGGAGCATGTCAGATCACCTACCTACACACTCGCACTGTACGTATTTGCCAGGAAGGAATGAGGATTGTGAGACAGTGAAAGAATATATGTGTGTGTAGAAGAAGGAAAAATAATGAATAATTGTAAAAATAACATTATGAAAGGTAGAGAAGAAGAAAGAGAAATAGAGATAGAGAGAGATAGATAGAAAGAGAGAAAGAGAGAGAGAGAGAGAGAGAGAGAGAGAGAGAAAGAGGCAAAGAGTGTATAAAGAATGTGTAAACTCGATAATCTGAGATAAAAATGAGATTTCGTAAACCAGAGAATAAAAGAATATTTAAAAAAAAAAGTGAAACGCTGAGTCAAAAATTGAGAAAGAGAAAGAAAGAGAGAAAGAGAAAGAGAGAGAAGAAAAATGAAGGAAAAAAAGAGAGAGGGAGAGTGAGAAAGAATAGAAAAATAGAATGATTATACGTTTATAAACATGTATAAACATAAACACTAAGCTCGGCCAACAAACAATCAATCTGTCTTGTAATACTACTACTACTATTACTACAACAACTACTACTACTATTACTACTACTACTACTATACTACTACTATTACTACTACTACTACTATACTACTACTATTATTATACTACTACTATTACTACTACTACTACTACTAATATTGTACTACTACTACTGCTATTTCTATTCATACATACATATTGAAAAGCCAAGAGAAATAAAGCACTCGGTGGCTTGTACACAATTTATAATGCAGAATTAGCGCCTAGATAAAGTTTTGACAGACAGCCTAAAAGGAAAAAAATGGAAAAAATACATAAGAAATATAAAAATGAAAAAGATCAAATTATTGATGTTAGATCTTATTAAAATACAAAAGTTTTCCAAATTAATTGTATGTTTGTTTGTTTGTATGTATGTATGTATGTATGTATGTATGCATGTATGTATGTATGCATGTATGTATGTATGTATGCATGTATGTATGTATGTATGTATGAACCCATAATTGATTAGAACTATAGGGAAGTAATAATCATATCCGGGTTCAGCTTTAATCTATGTTAAACGCTTCGCACAGACAGGTATTTTAACGCTCCATCCAAAATACAGAAAGAATTATATTTTTGAAGTAAAATAGAAAAGAATTGCTTTACATAACTCTTATCTAATGGGTCACCCGATACTTCTACAATCCTGCTACAGAGTTCATTCAGAAAACTCTGAGTCTGAGCATCGGTTGGACCAAAGGTCTCAATGCAGACTGGCTGAAAAATTAAATGTATGTATGTATGTATGTATGTATGTATGTATGTATGTATGTATGTATGTATGTATGCATGTATGTATGTATGTATGTATGTATGTATGTATGTATGTATGTATGTATGTATGTATGTATGTATGTATGTATGTATGTTAAAACCAAATCAGCGATGAGTGACACTAAACAGTGTCAAACATCTGAAAAAATCGGTTAACAATTGATATCTCGTTATTCGCTCACGTCGGCGTTTAATTGAACATTTTCGGTAACACAGACGCGCAAAAACCTTTGCAGCAAACAAGAAATATGATTCATGGCAAAAAATAGCTCTCTGCTGTCGCCGGACCTGCCACTTATCATTTTGCAAATCTTTTTAAAAAATATTGAAGTGTTGTTGTCCATCGGGCCAAGAACCTCGATACAAACAGGTAAAAAATCCATCGAGGGCAGGGCACCTTCATATTTTTTAAACTTTTCATCCGATGCCCTGGTTGCGGCCAAACCACTTTCTTTGCTGGTTATACATACATACATACACACATACATACGTATGTTTATGACAATATACATGTAATTACATTTGTTGATCCATGCGTGTATGTATGTATGTATGTATGTGTGTGTGGTACTTATGTATGCATGTTATTTTTCTGTGCCTTCAAATTTACTTTCACTTTTAAAAATTAATAATTTACGTTGGAAAAAAAAGTTTTTTTTCACAAATTTACGACTTTAAATGTTTTTTTCAAATTTATTCATTAAAATTTTCTTCTTTTAGATGGTTAGACATTTTGCTTTGTTTGTTTGTCTATCTGTATGCCTGTCTGTCTTCATGTTTGTATGTCTGTCTATCTCTAGGCATGTAGGTATGAATAAACACTTGATCGTACCTGATATGTATAGTATAAGTATATCTAGTCGGTTTGTAGTATGTATTTGTATAGTGTTGTATTGTAAACAGTGTTGTATCATATAGTGTTGTATTGCAGTTGATTGTATTTTAGTTGATTGTATTGTAGTTGATTGTGTTGTAGTTGATTGTATTGTATTGTATTGTATGTATTAATACTCTATGTGTATTGTATTCTGTGTATCAGTACTGCAGACTTAGCAAATAATTCCGCGGCAAACTCAGTGTCCAGATGGCTCAAAATTGATTAAGCGCTTTGTCGCATCCGTGCCTTCCACTTTTACATGTTGTCTTGCACTTACCAACTTGGCGAGAGAGTTAAAGAAGTCTGTGTTGGTATTTTTTTTGTTTATTTTTGTATCTTGCTTATGTACTTTGTATGTCGTTTGAGTTTGTATACGTCTGTATGTTTGTATATTCTCTATGATTGTATATCTTTTTGTTGTTTGTTATTGTATTCACGCACACACATACATGCACCCACATATATACACACACACAAACGAAACGCACGCACATATACAACATTGTTTATGTATAACTTCGATTGTATTTTGCTGTTATAATGTCTCTTATATAAGTTGTTGAGGTTTTGATATTTTAATCATCACCAGCGTTTGGCCAGAAACTAGATGAATTATCAAAAGAGGCAAAGTTTAAGGTTGTCCTTTTGCTCCCCCCCTGGTTCCGGGCCTTACCATCTGTGGAAAATTTTAGTTTCGCTACATAACTTTTCACGATCTGCAAATTGTTTCTTTTTGGTCGCCACTTACTACCAACGCTTCATATACTACTTCTGTTGCTGTTTTTACTGCGGCTGTTGCTGCTGCTGCTACTACTACTACTACTGCAACTTCTACCGCTACTACTGTTACTACTACTACTACTACTATTACTACTACTACTACTACTACTACTACTACTACTACTACTACCAATACTACTGGAGATACTTCTTCAATGATAAATTACTACTACTGATAACATTATTACTAACACTAACACTGAAACTGATGCTGATAGTAAATTGTTGCGTTACTGATAAAAAATACTATCACGATCCATTGCAGTAGTTAATTTTACTTCAACTAATTACCATCATTGTCGTCATCTTCATTCGTCATCATCACCATAATCATCTTCATCATCGTCGTCGTCCTCATCATCATCTTCATTATCATCGTCGTCATCATCGTCGTCATCGTTATCATCATCATCATCATTACCTGACGTAAGATTGTTCATGTATGACAGGCGACTAGACTTTGAATTCTCATTAGGGTATGGGGCTGAATGAATGAATGAATGAATGAATGAATCGATGAATGAATGAATGAATGAATGAATGAATGAATGAATGAATAAATGAATAGATGGTTGGATGAATGAATGAATAAATAATTTAATTTATTATTTAATAATTGAGTGAATGAAGGAATTAATGAAAAATTAAAATTAATTAGACAAAAGAATTACAGTATTATAATTGCAACTTTAGTTATAAACCAACCGTCAAACTTACTCTCACAATGACCAAAATGGAATGCGTTTTCATCATCATCATCATCTTCATCGTCATCATTATCATCATCGTCTGCAGTATCATAACTACTACTACCACTAATACTACTACCACCACCACCACTACTACTACTCCTACTACTACTACTACTACTACTACTACTACTATTACTATCAATAATTTCACGACTATTACTACTACTTTTCGTACTGCTACTACTACTACTAATATTATACAAATTATTATTATTATTGCTATTACTACCGTTATTGTTGTTGTTCACATTGTTCATATTATTATTATTATTATTATTATTATTATTATTTTTATTATTTTTATTATTATTTTTGTAAGATAGCCAGCGCCCATTGGTGCATCTGAGACGCCATCTTATTTCCGACGAGCCGACGCAGCCGACGTGCAGAATGACGTCATCGTGACGTAAGAACCAGTGAGACGGTGATAGGGTAGGAGAGGGACAGCCTATTACTGTGAGATGGTGATGGTGGTGAGTGCAAAGAAGATAATGACGATGATGATGGTGATGGTGGTGAGTGCAACGATGATGATGATGATGGTGATGATGGTGATGATGATGTGGTTGTTGATGACGAGGATTAAAACATTAAATTTAAATTTAAATAATCTAAAAAAATGGGCGCAAAAACAAATTTTCTCTTTAAATTTGAGAAAGAAAAAAAAGCAAAGAACACAAAAAACGAAATATCATAAAAACAACAACAACAAAGAACAAAAAGTACCCACAATAAAAAACACCAAAGAACCAAAAAAACATAGTAAATAAACTCTGTAAAAGGCCGGAACTAAAAAGTGAAAACAAGAGAAAAAAAATTTATATTTTCGGCCATCAGTTCTTATAAGAAGAGCACCGTAGCACTTCTAAACAACACTTAAGACTAATTCGCCCGTCTGTGAACTTACGTATGTGTGTGTGTGTCTGCGTGGAAGTTTGTCTGTGTGTTTATGTGTATGTCTGTATGTGTAACTGTGTATTTATAAGCGTGTATGTGTGTTGTGTTTATGTGCACGTATGTCTGTTTATTTATAAATTTATAAGTATGTGTGTGTGTGTGTAGGTGCATTTGTATGTTTGTATGCGTCTTTGTAAGTGTGTGTGTGTGTGTATTTTATTATTTTGTTTGTTATTTGAGGGTATTTTATATAAAAGTGATTTTATTTAGTACGTTGACGGTTTAATTTTGTGCATGTGTTCATTGGTCGTTTGATTTTATGAGCCTTTGTCCCCAATGTACGTGTGTATGTATTTATATTTGGTGTATAACTGCGTGTGTGCATGTGATGCAACGGTACTTTCTTTGCGGTATTCTCACGTACGTATTTTTAGGTTCACACGTACGTGTTTTTACGCACACATGTAGGTATTTTTACGTTAACACGTACGTGTTTTCATGCACGCACGTACAATTGCATTGAGAATTTGTACGTAGTTTTTCCTCAATGACATCCACACACTTTGATGTTTCTCTTGTTTGTTCTGGAGTTATCTTCTGAGGGGAAATGAAATAGTGGAAAATATTTCAGACGACTGATATGTTTATACAAAAAGAAATAAACAAAATAGTATCTAGATACAAAAATACAAAACAGTATCCAGATACAAAAATGTATCCTGAAAGAAAAATACAAAAATAAGTGTCCAGATACAAAGAGACAAAAATAAGTATCCAGAGACAAAATTACAATAAACTATCCGGATACAAAAATCCACTGATGAACTATGACATACTAAAAAAAACAAACATACAAAAGAAAATACAAATTAATGATAAAACCATTGTATAAACACAATACAATACCCTCGCCTAATCGCATAAATACCCAAAACATAACATGACAGCGGCGATAGATTTGCTTCAATAATTCATTAAAGATACCTCCAGAAAAAAAACACTTCAAAAAATACAAAAAAAAACATAATACAAAAATAAAAATACCTATTGATAGAGAATTTCACCTAAATATATACAAAGTGCGCTTATCCAAACACGACATAAATTACATACATATACACACGATTGAGCCTAACACATAACCTCACAAAATATTTCAAATATGCACACACATACAGACCACACACACACACACGCACATACACGTCATAAACACACTTTATACACACCACAAAAACACAAATACACACGCCATACACACCGCAAACACGAACAACAAACACATCCACATAATTACATATCTCTTTCTGAAAGGTACATGAAAATGTTCATCTTGTTTATAGCTTCTTCTATCACTATATAGATACAACATCCGCACCACACACACACACACACATACACACACACACAAATACATACACACAAACACACTCACACTAAATTAACATAGACTTCAGACAATATTTTTCAAAAAAACACCAAACATACAAAAAAATACAAAGTAGACTAAAATTAATATACACATCTAGTGTATACAAAACATGTGCAACTCAAAATGTC
>NW_008704170.1:1408708-1414364 GCF_000326865.2 Helobdella robusta | reverse complement strand
TCTCTTTCTCTTTTTCTCTCTCTTTCTTTGTTTTCACTCTTCCCCGCTCTATCTCTCTCTTTCTTTTTCTCTTTCTATCTTTTTCTCTCTCTCTCTTTTTCTTTTTCTCTCTTTCTCTCTCTCTCTCTCTCTATATATATATATATATATATATATATATATCTTTCTTTGTCTTCCCTCTTCCCCCCGCTTTCTCTCTCTCTCTTTTTTTCCCTTTCTCTCTCTCTCTTTTTCTCTCTCTCTTTATATATATATATATATATATATATATACATACTCATATATGCAGTACCTAAATAAATACCAAATGGTATATACTTGCGTATTGTGCCAAAGGTCAGGTGAGTAATAAAAGGCAGGAGAAATAATTTGTAGATGGAGCGTAAAGTAGCGTCATAATAATAATAATAATAATAATAATAATAATAACAATTATAATACACACATATATATATAATTATTATGTACAAGCATACACGTACAAATTTTTTCTTCTGTTCTTTTGTATATTGTTTACCCACAACATGAAATACAAACCCACACACACACAGACACACACACACGCATCTACACAAAAACACACACACATACATACATAGAGATACGCAAACAAATAAGCACATACACGTACACCACACACACACATACACAAGGAAATACACACACATGTGATAATGATATTCATCAATACACACAAACACACACATATATATATTCACACAAACATATACACAGAAATACACACACATATGTGATGATATTCATAAACACACACACATCCTTGTTTATATAAGTTAGAATGAATGAATATTGCGTACCGTTACGTATACGTGTTTATCTTTATCGATGCTGAATTCCTCAAAACATTGCTTAAAGGAAATAGTTGAAAAAAAAATTTTGTTTAAAAAATTTATTAAAATAAAAAGGAATATTACTTTTCCACTTTTCCACAAAAAAGTTCTATTTTTAAAAAGTAGAGTTGTTTTTATTATTATTGTTGTTGTTGTTTTCTTCATTCATTTTTGCGAGTTTTCGCGCTCTCTCCATTGTTATTCTCTTTAGTTTTCTTTGTTCCTCTTTCTCCCTTTATTAATTTCTTTGATAATTTTCACATTCTACATTTTTTACTCAATCAATCTTTTATTCGTTCGCTCGTTCGCTCGCTCGTTCATTCGTTCGTTCATTCGTTCGTTCATTCGTTCTATTATTCATCCATTTATTTATTTACTCTTTTATCCTTTCTTTCTATCCACGTTTAGTGCAACCCGGACCGAGTCAAATTCAAACTTTGCGAATAAGAATTCGGGTAGATATTAAAAAGTAGGTAAGCCACCAAAGAACAATAAATTTAACACGGGCTCATACCAGGTCTTTATGACTCGCTCGCACGCTTTCCGTACTTTTTTTCTGCTGTTTCTATGTTTTGGTAGGTGTGTTTTTGTTCTTGGCTTAGTTTTATTTACATATATGTGTCTGTCTGTGTTTGTGTGTTTATGTGTTTGTGTGTATGTGTGTGTGTGTGTGTGTGTGTGTGTGTGTGTGTGTGTGTGTGTGTGTGTGTGTGTGTGTGTGTGTGTGTCTAGGGGACTTATCGTGATCAAGTATCCAGTTATTATTTCACATATTAACTGACTTAAGGACAGATTATTTTTGTTCAATTTCTTTACATTTTATTTATTTATTATTCTAATTATTACTATTATTATTATTTTCATATTTATTAATAATTTCATAATTTTATTTGTCTATAATTACATTATAATACATCTGACATACCTTTTTTTATAGTTCAATATATAAATGCTTGATTAAATTTTTTTGACATAAGAGGCAGTTATAAGAACATCAACGCATCATCACCACCATCATACGCTTCTTCTTCACCATCATTATCATTTTTCTTTATTTGTTTTACTCATCATCAGCAGCAGCAACAGAAACAGCAGTAGCTGAAGCAATGGCCCCAAAAGGCACGTATTGTAAACTTGAAGTGCTATTCCGAGCGTTATCGTCACTAAGTGGGAGTCGTTCACTTAGTTACTCAGGGTATTTGCGGGGTATTTTTAAAGTATTTCGCCGTGTTTTTTTAGGTATTTCTGAAGTTTTTTTTATGGCATTTACGAAATATTTTTGAGTATTTTGAGATAAATTTTCAAAAAGTCTGATAATTTACAAGGTTTTATTTTTTTTAATTATTTTGCAGGACGTCATTGTTTTTTTAAGGTACTTGTTGCGTTTTGGAGGTATTGTTAAAGTATTTCACGATATTTTTAATTATTGTTGAAGTTTTTTGCAGTATTTTTAAAATTTTTCACAGTACTTTCAAGATATTATTTGGAAATTTGAGGTGCCTTCAACATATTTTGCAAATTAACTGAGGCCTATTGAAGTATTTGCAATATTTTTAATGTATTGAAAGTCTTTTTAAATGGATGAATGGATGGATGGATGAATGGATGGATGGATGGATGAATGGATGGATGGATGGATGGATGGATGGATAGATGGATGGATAGTTGGACAGACAAATAAATGGATAAGAGGATGGATGGATGGATGGATGACAAAAAATGGAAAATGCGTAATATCATTTCCATGTATACACGTTCGTGTACATTCCATTTAAAGATTGCTCAATCGATCGCCAATGCATATGATCATGAATCATTGTAAACATTTGTGCTGACGTCATCAATAACAACAACAACAACATCAACAACAACGACAACAAACTCAACAACATCAACAACAACAGTAAAAACAGCAACAACAATAATATCAACAACTGCAGCAGCAACAACAACGAAAATAATAATAGCAACATTAAGTTACAACAACAACAACATTTACAACACCGTCAACAACAATTAAATTAAACATTAACATGAACTACCTCCGTAAAAATAAACAAACGAATGCACTAGCAAATAAACATACAAACACAAACACACAAACAAACTAACTACCTAGACAAGAAAACATACAAACAATCAAACAAACACACACAGAAGCAAACCAACAAACAAACAAGCAAATATACAAACAAACAAATCTCAATATGTATTATAAAGATGACATGGATGAGACAAGAGACAATTTGATATAGAACGTCTATCTTGTAATACTAACAACAAAACAAGCGTAAATAGGATTAACAACATCAACTACAACAACCACAACAACCGCAGCAGCAAAAGCAGCAAAGCAACAGCTACAACAGCAACTAAAGCTACAACAACATCAACTACAATAACATCAACAACAACAGCAGCAAAAGTAGCAACATCAACAACAACAAAAACAACAGCTACAACAAAACAGCAACCACAACAACAACAGCAACAACAACAACAACTAAAGCTACAACAGCTATAAAAACAGCAGCAATAACAGCAACAGCAACAACAACAGTAAAAACAGCAACAACAGCAGCAACAACAACAACAACAGCAACAACAATTTAAGTGATGTTATCAAATTAACGGTGCCCTCAAATGTGACAATACGCGAAAGCCGTAAGAATGATGATTTAATGTGATTGAAAAAAATAAAAAATGGATGTAGAGTTAGATGGAACGATCAATAGAAAAATGGATAAAGGAATGAATGAATGGATGGATGAATGAATGAACGAATGAATAGGTGAATGGATGGATCGATTGATAGAGGGGGTAGACGAATTTATGAAATTATTAAAATAACAATATCAAATTCAATTTGTCACACATGTATTCGTACACACACACAAACATACACTTATACACACACACACGCACACAAACACAAATATATATATATATATATATATATATATATATATATATAATATATATAATAATATATAGTATAACATTAACACTCGAAACAATAAAATCACTAATTGCTGTAATGAAATACGCAAATAAAAGTGGGATATAGACGAAAATAACATTGAAAGTAACATTAATAACATCAACAATAATAATAATAGTATTAATAATATAAATAATAAGAAGAAGAGGGAGAAGAATCGAACCAATAAAATAAATTTAAATAACTGTTTTATTGGCTGTGTTGCCACATTTGAAGTTGTTTAAACTGTAGTCATTGTTGTTGTTATTTTTGTTACAGCTGTTGTTGTTATTGTTGTTTTTTTTATTGTTGTATTATTGTTATTAATTATTATTTATTATAATTGTTGTTGCTGTTGTTGTTGTTGTTTATGTTGGTATAGTTTACACACGAGAATCAATTAATATTGTTGACGAAATTATCGATATAATTAACAGCAAACAACGAACAAAGAACCGAAAACAACAACGAACAAAGAACAACAACAAACAAACAAAGGACAAAAAACAACAACAACGAACAAAGAATAAAAAGGTGAAGAACAAACAAAGAACAAAAAAACATAAAAAAAACCAATAACCTTCGTAATGTATCATAAAGTTCATAGACGAAAAATCTAACAATGATGAGGATGACAACGACGACGATGAGGACGATGACGTCACAGCAGCGCTGAATTTCAAATCCCTAATGATGATGACATTTACGGAATGACCTTGCGAGGTGTACACGTGACTAACTTCCTCTTCCTGTTTCGAGATGTTGATGAAGATGATGAAAATTAAGATGAAGATGATGAGGATGAAAATGAAAATGAAGATGATGATGAAGATAAGGATGAAGATGATGAAAATGAAGATGAGGAAGAAGATGATAAAGATGATGATGAGGAGGATGAAGATTATGACGTCACCTTATTCTGACAAACGTCGACTTCTTTATTAATTAGTTCATCGCTAATGACGGCCAACTTAGCGCAGCGATACTTCGTGCGAGATTTCAGAAGCAGCACGGACGACGACGACAATGGTGGTAGTGGTGGCGATGATAGTATTACAGTTGATGATGATGATGACGATGATGATGATGATGGTGAGGACGATGACGGTGATGATGATGATGGCGTCTGAGAGTCTCTCGCAGTTTTATTGACTTGCTTCAAAAATGTCGATGAAGATTTCACGGACAAAGACGGCGATGATGAAGACGACGACGACGATGGTGATGATACTGATGACAATGATGATGACAATGGTGATGATGATGATGAGTGGGAGGTTGAAAAGTCGTACAACGTGAAGTTAATACGCTGCCATGGAGAGGCAATTATAGCAAAGAAGCACGGAGGCGTGACAAAGTCGGAAAAGGAAGAAGAAGAAAATGATGACGGCAGAGATGATGACGATGATGGAGAAAATGATAACGATTCTGAAGATGATGATGATAATGATCCTGATGGCGATGCTGATGATGGTGGGGTAGATGATGAGGAGAGAGATGGGCTAAGAATATATCCGTATGTAGGAGACAAGGTAATAATGTTCGCCGGTGATGATGAAGAAGAAGAAGATGATGACTGTGATGATGAAGATGATGACGATGATGATGGAGGTGGTAGTAGTGATGTCGACGACGATGATGACGACACAGGGAAAGATGACGCGAAGCATTGATCTATGGACGTTCCATAGGCTGTGACGTAAATATAAATTGAACATTTTTTTTTGTTAATGTTATTATTATTGTTGTTATTATTATTATTATTAGTAGTAGTGGTAGTAGTAGTAGTGATAGTAGTAGTAGTAGTTGTAGTAGTAGTAGTGTA
>NW_008704170.1:1405825-1408580 GCF_000326865.2 Helobdella robusta | reverse complement strand
TTCATCCAATCTTTCATTCGTTTATTTATTCATTCCTTCCTTCATTCATACAGTTATTAGCCAATCGAAATTTGCAATCCTAATCAATCAATAATAATTAATAATAATCAATCAATCAATCAATCAATCAATCAATCAATCAATCAATCAATCAATCAATCAATCAATCAATCAATCAATCAATCAATCAATCAATCAATCAATCAATCAATCAATCAATCAATCAATCAATCAATCAATCAATCAATCAATCAATCAATCAATCAATCAATCAATCAATCAATCAATCAATCAATCAATCAATCAATCAATCAATCAATCAATCAATCAATCAATCAATCAATCAATCAATCAATCAATCAATCAATCAATCAATCAATCAATCAATCAATCAATCAATCAATCAATCAATCAATCAATCAATCAATCAATCAATCAATCAATTAACCAATCAACCGTTCGGTCGGTCGGTCAATCAGTCAGTCAGGCAACTAATTAATCAATCATTCACTCAACCAGCTAACCTGGCACGCACTCGTACTCAACTTGCAGATACTTGATGAGATCTCCGATACACGTTTTGTGCTGGTTCAAATCCCGGTTGGGCACGTTGACCGAGCAAGTAGTTCTTCCGCTGCACTTCCGCTGTAAATATGACGTCACGTTGCTATAGCAGCCGAGGAAGCCGAAATCGATTTTGATGCAGCGACCGATTTTCATGCGGCCGTAGCGAGCGTTGGTGATCTTGACGACATATTTAGGCGGTTGATGATGATGACGATGACGGTGGTGATGATGATGGTGGTTGGTCAGATCGCCATGATGATGATGATGATGAAGATGATGAGGAGTAAGGAAGGAGAGAGTCGGAGAGTGAGAGGATGTGTGATGATGACGATTATGATCGGAGGACGATGATTGGTTGCCGAGTTTTTGAGCTGTTTGTCGACGATTATGATGATGATTGTGATGCCCGTGATGGTTATGATGGTGATTATTATTATTATTATTACTATAATTATTATTGTTACTTTTATTGTTCAGTTTGTCAGTCGACTGGGTAAGTTGTTTTTGTTTCAAAATTCTCTCTTTCAATTGGTTGAAGTTAAAGACATTATTGACGTCATCGTCATTCTCGTTACTATTTCCGGTTGCAAAATTTTTATTGTTTTTATTTTTATTATTATTATTTGCTTGAGAGCAGTCGGGCTCAAACGTTTCAGCAGAGCAGTAATCTGATTATTTAAAATATATAAAAAAAATGTATGATTCTTATTATAACAACAACAACAACAACATCATCACCAACAACAACATCAACAACAACAACAAGCAACAACAATGACAACAAACAACAAAAACAACAACATCATCACCACCACCAACAACATCAACAACAACAACAACATCAACAACAAACAAACAAACAAACAACAACAAATATCCCACACCTCATTGCTTATACCGCATTCAACGTCAACATACATTGCTACAGTCCTGGTTTTGCACAAACGACTATAAAATTCACGCGCGCACATACACATACATACATACATACATACATACATACATACATACATACATACATACATACATACATACATACATACAGCTGCCAGGCTCAGCTGCCGGTGCGATTTGGTGGGGGGTTGCTTAGCGTGGTTCAGCTGGCTCCAGTTGTTTATAATTCTTCTGCCGCTGCCATTCTCGACCTGCAGTCTTCCCTGCTCCACCGGTTTTTTCGTTGCCGCGATATTCTTCCCCCAGTGTCCACCCCGGGGGACCGTACGCACGTCTAAATTTTGAACGAAGAATATAAAAAAATCTTTCAAAATTTGTTGTCTTCATGCGGCAACGACTTTTCCGGTTGAGATCGTGGCCCAACACCTCTGTGGGCACCAGGCTTGACGACGAGACTGTGAGATTTGCCATTGGCTTCAGACTTGGCCTGGTCATTCAGAATAAATACACGTGCCGATGTGGCGCAGAGGCGGACGAGTTTGGGCACCACGGTTTGGTTTGTTGCCTGGGTGAAGGCCGTCAACTACGTCACTCAGCGCTAAACGAATACATTTGTCGGCTCTTCTCCAGGGCTTCAATCCCGGTTCTCAAGGAACCATCCGGCATTTCTGCGCATGATGGTAGGCGCCCGAACGGATGCACACTAATACCTTGGAGAGCCGGCAGATGTTTGGCGTGGGATGTTACGGTCCCTGGCACCCTCGCCGAACGATACGTAAACCTGACAAGTAAAGAATGCGGTTTGGCCGCGGCCAGGGCAACGGACGAGAAAATGAAAAAATATGGGAACGCCCTCCCCTCGATGGAATTCTTGCCAATATGTATCGAGGTTCTCGGCCCGATAGACCCCAACACCCTTAAATTTCTTAAGGCAATATGCAAAATGATCAGTGTCAGATCAGGCGACAGCAGGGAACTGTTTTTTGCAACCAACCACATTTCGTGCTTGTTGCAGCGGTTCCTGCGTGTCTGTGTGCTTGAAAATATACAACTGAATGCCGACATGTGCAATTAACGACAAATCAAAGTGTTAATCCATTTGTTACTTGATGTTTGACGGTTCAGTGTCACTCATCATGTTTTGGTTTTAACATACATACATACATACATAGATACATACATACATACATACATACATACATACATACATACATACATACATACATACATACATACATACATACATACATACATACATACATACATACATACATACATACATACATACATACAT
>NW_008704170.1:1405067-1405775 GCF_000326865.2 Helobdella robusta | reverse complement strand
CTATTTGTTCTTTAGATTTGTGATTATCGTTTTGGGTCAATGTTTATTCCGCTGTTGTTGTTGAGGTTTTTTTTATGTTTGTTGTTTTGTTGTTGTCGTCGTTAACACTGTCGTCGTTTTATTGTTGTTGCTGTTGTTAGCGTTGTAGTTGTTAGATAAACATTTAATAATAATAACAATAATAATATTAATAATAATAATATAATAATAATAATAACCCAATATTCAATTACTACAATGTTTAATTCAGTGGCTCAATGATGTTACTGGCTGAAAATTAATCTTTCGAGGCCGCGCAAGCCTTATGCATATGCATGTATTCGTGTTGAGTTGTATTTGCATGTGGATAAAAGTTGGGTATATTTTGGTATTGTTGTTGTTGCTGCTGCTGTAGTAGTTGTTATTGTTGTTGTTGCTGCTGTTGTCGTTGTTGCTGCTGTTGTTGTTGTTGTTGTTGTTGTTGCCGCTGCTGGTGTTGCTAATTTTGCTGTTGCTGATGTAGTTGTTGTTGCTGTCGTTGTTGTTGTTGATGTTGTTGTGCTATTTTTAATTGTGTATTTGCAGCAGTTAGTTTGATTGTTTCGTTAGAGTAAGCCGGTGTGTGTATATTAGTGTTGGTCTTTGGCCAGCAATCGAATAAATCATGTTTCGGATATGCGTGTTGTTGTAATTGTTTGTTGTTTTTGTATTTGTTTTTTGTTATTGTTG
>NW_008704170.1:1402157-1405017 GCF_000326865.2 Helobdella robusta | reverse complement strand
AGAAAGAGAGAGAGAAAAAAATATCTAGGAAGGAGCCCAAATGATGTGAAATTCCTAAAAAATTGAATGCCTGATGATTTGATCTTTCAGAAAAAAAAAAAATTTTAAAAATCGCTCGCACTTGCGTCTGTGGTGTTTGCTTCTCACGTTTGAGGACGTTTTAGAGGCCGCTCGCTGCTGATTCGCGGTGGCTTGGGCGAGAGATTTTCTTCAAAGTGCTTTGCCTGATTGCTTTTTAAGGATGAAATGAAATGAAAGAGAGAGAGAGAGAGAGAGAGAGTGATAGAGAGAGAGAAAGAGAAATTCTTTAGTAGGAGAAAAAGAAAGAAAAAAGATAGACAGTAAAGAATTTTATCTGTCTAAAATGATGTAGAAAAGTTACAAATACATGTAAAATTATAAAGTAAACTAGATAATTAAAAGACAAACGAAACAAAAAACTGTAAAATTATATGAAAAATTAGAATAAAAATTTTTTCCTTTTGTCTCACGATGGCCGAAATGGAAAGGATCGCGATGAATAATGATGATGATGCCGATTGTGATACATAGTGATGGTGATGTTAAATGTGAGGATGCAAGTGAGTGAGTGAGTTAAAGAAAGAGGAAAAGAAAAAAATGAAAGAGAGAGAGAGAGAGAGAGAGAGAGAGAGAGGTTGGTGGTAAGGCCACTGATTTTGAATGTGCTATATATGTGATGATAATGTCATGTGAGGAATTGAAATCAGTCTCAAATGATTACAACGGTTTTGAGTTGATAGACATGTGTGAGACATAAAAATCATCAAATTTTTGCAATGTTGCTTGCTCATTATAACAATAACTCAATAATAAATGAATAAAAATCACTTAAGTCTACGCATATATATTGTAATGTTTAAAATATACAGTTAACACTGAAGTTAATGAATTACTATCAGTAGTATTACAAGCTTCTTCATCGTTTTACTCATCATCACCATCGTCTCAATTTTTATCATCGTCACTCTCATCCCAACATCCCAACCATCATCTCCTTTTTTCACATCATCAGCATTTTAATCTTCTTCTCCTTCCTCCTCATCTTCTACTTCCTCCTTATCTTCTACTTCCTCCTCATCTTCTTCCTCTTTCTCCTCACCACTACTGTCATCATCATCGTCATCATCATCATCGTCATCATCATCATCATCTTCTTCTTCTTCTTCACCGTCATCTTCTTCCTTTTCATTCCAGCCGCCATCGTCATCTACCCCCTCGTCATCACCACCCTCCACCAAACTTTTTCCTCCTCCTCTCATTGATGAGCATGATGAAGACGACAAGGATGCTGTAGGTCATCAGGATGGAGGTCAGGGCGTCAACGGCCACACTCACTCCCTCGTTTACGTCAACACCTACGGAGGAAAAACGGAGAGAAAGAAAGAAAGGAGGTGAATGAGAAAAAAAACTAAAAAAGCGATAGAAAGAAGACAAGAAACTGAGAGAATGAAAGAGGGAGAGAGAGAAAAAGAGAGAGAGAGAGGGAGAGGGAGAGGGAGAGAGAGAGAAACAGAGAAATAGTCAGAAGAAAAACGGAAGAGGTTATAAAAGATGAATTATGAAAAATAAAAAGATGGAGGAAGACGGTTATAAAGAAGGAAAAACACAGGATAGAGAGAGAGAGAAAGAAAGAATGAAGTAAAAAAGAGTGAGAAATAGAGGATAGGTGAAAAAATATATATTAACAGTTTTTATTTATTGCTGTAATTGAACTAAAGTATCAGCCAGTCAAGAGAACGTACAACTTTTGGCTCCTTGGATCGGTCACGTCAATAAAATTGTTTCGTTTTAATAAAAATTTTCTTTCATAAAATTTAAAAGTATTATATTATTAATAATAATATTTTTATTTTGTCAAAAAAATAATTTTTAGAGCGTAGAAAATATTTGAGAATATAGAATGAAATTTTCATTTTAGCTCCCCAGGAATGCCTGAGTAGCAAGCAAGCTGTTTGACCGTGCACCAGATATTAAAACTTTCCTTTGCTAATACTACTTTTACTACTGCTACTACTACTACTACTACAACTACTACTACTCCTACTCCTACTACTACTACTACAAGTACTGCTGCTGCTACTGCTACCAATGCTAAAATTAATTATAAAAATAAGAATGAAATTAATAATATTCTTGTGCAATTCATTCATTACATAAATTATAAAATAAAAATATTTTTAAAAATTAGGCCTAAAATAAATAGTATAAAATTGAAATAAAAACTTAAAATTGATAAAAAATTATTGACGACTATTATCCTAACTTTCTTGAGCCAGGCATGTAGAGGAGCATAAAAAGTTGAGAGCGGCGACGACGATGACGTCATTCATTACGTCAGAAGTATACATTTTCAAAATTTTTAGAAAAAAACTATTTTGGTTTTAATTAAACTTATTTTAGTATATGCAAATACCTTTTGTTGCTACCTTTCTCTTTCTCTCTCTCTTTTTCTCTTTCTCTCTCTCTTTTTCTCTTTCTCTCTTTCTCTCTTTGTTATTTATAACTAGAAATGTATTAATTATTTATGATTTTTATTATTTATTAATTAAATTGAAAATCCTATTTGTTCATTTATTTAATACTTCTTCAAAAACTTCTAGATATACATATATATATCCACAAAATTTACTTTTATTATGCAAATAAACATATACTTGTATTTAAGTGTGTTTATATACACATGCATATATATGTATATATGTTTGCATGTGTATATGTGTATGTAAGTGCGTGTGTGCGTTTGTGTGTGTGTGCGTGCGTGCGTGTGTGTTGTGTACAATATATAATTGCCCTTATTATTCTAACCACAAGCAATATTCTGGCATTGATATAGCTCCGA
>NW_008704170.1:1382769-1402107 GCF_000326865.2 Helobdella robusta | reverse complement strand
TTGGCCTGCTATCCAATTTTAAATTAAGTCCCGCATTGCTGATAAAAATTTTTCTGGCAATAATTTTTATGTATTCACTACATCATCTCATCATCGTCATCGTCTTCATCATCGTCGTCTTTATCGTCATCTTCATCGTCATCATCATCATCTTCATCATCGTCGTCGTCGTCATCATCTTCATCGTCGTCATCATCTTCATCGTCGTCATCATCTTCATCATCTTCATCATCGTAATCACAGTTGTTCAAGTCTTCCTCATCATTATTACCATCATTATCATAATAACAACAACAACGACAACAACAATAATAATAATTAAAAAAAAAATAATAATAGTATTAATGATGATGATGATGACGGTGTATTGTAAGATGAATGGTCCGACGACAATAATGATAAGTGCCATTATCTGAAGGAATAAAAAATTTTCCAGATATAACTTCCACATATATTATTGCTATTATTAATTATTATTATTATTGTTGTTGTTGTTTGTTGGTTTTGTTGTTGATGTAGTTGTTGTAGTATGAGTAATTGTTGTTGATGTGGTTGTAGTAGTTGTTGCTGTTGTTGTTGTTATTGTTGTTGTTGTAGTATGATTAGTTGTTGTTGTACACTTGAGTGTAATATTTAAACCACATGATTATTTTGGTTTTTTGTTGTTTTTATCTTGCGAAAAAAAAATCCGATTTTAATTGAACGAGTTGGTAAGAGAATGGTTTTAATATTCCAGACAAAATATTTTATTAAAACAATTTTATACACATTCGAGTTGCATTGTAAATTAATGATTGTTAATGATGACAATAAAAAGAATAAAAATAATATTCACATTGTTATTATTATTATTATTTGTTATTATTATTAAAAGTTACCATCATCAATAAGAGGCAAAAAACACTAAACAAAAACTGGCATATAAGAAAATTTTTAAACCATTTATAGTAAGCAAAATAAGATTATTACCGTTACTATTACTGTTCTTACTGTTGTTTTTATTATTACTATTATTGTTGTTCCGATTAGATTTATTTTTATTCTTATTGTTCAGTTTCAAGTTTCGTTTGGATTGTGCGAACTGCTGTGCGGATAAAAATTTTGAAGACGACGACGACGATGAAATCGATGAGGACGACGACGATGACGATGATGAGGAAGAAGATGACGATGACGTTGAAGATGACGTAGACTGTGAAGACTCATTCCTTTTGTGATCTGTCAATTAAGGGGTATATAACAATCGATCTTCATCGCTATCAACAATTTTTCTTGACCACCCTACCGCCTGAGCTGCTGCTGCTGCTACAGCGAGTGGCTAATATTACTACTACTTTTACTACTACTACTACAACGACTACTACTACTATTCCTACTACTACGACTACTTCTACTACTACTACTATCAAACCGCTATTTTTACTATACTACAAAATAATTTTTCAGAAATTAAAAATAATTTCACCGAAAAAATTCATCTAAAATTTCCAAAATCTGACGGAGAGTTCCCGGCATTAGTAACAGTAAAACTTTAAAAACGAAAATAATGATGATGACGACGACGACGACGACGATGATGATGATGATGATGATGATGATGATGATGATGATGATGATGATGATGATGATGACGATGATGATGATGAAAGTGATGACAGCGGCCATGATGGTTATGATTCGCGGCGGTAAAACAATAAAAAGGGTGATGGCGAAGAGTGGTGATGATAATAATTTACGGGGAAGCGATCAAAAAGAATCATTAGTGGAAGCATCAATGGAGGCAATCAAAATGTCGAACACACAGCCACGCGCACCAATGAGATTGACAGATACAAACACACAGACATGCAAAAGAAATCGTATTCACTTATGTACTTACAGACAGACAGACAGACAGACAAATAAAGAGACAGTCAGACAGGCAGACAGATTGATAGACAAACAAACCGACAAGCAAACAAACAGACAGACAGAAAGAAAGTCAGACAAGCAAGCACACATAAACCAGCAAAAACACATACTCACACATAAAAACACACATATAGACAAGTAGTTTCACAAATATAATAATCCATAAACATTCACAAAAATACATAGACAGATCTACACAGAGAAAACAAAAGGCATATATAAGCACAAACATTTTTCCATACACACACACGCAAACAGACATTTACACACATTCACAGACACACACATACATACATTCACATACATACATAAATACATACAAAAGTAGTTGCCCGGATACAGACAGATACTCATAAAAACAAGAACGTAAAAACACACCTACATCTCAAGTAAACCTACATACGTTTCTTTAAAAACACAATCTCTCACACATACACATACAAACAAATACACACACACACACAAACATACACACGCACACAAACACGAACATGCATTAACATACATTATCATTGAGAGGCATAAATATAGAAATAAAAAAGCAACAGCATGTAATATATATGTGGGAAAAAAGTAATAGAAAAAAATACTACTACTACCAGCACTACTACTACTACTACTACTAATAATACTACCAGCAACAACAACAACTACAACAACATCACATCATTAATAACAACAACAACAATATCAACAACAACAGCAACGACAACAACAACATCAACAACAACAACGACAACTACAACAACAACAACAACAGCAACAACAACAACAGCATCAACAACAACAACATAAACATTACATATAATAATGTTATTCTCTCCGATGGAGTTCTGTGCCAGCAGTCTGACGAATGCCATCTTACTGCCATTTCTCACTCGCAAAAGCAGTTCGCTTGATTTCTTATCTGGAGATGTCTGCGGAAAAATGAATGAATAATTGAATGAATGAAATTGTAACTGGATGAATTTGTGAATGGATGAATGGATAGATGAATGAATAAATAAATTGATGAATGAATGAATTGGTGAATGGATGAATGGATGGAAGATTGAATGAATGGATGGATGAATGGATGAATAAAAAAAAGACCAAATGAGTATATATAAATATTATTGTTATTATTATTATCATTATTAAAAAGTAAAAATAAACAAAACGCAAAAATAAAAAAAAACAAAATACAATTCTGTTGAAAATATTTTGAAAAAAAGAGAAAAATGACCATTAGTGACGAATAAACGTCTCCGTGGTAACCGTTCAGTCTCCTGACAAAAATGACGTCATCCAGTTTGAAAAATAGGGATGTGAGTGTTGGATTGGAATATATTAAGCACCTGACTTGTGCCGTGTAGTTGGCGTTGTTGCTGTTGGTGGCGTTTGCGTTTCTGTGGCTGTCGTCGTTTTCTAAGGCAATATTTCTGTCAAGTTTTCCTAAGTTTCTATCACTAGTAAAATCATTGTTGATGTCGTTGTTGTTGATGTTGTTGATGTCGTTGTTGTTGGTTAGGTTTGTCAGGTTGAAACATTGGAACTGCGGCGGGTCTGTGTGTTGTTGGTGTGGAAATTTATTTTTTTTATCTACTAAATTGGGTGCTCTTCGGAGACTGCTGATGCTTTCAATTAAGTCATCCGTCATCATCATCAATCATGTCGTCATCAATCGTCATCATCATCATCATCAATGTCATCATCACGTGATCATCGTTCTTTTATTATTTTCCATCTTTTTCTCTTCCTCCTCATTCTCATCATCATTCCTACAGCCATCATCATTATCATCTTCATCATCATTGCACCCCACTTACATTTAACGTCGATAACAGCTGTAGCCGAGGAAAACCTTCCGTCCACCGAATACACGGTGCAAGTCACGTGGCAGCCGTCGTGCCCTCTTATTGGTTGATAATTTTTGAGCCCCGCCCACGTAGCGTACGTGAATTGGCGTAGCCCTAATTCACCGGTATGGCTGATCAGTGATTGGCTGAAAGTTAAATTTGACAGAACCTCAATTTTCCCGAAAATCATTTTGATTCGCGGTGAGGATGAATGGCCTATTATTAGACAGCCAATGTGCGTAAGGGTAGAAGTGTTTCCGTTGCCGTCCAGTGTGTATTCTAAACGACTATTGGTCAGTTGAATGAGGCGATCTTGTGAAGCATTGGTCAGTCTGGAAACGTTGATGTCACTATTGGTCAGCAGAACGAGAAGAGGCGTGGCTAGATGGTGTCATGTTAATGTTATGATGGTATTGATGTCATGTGGTTAATAATGTTGCGATAATGATGATGGCGATAACGTTCGTTGTAATGATGTGATAAAGGATGATGTTGTAGTGCTGTCAGAACTTCTGTAGAAAATGTATGAACACAAACCGGTCAATTTTAGACGTATTTAACAATATATCAACACTTACTTTCAAAACAAACGATAGAAATTCGGTAGATTTCATAGATTACTGCATATACATATATTATAAATGTAATATTTGTTGTTAACGTTTGCTGATGTCTTTTTATCATTCATACATGCATGCATGCATTTTCGTTCATGCATGTTAAGTTCTTGATGAATGTTGTGTGTATGTATGTATGTTTATATATATATATATATACATATATGTGTATTTACATATGTAAATATATATATATATATATATATATTGTTTGTGTTTTATTTTACTGATTTAATTTGTCATTATCATCATCGTCGTCATCATCACATCATCATCGTCGTCATCATCATCATCACCATCGCATACTTTCCACGATGACATCATGGTCTACAGACATGAGTTGCGCGCCGTGTTTAGCATGTACCAGACATGTGTACGTCCCAGAGTCGTATGTCTGAACATCTGGTCGTATTTAATTTAATTCAAATGTATTTAATTATTATAATTAATTATAACATAATTAATAATCTCCATGGTTATAATTATTGATCATAATATGTAGTATTATTATGGACATCATAAATTTACTTCTTAGAAATTTGGTATAAAGTATCTACAATTTTTAATTGATACCTAAAAGACGCCTGGCTCTGGCGCAGCAGTGGCCGGGTTCGATTGCAAGACAAACCCAACAGTCACAAGCAATGTCCGCGATAAGTCTGTGCAACCTTAACAATCCTAACTAGCATTATGATTTTGATAGAACAAGTTGTAGGTGTCGAGGTGTCTGCAATCAAATTGATGGTTTTAGAAAAGGATCCAGATGATGATAACGTATAAAAATACGCTGAATAAGATGTTGACGATGACGATGATAATCGCGATGACAGTAACAAGTGGAAACATTTCCAGTTATTTAAAATATGAATTTGAAGAGAGTACAGAGATGAAATATTACTTAGTTGCAAGAATTAGAGAGCAAAATAGAAAAAAAAATCTCATGAACAATGACTACAGCGATTATAATTGTTTCAACGCAACCACACGTAGAAACACACAGACTCGCATGTTAAAACACACAGACACGCACGTTCAAGCACACAGACATACACACACACATACAACAAATAAATGTTTCCAGAAACATACACACTAACTTATACACACGTCAGCCATACAATACCTAAAAAAATAATTAAACAAACAGCTCGAAATGCTCATCAATTGCGAGAACTAATACAATTTCAGTAGCAAAAATGAATACACGCTTGCATATACATCAATGGAAGCATACATCTGAATGCAATGAAAAAATACTCACATACATACATACAAACACATACAATCGCTGATACAACAAAAATGCACTCCCCACATACAAAACAATTACATTCACAATTTATACTTAATCAAAATACAAACACTTTTATACACATCGCACGACACAAAAACACACAATCACACACACACACACACACACACACACACACACACACACACACGACGATAAATACATACAACTCCTCACAAACGCCACACGACTAACCATCAATGCACAATTCCAACTTGTGCACCTTCCAACGCTTCAGACGTTTGAGAATACCAAAACTATTTCTATCCCGACTGCTACTCGCCACGTCATTAGCGCGGCCACCCGGGCGACGGTGGTGGTGATCATCGCTACTTCTATCATCACCATTACCACCATCGTCGTTTCGGTCGTCATCATCGTCGTATCCGTCGAACTTTTCGTAATTCACGTGGATTCTTCCAGGTTCTCCGTTAAATGGTTTCTGAACGTTGTTCATGATGTTCATCTTTGATTGTTCACCGTGTTGTTTCTGTTTGCATGTTTGTTTGTTTGTTTGTTCGATTGTTTGTTCGATTGTTTGTATGATTTTTTGTAACTGCTTTTGTTTATTTGTATCCGTTTGTAAATATTACATGTTTGTTTATATTTTATACTGCTAGGTTGGAAGATTTGTTTGGTTCAGTTTGGGCACCTTTATGCGTTTAATTTGTTTTGTATTTATTTGCATATTGTATGTGTGTATATCTTGTATGTGTTTGTATATTTATATGTATGTGATTCGTATGTGTAAATTTTTAAATTTTTACGTGTTTTGTATAAGTTTGTTTATTTTCACATGCATGTGTGTTTTTGCATGTATGAATGTGTGTGCGTAATTGTTTTTGTGTAGAAAATTATATCTTTTAGATTATGTTTGTATGTTTTATGTTTTATGTTTGTATGTTTGTATGATTGTATGTTTGTACTACTGATTGTTTGTTTGTTTTCCGTGTATGATAGTGTATTAGGCTGGATTTAATAGTTTGCCAAGCGTCTTGTGGTCTTCCAGATTAATACCATTACCAATTATACATCTCATAACGTTTCTTATCATGGTCGTCGTCTTCATCATCAGTATCATCATCAACACGTTTGTAATATCATCACCAGCATTTGTTTGACCGATATCATCATCAACATCACTATCAACATTTGTTTGACGCCATCATCACCACCATCATCGTCGTCATCACCATCATCATCATCGTCGTCATCATCATCATCGTCATCATCACCAGCATCACCATCATCGTCATCATCACCAGCATCACCATCATCATCATCGTCATCATCACCAGCATCACCATCATCATCATCATCATCGTCATCATCGTCATCATCATTGTCAAAACCGCCATTTGTATTGGAGTCCGCGATTTGGAAGACATCTTGAAAATTATCACGTGAATTAGGCGCATGACAGAATTCAAAATGATGATGATGATGAATCACCACCACATAACTCCGCCCACACGTCTGCTGCTGCTGCTGATGATGCTGATGAAAGATGATGATGATGATGGTGCTGATGAAAGATGATGATGATGGTGATGACGACAACGACGATGATGATGTAAGATCGACAATATTGATTGAAACACAAATAATAATGATGATTGACTGGGAAGTGAGGATGGTCGGATGGCTAGTGAAGATGATGATGATGACGACGATGATGGAAGAGATGAAGATGATGAAGATCATGATGATGATGACAATGATGAAGAAGAAAAATATGATGATTAGATCTGACCGATGACGATGATGGTGTACGGAAACGCTTTTCAAGGTAAGAACTTGTAAAAGAGGAAAAAAGTGTTGACCGGGCGTAAAAGCATTGAACGCCAGGTGACGGACACCAAAAATTCATCATGGTAGAGAAATGGCTTCCTTTAATGTAATATAAGCCGCCATGCCGTTCTGGTATTTCCCCCCTCCCCCCACACACACACATACATGTATACACATTCATACAAACACACATACATGTATACACATTCACACAAACACACATACATGTATACACATTCATACAAACACACATACATGTATACACTTTCATACAAACACACATACATGTATACTAGGGTGGTCACAAGAAATTTCATCGGGGGAACCCCCCAAATTGTGCTACTTGACTAAAAAATGACATTTGTAAAGTTTTAACTCAATTGGATAATGCTAACCCGTGCTAATGAAATTTATTTGATGTATAACAACTATAAACAATAGAATATGAATAAAAAATGTGTTTATTTGTTAATAATAGTGATTTAGATACAACGGTGTTATTTTAAAAACATTTCTTTATAAACAAATTAATTTGTTTATAAAGTTTATAAAGTATGTAGTTTATAGTTGTTATACATCAAATAAGTTTCTACTTTAACTCGTTGTCCAAAAGGTAGAGGCTCGGAAAATGAGGCTTTTGAGCAACAAGGAAATTTTGTCCGACATTCAGCAATTACTTGCAAAAGATATTGTTTTTGATCTTCCTCTTTTTGATCTACACAATTACTTAATGAATCATCGAATAATAAATAAACAGCCTGCTCTAGATTGAGGTACTATATGTGGTTGATAAATTTTGAAACTGATATATCTGAGATAAATTTATTGACTTTATTGAAATTTACCAAAGATTTTAACAATTGTAAATCTTGGTTTGGAGCAAGTGCAGGTTTCGGGGCATCCAACCACACTTTCACATAAATATTCATAATAAATAGACAAATATCATGGAATCCTTGCTTTTCAAAAATTGTCAGTTGAAACTGTTCTCTGAAAAAGTATATTTTCAACAAATATATTGCTTTTGCCATCCACCTTGCGTGATGAAAAGCACCAGGAGCCGCAAACACGATGTTTTCTGACAGAAAGCGTTCTAAAAATATAAGACAAAGATTAACCAATTCTTTGTAATCGCTCCTTGGATGATGAACTGTTAATTATTATAGAAGATAACTTGAAATTTGACCCGGATTAATCAATTTGCTGGCTACACTTTTATCTTTAACTCCTGATTTAAATTTTTTTATCAATGTTGTTCCATTCAGTTTTAAATTTTTTGAAAATATCCGATTGAGGGTCTGTAGTCTTTCCCATCACAGCATCAAAAACGGATCTCAACACTACCTCCAAAATGTGGTGGCGACATGGAAGATACAATAATTTTTTCTCCATCAGTTGCTCTAATAAAACTCAAGCACCTTTAATGCGTCCAGTATTCACGGCAGTTGTGTAAAAGGACATTGCTTGAATCTTGTCTAGTGCACTCCACTTTCCAAGTTCTGAATAAACAGATTTTGCAATTATACTGCCAGCACCATTCTCTAATTGGGGAACTCCAATTAACTATTCTTCTTCTCCACGGCTAATTAAGAATGCAACTCTTTCAACATTTTTTTTATTTAACATATCTGGAAGTAATTTCCCATCCCAATGTACAACTGCTCCTTACCAAAAATGAGAAATCGTAGAAAAACCAAAAGATCTTAATATTAATACATAAAAACAACATATAGCACCCGGGTTAGTAATAGTAAATAAGTTATTGTGTGTTTTTGTGTTATGGAGAAATTCAACG
This sequence comes from Helobdella robusta, assembly GCF_000326865.2. NCBI lineage: Eukaryota > Metazoa > Annelida > Clitellata > Rhynchobdellida > Glossiphoniidae > Helobdella > Helobdella robusta. The sequence goes on along the minus strand of NW_008704170.1, from coordinate 1,392,864 downwards.
TTTTTTCAATGTGTATCTGTAACAATGCAAATATGTCAGAAACTATAACTGGTAGCTAAATAGTGATCATAGTAACATTTGAAGAAAACTAATCAATAAACAAAATAAAACTTAAATCATGTTTCTAGAGTGAACCGTTTTTATTTTACAAACCAAAAACTGCGTTTTTTTCAAAATTTTCCAATTTTTCGAAATTTCAACCTCAATGAGGCACGGGTTAGCATTATCCAATTGAGCTAAAACTTTACAAATGTCATTTTTTAGTCAAGTGGCACAATTTAGGGGGTTTCCCCGATAAGATTTCGAAATTTTTTTTTTTACATATAGCGTTGTAACCACCCTAATGTATACACATTCATGCAAACACACATTCCACACACAATCTATACAGGTATTTTCACACATACATACATTGCGCCTCTGAAGAAAGCTCAATAGAGGCGCTTTGCGAATCTGCATTGCAATGAAATACATACTTGTATGTGTTGTACACACTCACACAAACAATCACTCATACGGACACACATACATACATATGTGTTTGTATACAATATGAATGTAACATGATATACACATAATAAATGTATATAACTAAAAAAATAAATATATTTATTTATAATATAATTTTAATTATTAATAACTAAAAAAGTAAATGAATAAATATATACATTTTAAAAGCGTTATTGTTAGAGATACACGAGCACAAAAATAAAACCCCAAAAATATGTATTAGCATATGGCCATAGATCTTGAGTATGATGAACGCATGTAGGAGCGTATAACGTTCACTCGGCGTGCCATATTCTGAAATGGCAATTGACTTTTTATTACAGTTTTTTTCTTTTTTTTTTACCGGATTTTTTTTTGTTTTTGCAGTTTTTCCAACTTGGTGTTCTCCATTTTTCACTTTCTTTGTTTTTAATTTTTCCAAATTTTCGTTTTTCTACCTCTTCTCTTTTATTTAACTCTCACTTCATCCTTTTTCATATCGTAATCTCTCTCTCTCTCTTTCTTTCTTTCTCTTTTTTTCTCTTTCTTTCTCTTTCTCTTTTCCTCTCTTTCTCCACCCTCACATGCTATTTATTATATTCCGTGCAAACGTTCCCAGCCTGCGAAACAATTGCGTGAACGAACGTACGTACGTAAATACGATCTCTTGTCTGTCTATGGAAGAGTATTGTTTGCGTACGGTCTTATACAATTATTATTATTTTTTAAATTTTTATTCTGATTATTATTATTATTATTTAAATTTTTATTCTGATTATTATTATTATTATTTAAATTTTTATTCTGATTATTATTATTATTTTTATTATTATTATTATTTTTGTTAGCGGTATGACAGCAAGATGGTGCAACGACTTGTTGTTTGCAGCGACCGTATTCACATGAGTTGTGTATGCGTATGTGTGTGTCTGTGTGTGTGTGTGTGTGTGTGTGTGTGTGGCACAGCTGAAAACTAATGTACGAATGTATATACATTTGTATACAATCATGATTTAAAATGCACACCTATGAGTGATTTCATAGTCAATCAGACAAATTATTCTTGATCTATTCACAACGTCAGTTTCCATTAGAAGTTTCTTGTAAAATTTTCATTTTCCAAAAAAAAACTTAATCATTTGACATTTCGAATCAAAATTGAAATTTTTTGAATCTATAATTATATGTGTGTGTGTATAGTATATATATATATATATATATATATATATATATATATGTATATATATATGTATATATATGTGTGTGTATGTGTGTATGTATGTATGTGTGTGTGTGTGTGTGAATCGCTGCAAAAGTATTAAGCAATAATTGACAAAAATTGATGACAAAATGAAATTATTATATAAAACAAGCTGGATGGCAGAGCTGACGAAAATGCTAAAAATATACTCAGGTACAAAGCACTTGTTTGAAAATGTATTTAAAGTATTGTGTACATTAAGTACATGGTAAACAAAAAGTGTGTAGTCAAGTTTAAGTATCAAACACTAAAAATGAGTACTTAGTACTAGCACAAGTCTAGAAAAATAGATTTATAAATAGATACATGAATGGATTGATGAACAGATACATAGATGGATATATATATATATATATAATAATAATATAGATTGATAGATAGATGTATCTGTATCCATTTCGTTCATGATTTTTCCATGCTTAAGATGAACAGCCATTTTTTCTTCAAGCAACCATCCAACACATTTACGATTAGGTTAATAAACAGCGCGATTTTACAGAGCAAACATCACGTTCTGGTTATAAAATCTCAAGTGTTTATTGGGATATTTTTTTACACACTCTCTCCCTCTCTCACTCTCTTTCTCTCTCTTTCTCTCTTTCTTTTTATTTTCTCTAATTTATCATCTACCCCTTCATTCATTCATGCATTCTTTCATTGTTCTTGCAAATTTATGCCTTTGTTGTGTGTTGTTCTTTTGTTGTTGTTGCTGTTGTTGTTGTTAATCTTATCGATGAAATATCGTCGATAACTTTGCTAGTGTTGTTGTTGTCGTTGTGTTAATATTATAACATGTTGCTGATGTTGTTGCAACAATGTTATGTTATGCTATGTTGTTGTCGTTGTGTTAATGTTATAACATGTTGCTGATGTTGTTGCAACAATGTTATATTACGTAGTAGTTGTTGATGTTATTGTCTTAATGTAATAACGTGTTGCTGATGCTGCCTGGCTCATTTGTGAATCGTAAAAAGTGGAATTTATTATGCGAAAATATGGTTCATAGCTCCGAAATAACTTTTTTGAAGGTACGCCTGAGGTATTTTAGTACCTGGTGCTAATGTCAGGTAATCTAGTATATCATACGTTACTTTGTATTTGGTAATATTTTGTGGCGTAGAGGTGAATGATTTTTATATGTGATACGTTTGTGGCTAGCATTAATATGTTGTCTTTCAGCATCTGGTATCATTTGTGTGGTATTTTATTATTTGATATTATTATTAATACACGGTATATTTTTTTGTGTTTGTTGTTAACGTTGTAGTTTTTTGTAGTGTGTTAACATTTTGTTGGAGTTCATTTTGTTGATGTGTCAATGTTGATGTTTTGACGTTTTTGTTGATGTTGTGTGTTTGTTGTTGTTGTTGTTATGTGAGTGTTGTTGTTGTTGCTGCTGTTGTGTTAATGTTTTCATGTTGATGTTATTGTGTTAATGTGATCCGTCGTTCAATTATGCATGGGATTTTATGCGTCTTTTGTTTGAAACAACGGATGGTTTTTTCATTTTTGATGTGTTTTAAGATACACATGAACGTTTATTTTAGGCATATTTTTTTCTCTTTCTTATTAAAAATAGTTTTGTATTTGTGTTACTGTTGTTTATTTAGTTGTTCGCTGCTTATACTGTTGTAGTTTATTTGTTGTTGTTGTTTAATATTCTAGATGGTTTTCTAGACAATTGCTCATTTGTTTTAAACGTTTTTAAGCTAATATTTTTTCTTCAAAAGTTATTAAATAATTCACGTAGTTTTTGGCGGTGTAGTTTATGATGTTTGGAATTTTAATTGGTTTACACTTTGATTAACTGTCAATGTTGTTTTGTTGTAGTGTTTGTGTTGCTTCGTTGTTGTAGTTGCGGATGGTTTTCATGTTTACTCTGACGTCATTCTCATTTTGTTTTCGCATGTTTTTTTTATATCATTTTTATGTTTTTCGTCTTCCACGTTTATCTATTTTACGGATGTTTGCTTTGCTCTTCATGTCACTACTGCTAAGTTTAACATTCAAGAAGTAGTCGTTGTAGTGGTGGTTGTCGTTGCCTTCGTTGCAGTTCTTAAATAATTGTAGCAACAGCAGCACCAGTAGTAGCAGCAGCAGCAGTAGCAGTAGTAGAAGTAGTTTTTCTTTTTCTTAATGTAATTGCTATGTAATATCTTCCATACAGCAGTATGTATATTTGCTCATCCTATATGTTTGATCATTTTTATTTTTTGGCGAATGTATGTTTTTATGATTGCTTTTTTATTTATTTTATTTTTTATATGATTGCACGCGACGAAATCCAATAGAATATTTCAATTTATCTCGGGTAAATAAACAGAAAAACTAATGGCAAACAACTTGCACGCTCTGATCACAGATTATATACATAAAAAAATAAACTTATTTAAATTAAAATTCCTAAGATTATTGAAGATTTAAAATAATTGAATTTTAAAATAGCAAGAAAAACAAATTTCATCAATAACCCACAGATAACAAGATTATCCAAGCACAAGCACCAAATACGTACGTATACTACATCGGAGTCGCAAGACTGTCTAAGCCGAGTCAGTCTACAGTCTAATAGTTAGACGCGCCTGTGAGACCGTGTTCAAATGCAAAACCTTCCTCTGTGTGAGACGCGATCAAACGCGTATCAACAAAAAATGAATTGGTGCATATATGAATGAATTGATATATACATTGATAGATAAATAGATGGATGAATTGATACATAAAAGAATAGATAGATGGTTAGATAAAAGATACAGATAGATGGATAACTAGATGGTTTCACGCAGTTGCGAATATTATAGAGAAATCCCTTGTATTTGAATCCGGTCACCCACTGCATAACCAGAGCAGACACTCCTAACAAATACACCAGCACACCAACCAATTGTACTGGCTGATAGGTTAAATTTTTGTTAGGGCTGTATTGCAACAAGTGAATGCGGAATAAACTAAGCGTGTGAATGAACTTAACAAAATAAGTGATGCATGGTTTGGTAGGAATTTCATTGCTGTTGTAGTAGTAATAGTGGTTGTAGTAGTAGTAATTGTAGTAGTTGTTGTAGTTTTAGTAGTAGTAGTAGTAGTAGTAGTAGTAGTAGTAGTAGTAGTAGTAGTAGTAGTAGTAGTAGTAGTAGTAGCAGAAATATTATTATTAGTAGTAGAGTAGTTTTATTAGTTGTAGTAATAGTAGTAGTGGTAGTAGTAGTAAAAGTTTTAGCAGCTGTTTAAGACAATTGGTGGTGTTATACTGGGAGATTTGCCTGTACATCCATCCATGTAAATATTCATTGCGCATTTTGAACCAGCACACATTCAAAAACAGATATACAAACTAGCAGATATACAAACGAACAAACAAACAAAAAAAACAAGCAAACAAACAAATAGACACATACATTCAAACATACACGCAAAAAAGTTATAAAAATGAATACAAATATGTGAAAATATATTGAAAAAGTATTTGTATATTGCATTTAACTGTTATGTATGTGTGTGTGTTTGTATGTGTGTATGCATGTGTGTATGTGTGTGTATGTATACTTATAATAAAGACGAAATTTGCAATCGTATTAGCTTAAAATGTGTTTTTGTTTGTGTCCTTCTAATTATTTGTCTTCACGCATGCTGATGTCGTTTTTTAGTGTTTATTTATCTATGAGAGTAATTGTGTTGGGTTTGTTTGTTTTTATGTTTGTTTGTATGTATGTATCTGTTTGTTTGTGTGTTTGTGTGCATGTATTTAGGTGTGTGTATGGATGGAAAACAAAATACCTCTAATTATTTGGCGGGAGAACATTATTTTGTGCCCAGCAGAAATTAGATTTATATCATTGAACCACGAATACGCTCATACATACATACATACATACATACATACATACATACATACATACATACATACATACATACATACATACATACATACATACATACATACATACATACATACATACATACATACATACATACATACATACATACATACATACATGCATGCATGCATACATACATACATACATACATACATACATACATACATACATACATACATACATACATATATACATACATACATAGACACACGCAGCCGTATATGTATTTTTTCGCTCCTAACCCTTTTTGTAGCTTGCTCCATCTATGAATAAATTATGATCGTACGTGCATGTTTTTTCGACAGTTCATTTATTTTTATGCCAAATTTCAATGCTGTAGTAATTTTTATTATTATATACAAAAAGGTATTAAAACGATCAATTTGGTGGCATTGGATATTCGATTTGGTGTTGTTAAGTAATTCGAACAACGCGAATTTATACAAACTTATGTGTACACATACGCGCACATACCTAATTGTATTCACAGACACACGAAATACACATGCACATACATACACACACACTCTGACAAACTCGCACATACATTTGTTCCTTCGTTAGTATACAACAAACGTACATTTTTAGAATGAAATGATTTTTTTTATTAAAAAAAACCACATGATGAACACCAAAAAACTTCCAAAACAAGATGTGGAGAGAGGTTCTTTGAGAAGATTCAAGGATGCTAATACTATTTTGACATTTTTTACTTTTCATCCTACAATTTTTTCACATTTTTACTACTACCTTTACATTTCATTATACTATTTTCACCTTTGTTACTTCTATTTCAACGCATCCAATTACTGCACCGACCCTCTCCACTATGCAATTTCTACGTTGTCACTAATCTTGCCATTATAGCTCCTGTTGCACATGGCATGGATCACCAAATAATTTTTGTATAAACGTACAATTTTTTTGTGTATCAGTATGTATGCAATACTACAAATAGGTTTATCTGCCTTTAAACAGATGTGAATGTTTAATATGGATCCACTCGCCTATCGTCTATTGTCTCTTGAAAACTTTTAAACGTGTAAAAGAAACAACAAAAACACACAGATACATAAACAAAGTTGAAAACATTTGCTCGGATACATACATACTTAAACATACACAGAACTAAACGTTAAAACAAATACATACAAAGAAGGTATTAACATATAAACACACAAACATGATGACGAAGGAGTAACATGTACCTAATTTAATGGACTCCCAACTGCTCGATGCTTTGCAGTTTTTCAATTGCATGGAAATTAAACCAAATTAAATAAATTTCAAGTCGTTGTGAGTTTATATTTTGAGTTTTTTTTAAATATTAAAAAACATCTAAAATGTTAAATTAAGAAATATAATTAAACCAGAGATGTAGTATCGCACCTCCCCTTTCTTTAAAAACAGCGTCGTTCATTTACAATGCTAAATTCAAATAAACTCACACCACCAATAGCTGAAATTTTCCATTAACAAAAAGCATTTCTCATTCTAACTCAGCGTTGTACTTTTTGAAAAAACTTTTATAAGTCCTTTATTAAAAAAAGCTGAAAAGATTCTTTAAGATTAATTAGCTTACTACATCAGAATGATGACGATAACGCGTTTGAAAAACAAACACATGAACATGCTTGCTTGCTTGTTACACGCATGCAAAAAGTAATTATAAAATTGTTGCAAAATTTTACATAGAATGAAGAAGTATTGATTAAAAATTAAAATGAAAAAGTCACAAAGTTAATCTAACATTGAAAACTACGATTGTACAGAGAGCCATAGTCAGACACCCATGACACAGTAAACTATATGAAATTGCATCTGAGATTTCTACAGTGAAGTAACATCTCTATAAAGTTAAAAACAGAGTAACTTCAAAGAAGTGTACTAACACTGATACACAAATACCCATTCAAAAATATCTGCTATCACAGTACCGTATTTACACTTATATAGATGTACCTTATTTATTCAAGGATTGTGCCACATTTTCCTACTATTAAAGAGGATAAAGTCACATTCACAATTCACACGTGCATACATGCGCAGACATAATACATCCGTACACCCACACACTTAGCACAAACATGCATGAATACTGACTTAGGAAATATTACTACTATTTTCAGTGCGACTTTCGTCCGCAATGCTTGTTGTCAAAAGGTAATTCAATAAACTGGCAACGAGGTTGTTTTGGAGCAAATAATTAAAATTGTGTTCGTATGTTTGTTTGTACGTTTGTATGTATGTATGTTTGTTTGTTTGTCTGTTTGTCTGTGTGTTTGTATAGGTAAACGCGGTATATTTATATCTGTTTATTGTGTGAAATGTTTTGTATGTTCGTAATGTGTTGTAAATATTTGTACCAGCTATATACGCAAACATATGACTATACACAAACGCATAGAGGTACACACACCACACACGCTTAGAGGTACAGACACACACAGGTACACACACATAAACACACACACATACATACAGGCATAAACACATCCACAGTAGTAAAATGTTCAATACTTGTGAAGACCCGCTTGTACCCAACGTGTTATTTGGTTTAATACATAGTAAAATTCAGCAACTTTATGTCGGTATTTACATGAATAAAACACTGTTGGGTCTGTGTCGATACACGCACACACGCAAACACACACACAAATTCACACACACACAAACATTTCACTGTCTATACCTAAAAAATATAAAAATTTAGACAAACAAATACACATATACAGTTTTATACACCATGCGGGTAGACCATAAACACATATGGTACATGCGAACGAAACGTACCATATGGTGGGTACCTTTGTATGTATATACCGTACTGTAGAAAGATACCGGTCTATATACCACATAAATATGCAGGAATACGTCCGCAATATGTTGCAGTGATTTTGATGAAAGAGAGAGAGAGAGAGAGAGAAAGAAAGAGAGAGAAAGAAAGAGAGAGAAAGAGAGAGAGAAAGAGAGAAAAAGAGAGAGAGAAAAGAAGAGAAAAAGAGGGAAAGATGGAATGAAGGGCTTAGTGATCTCTTCGATGTTGTTGATGTCTTCAGTTATGGAAGGTTTTGTTTGGAAATTTTTCCAGAACGACTTTTTTTTTTATCTATTTATTGTATGCATGTATGTTTCATTTTGTATATTTTTGTATGTTTGTATGTTTCATCTTTCTATTTTTCTATTATTTTAAAGTTTTGTCTAGTTTGTCGTCTTTTCCATTTTTTTTTCTACCAACATTCTTGTAAACGTTTTGTCTTTTACTTGCTGTTTTGTAGTAAAAATAAAAAATGTTTCAAAAAACAAAAAAAGATATAAGGAAAAGATTTTTTTTTAAACAAAATAATTTTGAAATTTTAAAAAATTGATGAAAGTTTATTTATGTCACTTGTATGTGTGTGTGCGTGAATTTCTAATTTTTCTCTTTCATTAGTTCGTCCATTTGTTTGTTTATTTATACTCTCAAGTTGTTTGTCCATTTGTTAATTCAGTTTGTTTGTTTGTTTGGTTGTTTGCTTGTATTTAGATGTTTGTTTGTAGGATTGTCTGTACGTTTTTATATGTTTTTAGAATTGATTGAACGTTTTTACTGTTATTTGTAGGTTTTTACTTTTATTTGTTTGTTTGTAAACATGTTTGTATATTTGTATGTTTGAATGTTTGTATATTTGTATGTATGTATATTTGTATGTTAGTAAGTTTGTATGTTTCAATCGGCTATTCACCAAAATGTTGTTATCCCCCGCTCTTTGTTCATGGCTTAAATGATTTTCCAAGTATCATTTACAGGTATTTATGATAATGTTTAGTTGCTATTCCATAGTAACGAATGTGAAAAAGGTTCTGTGTACGTGATTTTCGTGTGTGCATTTGTATTTGTGTATACGTGTTTATGAGCATGTATGTGTGTGCTTATGAGTGTATGTATGTGTACGCAAGTTTGATTGTACCAGCGTATATGTGTGTTTATATGTGTATGCGTAATGTATATGTGTGTGTTTATATGTTTATGTGTAATGTGTGTGTGTGTTTGTTTTGGGATGTAAGTGTTTTTGCTATTTTTATTTTGTTTGTGTAAGGTATGTTTGAATCAATTCTTATTTTAAACTTTTTTGACAATAGTATGTACATTTTGCGTGATTTCATTGTTTGTATTCTTTGTTTTTTTTCTATGTTTTTTGTACAAATTTTGATGTTTTTGTTGTGTCTGCATACATCTTTTGTTTTTTTTTGTGATTTGTATTGTGTTTTTGTTTGTGTTTGCATGAGAGGTTTAGTATTTTTACACGCTCGATGGCGTGATAATGCAAAGTTAAATTCTTTTTCAAAAAAAAAGAAAACAAAATACAAAATTTAATCTTGAATTTTTGTTGTATTCTTTGCCGGAAAGCATGTTTTTCTTTTCATGTGCAGAGCCCAAAATTTATTTTTAAATAAAGCCTGACGTTTTAGCATCGTCGTCTTCGTCAT
>NW_008704170.1:1366274-1373889 GCF_000326865.2 Helobdella robusta | reverse complement strand
GGTAAACAGACACTCAACTTTTTTTCCATCTCTGAAGGTCGAAAGCATTTGCTTGTTTGCACTAAGAAAACGCCAGCCAGTCCAAAATGCATCTTCTAGATAGTTCGCTCGTTCGTTCGTTTGGGGTTGTAGCAAACATGCAAACACATACACACACACCACACACTCAAGAACACACACCACATACAAATATACACATACGTATAAATTTCTACCTATGTAGAATGAAAAGCTTATATACTAGAATCACCATACACACATACGGATACTATTAAATAAAATATCCACACGTACACACATAGATAAACACACACACAAACACAAACACTAACACACACACACAAATACTAACACACACACACAAATACCAACACATACACACTCACACACACAGAGAAAAATATTTTTTAAAAAAAGTTTCCAAGCTCTGAAAAGCAGTCAATAAAATAAAGTAAGCCAAAAACTTATTATTCGATTGAACACGCAAGCACACTAACACGCACACACGTAGTTACATGCACACGCACACACACATATGGAGATGGCAGGATAGTGTAATGGTTAAAGACGCCAGATGATGCGCTGCAGCGTCCGAGTTCAAACGCAGAGAAATCCTTGAATATCATAAACTTTGTGATGTGTCAATACATGAATTCAAACGTGTAATGACAACGACGTTTAGTGTGTGTTTGTTTGTGTGTGTGTTTGTTTGTGTGTGTGTGTGTGTGTGTTTGTTTGTGTGTGTGTGTGTGTCCTTATTACGACTGAAAATTTAATAAGAAAGAATTAATAATTTTAATACGCACATACACACGCACACGCAAACAAACACACGTTCACACGCGCACAAAGAACACGTTAACGCGTTTTCATTACTTAAATTAATTTGTTTTCAACTCCATTAAGATCCTGCTTGTGAGCGATATTTTGAAAACAAAGGCAGGAAAATTTTTCAAAATGGACAACAGCAGGAGGAGTTTGGAAACGTTTGAAAAAATGATTTCCTCTCCCTTTCCCTCTTAAGATTTAATTAAATAATATTGAGAAACGACGGCCAAATAACATCTAGCAGCAAACATTTTTCATAAAAAATAACGAAGATGCAACATTAACAGTAAACTTTCCAGAAAAAAGTTTCTAAATGAACTTTTTGGAATGGAAAACCCAATGGAAAACCATCTTTGTAAAAGAAACTAATTCAAAATGAACAACAACAACATCAGTAGCAGCAGCAACAACAACACAACACAACAAAAACGCAACAACAACAACCACAACAACAGCAACAACAACAGTCACATGAAATGAATGAAATTGCTTGACAAATTGAAACTAACGATGTGGATTTAAATAGGGAGGAAAAAATTCGACTTAAGACTCCCGTTTGCCCTGAAAGTGATTAATAAAAATTACTAAAAAACAAAAAAAAAGAGTTAAATTATTCGATATATCATCATTCATTCATTCATTCATTCATTCATTCATTCATTCATTCATTCATTCATTCATTCATTCATTCATTCATTTCATTCATTTATTTATTCATTCTTTCTGACTGTCTTTTATAAATATAATTTTTTTAAATTATACATTCACTCACTCATTCACACACTCACTCCTTTACTCACTCATTCACTCACTCATTCATCATTTATTGAATTATTAACCATTATTCTTATTATTTTCTAACTTATGCTGGCACTCCATAAACCAGCCAGTCAAACAAACCTAAAGTAAAAATAGGGCGATATCGCGTTCAAATAAGATGCCTGTCAATGTGTTCGGGTCGTAAATATTAAAGCATTGAAAAAATAAAATCAATAATAAAAATAAATAATATAATAATAATAATTATTATTATTATATTATTACTATTATCACCATTATACTATACGGGTCGTAAATATTGAAATGTTTTGGAGAACAATAAGAAGGAGAATAATAAGAATAATTATAAATATAATAATTATTACAACAACTACTATTACTATTTCTACAACAACAACAACTACTACCACTACAACTACTACTACAACTACTACTTCTGCTACTACCACTACTACGACTACACAAAGTTTAAGTAGCCAAAAAATAATTATTATTGTTGATAGTGTTAAATAGAAAATGAGAAATAAAATAATACGTACTGCAGCCAGAGCAATAGAAACTCTGACTTGATGTCACATACGGAGTTGATGTTATTATTATTATTATTATTATTATTATTATTATTGTTATTATTACCATCATTATTACTATGATTATCATTGGTGGTAGTATTAGTTGTTTTAGTATAGTTGCTGTTGCCGTAAGTGGATGATGGTGCAAATGTGGTGGTCATTATTATTATTATTATTATAGTTGTTATTATTATTATTTATTGTTTTTATTATTTATTATTATTATTATTTATTATTATTATTAAATAAGTAAATTTAAAAATAAATAATGTTTAGTTGTATAGTTCGGAATTAATTAATGATGTGTTTAGTTTTAAAGTATAAAAATTCATAAATAAATAAGTTAATGGATGATGGAATGAATGAATGAATAGATGAATAAATGGGTGAAGGAATGAATAAATAAATGAATGAATGAATGAATGAATGAATGAATGAATGAATGAAAGAATGAATAATTGAAACTTGCAGACGTATATACACATGTTTCCGCGTTCATTAATGCATTGGGCAGGGTCTTTGCGACATGTGTTGGTAGTATTCGGAAGTGAATGAACAAATGAATGAATGAATGAATGAATGAATGAATGAATGAATGAATGAATGAATGAATAAATGAATGAATGAATGAATGAATGAATGAATGAATGAATGAATGAATGAATGAATGAATGAATTAATTAATTAATTAATTATGAATGAATGACAAAAATAAATTAATCAAAATTACCTTATCAACATGATTAACGTTGCAAAAATGAAATTAAAAATACGTTCGGAGTCCATTTCAAATCGCGCAAGAAACGTCGAAGGACAGCGTTTTATACGACCGTTTATACATAATGATGCTCGTATGTATGTGCGAATGTGTGTAGGTGTGTATATATGTATGTGTGTATGTGTGTATGTATGTATGTATGTATGTATGTGTGGATGTATGTATGTATGTATGTATGTATGTATGTATGTATGTATGTATGTATGTATGTATGTATGTATGTATGTATGTATGTATGTATGTATGTATGTATGTATGTACGTATGTATGTATGTATGTATGTATGTATGTATGTATGTATGTATGTATGTATGTATGTATGTATGTATGTATGTATGTATGTATGTAAGTCGGCTTTTACATAAAAAACAATTTAGATTACAAAATCCGAGACGACATAACAAGTAAAAAAAATGAATTCGAATTTTTCGTTCTAGAAATAATAAACAGACCTATCACAAAAAATGTTTTAATCATTGTGACATACCGACCACCAACTTATGATGTCAATTCGTTTATCGATTGTTTAGATGATATTTTGCTGGTTGCAAATCATGAAAACAAATTAATAATAGTTACAGGTGATTTCAACATTGACCTGTCAGAAAGTAACAACAACAACAATAAGTTCAATTTTTTGCAACTTATGAACAGCTATACAACAAACAAACAACAACACTTCCGACAAGAGTAGAATGTAATCGAAAATCTATTATTGACAACATCTTCACAAACATTCCTGAAAACATCTTGGTTTCCGGCGTTGTTTCTCACTGTCTTTCCGACCACCAGTCAGTTTTTTCATCAATCAATCTTTCAAAAAAAATGTTCATGTTTCCTGAAAAAAGAAATGCTCCATCAGTAAAATTTTCTTATTCAACAAACAGAATCAACAATCTAAATCAACGTCTCAGTCAGGTGAACTGGCAAGTCGTATATGAGAGCGCAAATATTGAAGAGGCATTCCAAACTTTTATAATTATTTTCCAGCACTGTTTTCGTGAATGCTGTCAAGTTACCAATCGAAATACTATTATAAAATCAATAAAAAACAAACCTTGGGTCTCTTCTGAGTTAAAAAATCTCATCACAAAAAGAAATAAAAGTTACAAAAAGTTTCTTTTGATTCCTAATAATAATAATTTAAATAAATTCAAAAGCCTTAAAATAACTTGTAATAAACTAAGTAAATCTTTAAAAAAAAATTATTATCATCATCTTTTTGAAAAATATAGAGGAGATAGCAAGAAAACGTGGACTGCTCTGAACGAGTTAAAAAACGGAAAAGACGTAAAACCCGATAGTATACAAAAATTAACAAATGAAGAAATTGAAATACCTGACCCAGCAAATGCTTCAAATAACTATTTTGTTGAATTAGCACCGAATTTACTGAAGCTCATTCCACGGAATTCTCACTGGAAGAATTACCTCAAGACATTTGTTTCCAACTCGTTTTTTTGTAGATAGGACTGTAATACGGTAGATCATTGCAACAACAAAATCTTTGAAACAAAAAACATCAAGTGGCTACGATGACATACCAACAAAAATTGTCGTCTCTACGATTCATTCTACTGTGTTTGTTTTAGAATATTTGATAAATCTATCTTTTGAAAAGGGCAAATTTCCAAGCTGTCTCAAAATCGCCAAGATAATTCCTATTGAAAAAATTAAAGGAAAAACAGATTTATCAAATTTTCGCCCTATATCACTCTTGCCAGCATTTTCAAAAATACTTGAAAAACTAATGCACCGACGGATGACTAGTTTTTTGCAAAAAAATAATATTTTGTCAAATTCCCAATTTGGTTTCAGAGAGAAATTTTCCACAGAATTAGCAATCGTAGAACTAGTTCGCAAGATTGGCATCAATACTGAATGTAAGAGATTTGTCATTGGAACATGCTTAGATCTGTCGAAAGCATTTGATTGCATCAACCACGACATCATGCTCAACAAGTTGGAAAAGTACGGTTTTAGAAATACATCACTGCATTGGTTTCGTAGCTACTTAACAGAAAGAAAACAATTTGTCTATGCGGACGATGAAATTTCCAGTCTGCTCGGAAACAACAACGGTGTGCCTCAAGGAAGCATCCTAGGTCCTTTGTTATTTATATTGCACATAAACGATCTTCCAGCTGCATCAGCGTTTTTTGACTACGTAATTTATGCTGATGACACGAATGTTTTTAGCAGCGGCAGATCAATGAAAGAACTTACTGAGGAAACAAACAGAGAGTTAAAAAACATAATCTCTTGGTTCGAAGCCAATAAACTTTCAATTAACAGTTCAAAAAGCCAAATGATGGTTTTTGGACCCGTACAATATCTAAATTACAAGGAGCCGTATAAAATCATCCTAGGTAACAACACAATTGTTGAAACAAAGTGTTTAAAACTTCTAGGCATGCTGCTCGATCAGAAACTCTCCTTCAAACATCACACAAAACAAGTATCATCCAAACTTTCAAAGTCAATAGGAATGATAAACAGAGTAAAATCATTTTTGCCAAAAAACTGTTTGAATCTTCTGTATAATTCCCTGTGCATTCCGTTAATAAACTACTGCAACATTGTATGGGCTTCATCGTACCACACATCAATCTTACCAATAGAAATATTAATCAAAAGAGCAGTTAGATTGATAACGAGATCCAAACGATTTGAACACAGTCAACCACTGTTCAACAGCACGCGAAACTTGAATTTCTCGAAACTCAGCATTTACTTTCTGATGATTTTTGTTTATAATCAGTTAACCAATCGATTACCTGATTTATTTAACAGTTATTTCAGGATGAAACAACAATGTCGGCAACAAAATAATCTTGTCTCTAACAAATCGAAAACGAATATTTTGTTCTCTCACGTGTATTGCAAGGGACCGAGAATCTGGAACGAAATTTTAAACAGTGGATTTAATTTTGAATTTATTTCGTTAAACAATTTTAAAAAAAAGTTAAAAGAATATTTACTTAAGTTTAAAACATAAATTTTTTGTTTTTGAAATTACGTTTAAATTCTGTTGAAAACTTATAACATTTTAAAAATTATGTCAAGGTGGTCACACTCGATGAGTTTCTGAAAAGAACTCTACTGTGGTCATCCTGTCTTCTTCCTATTGATATAAAGGGGAGAGAATTCTTTTTTTCTCTTTTTTGAGATTAATTTTGAGAAGCAAATAAAATTCGTTTCGTTTCGTTTCGTATGTATGTATGTATGTATGTATGTATGTATGTATGTATGTATGTATGTATGTATGTATGTATGTATGTATGTATGTATGTATGTATGTATGTATGTATGTATGTATATGTATATATTTTTAGTTACTCGTTAAATTGCATTATTTCCCTTGCAAAGCTTCACACACACACAGGCATTTTTCATTTCATTTAATTTTTTTTCGCCAACGCCTTGCGATTCTTTTGTATGAAAATTTTTTCACCAGTTTTCCCTTCCTACTTTTGTATGTTTGTATGTTATTTTTTGTATATTTTTGTATATTTTGTATGTTTTTGTGTACGTTTGTATGTTAGCATGTTGTATCTGTGTTTGTATTTGTATTTATTGTTCGTGTATGATGTTTTATGATTGTATATCTGATAGTGTTTTTGCCTTTGTTTGTGTTGTGTGGTTTTTTTAGGTGTGTATCTATGTATGTATGTGTAAATATGTATGTTTATATGTGTGTGTGCGCAAAATTGTCTAACTATTTCCAAAAAGTAATTACGCTCTTAGAGTTTAGTTGAAGTCATATTTTTCATCACACATACAAACTTTTACTACACATAAACACGCACACACACACATAAAAAGCACACACACACACGCACACGGACCAACACACACATCAAATTATCTCATCCAAGCATTTTATGCTTCCCCATTGTTGAAACGTTTCCCTGTTCCATTCAAGATATTTAAACATCATTAAGTCTTCATATTTATCTCTTTGTGGTTTTTTTCCATCAAATTTCATTTAAAGTTCATATAATACACACATATACGTACACACACACATGCATAAACACACACACACACACTCACACACACATTAATACAATTCTCTCTGTAATATTTTTTAAACATATCATCCAAAACACAAAACGCAGACATACAAATACAGGCAAATTCACTCAACAAACATTTCATGTGCTATGAGGGTTACCTTTACATTCAAACCCGGTAATGGCAACAACAGTGCCAGGCTTCTTGACCATTACACCACACATAAATACGCACACACACACACACACACACACACAAACACACACACACACACACACACACACACACGCACATACATAAATACATATATTATACTCACGCATAACTATACCAAAACTTGCGTATTAATACAAATGTTTGTGTAGAAGTAATGGTCATAACTTTTTATTAGCAGGAGCTATACGGCGCAGGAGAAATAATTCTGTATGTGCGTGCGTGTATATACGTATGTATGTATGTATGTATGTATGTATGTATGTATGTATGTATGTATGTATGTATGTATGTATGTATGTATGTATGTATGTATGTATGTATGTATGTATGTATGTATGTATGTATGTATGTATGTATGTATGTATGTATGTATGTATGTATGTATGTATGTATGTATGTATGTATGTATGTATGTATGTATGTA
>NW_008704170.1:1357737-1365103 GCF_000326865.2 Helobdella robusta | reverse complement strand
CGTTGCGGTTGTAGCAGTTGCAGTCGCCGTAGTAGTTGATGTTATGGCTACATAGCCAATTTTCAATTAAGCATTGGAATGCCATGTACGTATTGTGTCAGCGGGAGCTCCTGCTACATTTAACAAAGGTGGTTTTATTGAAAGTTAAAGAAAAATTTTGAAAAAATTTTGAAAAAATCTGAAAAAATGTTAAAAACTTTTACTTTACAATAAAAAATGTGTTGATTTAAAAATCTATCACAAGGGAGTAAAGTTCGTGGGGTAGATAATTTAAAAATTTTAATATTTAAGTTTGATAGAAAATATGGCTATAGGAAAAATTGGACGCAAGGAAATTATGTTGAAGTGGAATGAATGGAATTGGTCAGACCCCTGCGTATTAATAAAAATTTGTTTCCAAGCAAGTGCGTGTGTGTGTGTGCGTGTGTAAGAGAGAGAGAGAGAGAGAGAGAGAGAGAGAGAGAGAGAGAGAGAGAGAGAGTGTGTATGTGGGCGGATATGTGTGTTTATGTGTTTGTTTGTGTGTGCATTTATATGAGTAAATGTTTGTGTGTTTTTATGTGTGTGTTTGTCTAATATACAAATGTTCAGTTGTAGGTACGTGTTTATGTATGTGTACTTGCTTGTTTGTGTCACCTGTATACGTTTTTGTATGTATGTTTGTCTGTATGATTTGATTGTATGTCAATTGCTCCTTCAAGAATATTTATTTATTGAATTATCTTTTAATATTTTTAGATGTATGTGACGCGTTCACGAGGTTTCATAGTTTTTTTTTTTTGATAACCATTTCGGCTATTACTTATTTCACCAAAAGATGAATGAATGACCGAATGATAAATGAATGAATGTATGAATTAATGAATGATAAATGAATGAATGTATGAATAAATGAATGAATAAATGAATGAATGCATGAACAAACAAACTTTTTATTGAATGTTAAGAAATGAAACCTAAAAGTATTGAAAAATCTTTAAAGATAAAAGTTAACAAGCAGCGCTCATTGTCTGGAAAATGGAAAACAGAAAATTTTATAATGCGAAAATTATTCAAGTTATAAATTCCATCGAGGCAGGTTTTTCTAAAGTAAACAGAAAAGAAAAAGTTGATGGACGTGAAAAAAAGAATGAAAGAGAAAGAAAGAAAGAAAAAAAGGAAGAGAGAAAGAAAAAAGGGAAAAAAAGAAAAAAGAGAGAAAGAAAGAGAAAGAGAAAAAGAGAGAGAAAGAAAGAAAAAGAAAGAAAGAGAGAGAGAGAAAGAAAGAAAAAAAGAAAGAGAGAGAGAGAGAAAAAGAGAGAAAGAATGAAAGAAAGAGAAAAAAAGAAGGAGAGAGAGAGAGAAAAAGAGAGAGGGAATGAAAGAAAGAAAAAGAGAGAGGGAGAGAGGGAGAGAGAGATGGATAGATAGGTGGTTAGACGAATAAATATTAAACGGAAACATGAGCAGAAAATATATAATATATAAATGAATGAATAAATGAATGAACGAGTGAACGAGTGAATGAAAGAATGAACGAGTGAATGAAAGAATGAACGAGTGAATGAATGAATGTATACATTAATAAAAGGTTGTATACATAAACAAACAAATGATAAAATGAATGAATAAACATGCCAAAAATGAATAAACATAAGTAACACAAATATACAACAAAATAACGGAAATGGATATGCACGGATGAACATAAACAGAATGAAAAAAGAGTTTCATGAACAAACAAACAACAAACAAACAAACAAATGTTTGTATGATAATGGATAATTGGAAAGAGTAAACAAAAAATAAACAAACGAACACATAAACGAATGGAATAATTAACAAAAAAACAATCAAACATACAAACAAGTCCGAAACAAGCAAATTAATTAACAAACATACAAACGACCAGGGATACCAACAAACAAACAAACAAGACATTAACCAAAAGCACAGTTTTCGTTAATTAATTTGTCTCTCACAAACACAAACATACAAACAAATTATACAAACAAACAAATAAACAAACAAGTTGATAAAAGAAAAGGATGATGAATCGGATACCCAGATCTGGGATGAAAAGACATGTATGTATGTAAGTATGTTTGTTTGTTTGTTTTATGTTTGTATGTATGCATGCTGGTTTATATGTGATTTATGTGTATGTATATGTATATGTATATATATATATATATGCCTCATGTTAATATGCAAGTATGAACGTAAAAACATATGATTGTAAGTGTGATTATTTTCAACAGTTCTCACTAAAATATCTTCTCAGAAAAACAACAACAAGCCAACAGCTTCTCAATCACGCACATGCATGTAAGAGATCGGATTCTCCTAGCATTCAAACCCGGGTCACTGCCAACCATTGCACCGTTTCGCCGCCCACATCACGTATATATTCAATTAAGATTTTATGATTTCGAACGCGCTTAAAATAAGTAGATGTGCTCATTTATTATCTTTATTTATCCACGACATACTCTGAGTTTAGTTCAGTCTCTTATATTCATAGGTATGTGTGTGTGTGTGTGTATGTGTGTGTGTGTGTGTGTTTCTCTCTCTCTCTCTTTCTGTGTGTGTGTGTGTGTGTGTGTGTGTGTGTGTGTGTGTGTGTGTGTGGTGTGTGGATATGTGTTTACGTCTGTTTATATCGTTTTGAATTGTTGTTTCTTTGTTGGTTTTTTAATAATGTTGTTGTTTAGGTTTAAAAATGTGCTGACGACAACAACAACGATAACAACAACATCAACAACGACAAAATCAACAACGACAACACAACAAAATATTAAGCCTTGTACGTCGACAACAAACAAGTGATTAACTGATAATGATAAACAATACTAATAGCTAATAAACGAAAAAAGTAAATATACAAATAAACATGCAACAAATAAATAATTAATAAACACGTTGCTACTGGGCAATTAGATCAATTAAATCAACCAACATATTTTTTATTAGCTGCATTGAAAAGTTGTTTTTCCACGTGTGATTGTTGCTGATGCGTCTGAAATGTGAAACGGGGAGGAAATGGTATTAAGATGTACGTACATTTCAGAAATTAAATGTATAGAAAGACTAAAAACACGCTTAATTTACCTGCTTTTTGTTTTGTTTCTGAGGAAAAACATTTATTTGAGAAAATTTTTTGAAATCAAAAGCTTAAAAAAACAATTGCATTTTTTCTAGGTTTTATGACTCAGTTACAAAAATTGTTAATATTTAGAGAAATTGTTTAAGTACTTTTAAAGTTTTTAAACACATTTTCAAATGTTGCCACATAAAACATTATTGTCATTCGTTCGCATGGTACGGTGCTGATCGTTCAAGAAATTAGTACTGCCCGGTTGCGAATGCAAAAAGGGACTTTTTTGGAAGATGAAAAAAGTGAATTTGGATAACTTTTATTTGTGCCAGGCAAACAAATTATATATATTGTGTAACTGTAATTTATGATAGTGAAAATATGAATAGGTGTTTAGTTTGTTATTTGGATGTAAATTATCATTATGTAGATGCGGTCTTTGTTTATCCATTTTTTATATTATTAAATTTTAATATAATTAATATAATATATTATAATTAATATAAATTTTAATATAATTAAATTTTATATTATTAAGTTTATATTTATGATATAATAGCTACATGCGACATGTACGATGCATTTTAGTCTAACAGCATTTAGTAACGCTATTAATACATGTGTATGTTGGTTTGTATTCGCGTGTTTGTATTTTTGCGTACGCATATGTTTGTATGTGTTTGTTTGTGTGTACATTTGTATGGTTATCGTATCTTTGTATGTTTGTTTATGCGCTTGTTTGTATGTTTATTGTATCTCTCGGTGTTTGTTTTGTATGTGTGTTTGTTTTTATGTAAATTGTAATTTTTCATACAGCTTTCAAAAATATTATTTTCAAGCGTAAAACGCTTTTTAAATAGCATTCAAGCTAATGGAAGTTTATAAATAATGAACCTATGTAGTTTCTATTATGAGGCGTGCATCGTCATCATCGTCATTATCATCCCGTCGTCATCATCATCATCATCGTCACCATCACCATAAATCTAGACCGAAACTTTGACCATTGATCTTTCCAAAGTAGGATACACTTCTTTGGAGAATTCCATCCCGCTATAAACTTAATGATGACGACGACGACGATGATTAAGTGATGGCGATGATGACGATGTGATGACGATGGTTATTAGGATGACGATGATGATGGTGAAGACGACGACGATGAGGATGGCGACGATGGGGTATGATAAATAAATAAAATGCTTATTTCGGTTTCATGGTTTTGAAGTCTGTGAATTTGAATAAACACAATTAGAAAATTTATCATTAAAAACGTTTCAGCTGTTTTTCTTCCCAATATAAACCTTTCTCCCATTTCATTTCCATGCAACTTCCTTCGATGGAAATGTAATAAAATGTCTATGACGATGCTGTACCAGGATGAATGTAACGCTGGCATCATGAAACACATCACAACATAATCACACCAAAATTACATCAGTGATACAAACCGGATCACATAAACGTTACAAAAAAAATTACAATGACATTAATATAACATCAATATTGCAGCAATTACAACACTTCACTTTAGAAACCCTGCAACGACTTCATGAAAACATTACATCACGTTAAAATGAAACTAACATAACTATGTATAAGTGTTTTTGAATGTGTGTGCAAGTATGTGTGTGTGTGTATAGGTGTGTGTATTTGTGTGTATGTGTGTGTATTTTTGTGTATGTATGTGTATGTTTGTTTGAAGTTTCATATCGAATGCAACACACATGCTTACAAGTTCGCATCGCTTTTATTTTAATACGCCAAAATACTCGAGCGTGTGTTTTATTTGAAGGATGGATTTGGGAGCGCTTCGCCGGAGCACTGATTTAGCATTCCAAAACATGAGTACATTTGTATATTTATGCGTACGTGTGTAGGTGTGCGTATGTGTTTGTTTGTGTGTGTGCAAATGTATCTCATCGAATGTATGAATGTATGTATGAATGTATGTATGTATGTATGTATGTATATATAGATAAATGATTGTATGTGTTGGTGTAGCACACAATATACAAAAATAATACGTGTGGGTGTGTGTGTGTGTGTTTGTATATTTGTATTTGTGTTACTTTTTTACAAAATACAAAATAATTCATAAATTTAAACGTTATACAAAAATACACGTCATGTTTTGTATATGTATAATGTTTGTATCACGTTTGTATTTTTGTATAATGATACATTCACAAAACAAACATTTATCTCATTACAGGGAAACCGGCCAAACATGTCCTTACGCTTGATTGCCCCATCACCATTGGTCAATGAAGGGGATGAAGACGACGATGATGATGAGGATGAAGATTCAGGTGATGATGGTGATGGTGAAGATGAAGATTTGGATGATGATGGTGAGGATGATGAAACTGTGATGACGTTAATAGCCACCTTCTTTTTGACAATGAAAATGCCTTCAATAATGTTTAAAAGAGAATATGATGAGACAATCAAACAAACAATCAATCATATAAACAGATAGACAAACAAACAAACAGACATGCATACAAACAAACAAACAACAAAAAACAAAAACGAGCAAACGAACGAACGAACGATCAAAAGAACGAACGAACGAACGAACGAACAAGTTGAATGAGCATTGGAGAACAGATGACATCCGACAAATGATCAAATTACAAGTTGCCTGAGCGGATTGACAGATTGAAAATAAATAAAGGAATGACCGCATCAATCAATCAACAAATCAATCAAGCATTCTCTCATTCTTTTATTTATTCATCCTTTCATTCATTCATTTTTTATTCATTTAGTCGTTCATTCATTTGTCTGCTGGTTCATACATTTGCTGGTTTGTTCGTTCATACATTCATTCATATATTCCGTAATTCATTCATTCATTCATTCATTTAATCATTCATTCATTCCTTTAAATTATTTCCTAATCAACCAACCAATCAACCAATCAACAAATCAACCAATCAACCAACCAATCAACCAATCAACAAATCAACCAATCAACCAACCATCCAACCAACCAATCAACCAATCAACCAATCAATCAACCAATCATCCAATCAATCATCCAACCAATCAACTAATTATCCAATCAATTTACCAATCAACCAACCAACCAATCATTCTCTCATTTGATTTCTTTCATAAACGTTTAACATGTACACAAATCCTTTTATTATAGTAACGATTGACCATGGTAAATAATGATTCTGACCCAAAAAAAACCAAAAACAAACATTAATTATTGATTACATTTATAAATAATGTTAATTATGACTAATATTAATTATAAATTATATTTATTATTAAATAATAAGTTACTAAAAATAATTTTAAAGTTACTCGCTTAGCAGACAATCTGACTCTATCGGCCATATTTTAATTTTGGTTTAGTTAGTTTTTTTCTTTTAAAAGACCTACTCGAAAACAAATGTAAATGAATAAAATAATAAATTAACTATAATTAAATAAGTTAATTAAGTTAATTGTTTAATATTTAATTAGTTTGAATAATTAATTTTATTCAATAACAGTAATTCCAACAGCTTTCACAAGGAAGTTTGTATATGAGTGCATATATACAACGTTTAATTTTATATGTATGTGTAGTTGTGAACATTGTTGATGTTATTGTTGTTGTTGTTGTTGTAATTAATGTTGTTGTTCTGAAATGACAAATTTCAATTATTTATTCATTCCTGTCATCCTCGTCTATATCTTTGCTACTCTTAAGCTGATAGCTATAGTTGTTGTTGTTGGTGTTGTTGTTTTTGTTGTTGATGTTGTTGTTGTTGTTTGTTGATTTTTCCGGTTTAAAAGTTGACAATCTGTAAATTGATTTTTCAGCTTTTGGACAGGCGTCTTGCAACAAATTTGGCAGATGTAAGAAGTGTTGTTGTAGTTGTAACTTGTTATTATTATTAATATTATTATTATTATTATTATTTATGTTATTATTATTGTTATTTATGTTATTCTTATTGTTTACGTTGTTAAATAAGTTTAGGTTGTTTTCATGAGATATTGGTTGTGAAAGAAGCCAGTTTGGATGTTGTTGCTGTTGCTGTTGTTGTTGTTGTTGTTGTTGTTGTATCGGCTTTTTTGCTAAATACGGATTTAGTTTTTTGTATGAATTGTTAATTAGTTGATCGTGTTGGCAGTATAGTTGATGTTGATGTTTTTGTTGATGCTGATAGTGGGAGCAACTTTCTACTGTTTGTAGTTGTTGATGTTGTTGTTGTCGTTGTTGTTGCTGTTGCTGCTGATACAATAAACCGTTGTTGTCACGAACATCTAAACAATTGTTGTTGA
>NW_008704170.1:1352157-1354731 GCF_000326865.2 Helobdella robusta | reverse complement strand
GATTTGTTTGAATGAAGTTAACAAATAGTCCAAATAATTGCGAAAAAAAACAACTTTTCTGTGAATGGCAAGACTGGAGACCATTAAAAACTTGAACAACATCAACAACATTGGGTGTGATATTGACAGGAAGATAAAAATATAGTCTTGTAAGCAACAACTTCAAGATCGCAATGAAAAAATGACATCAACAACAACAGCAACACTAATAGGGAAAACAACAACAGCAGCAACAACATCAACACTTTTTTGCCACAAAGGATAAATAACACACGGCTCGTTGCGCTAGCATCAATCAATAACTGAAAATCGCTTCGACGTTTTGTATTCAACAACAACAACAACAATAGCAACAACAACAACAACAAACAACAACAACACAACAACAACACAACAACAAAAAACAACAACAACAATATTAACGTGGCCAACAGAAAAAACCTTTTGACAAATTACTTTAAAAATGGTATGGACGACATTATAACCATCAAACATCAGAGCTGCAATTAATTACAATAATTTTTCATCGCGTCAACTTATAAAAACATACAAACGAACACATACATACAAACATACAAACATACACCACACAAACATACATACCTAAAAATAAACAAACACACAAACAAGCATACATGAGTGTACATGCAAGCAGATATATCATACAAACATATTGAGATTCGCTATTCTTTCCTAAAGACGACAGCTTTCAACTAAAACACATTAGCATACATACATGACAATTATACAATCATCAACACCTACAATCACACACATATATAAGCACAAACAACCATACACACACACACACACATACACAAACAAGCATAGACACAAAAAAACATGACATGCTTCGAATATAATTAATTACAATGCCAAAACTTTCATACAAACACGTACACACACACTCACACACACACTCTCACACACACACACACACACTCACACACACACACACACACTCACACACACACTCACACACACACACACACACACTCTGAGACATATATAAATCTTAAATGAATGCTTACATACTCCAACACAAAATTATACACACACGCGCACAAACATACAAACACATAGCATTGCTTAAAGCAATACATTAATCAAATACACACACATACATACACAAGAAAGCATAATTAATAAAATGTTATTATATTTGTAAATACACACTTACATACTGTCACATACAAAACACACACACCCACACACACACACACACACACACAAACACATACACACAGACACACATAGGCCCATGGCACGTTTAAAAAGTATTAAATCTTGATTTAAGTGTTTTCCATCGTAAGACTTTGAATAAACGAAACGGAAATGCGGACGAACGCGTACTCACACAAACATACAAATATATAAAACTATATTCAAACATACAAACAAACAAACAAACAAACAAACATGCAGCCGCCCACACACACACACACACACACACGCACGCACGCACACAAACATACAAACAAACTACTGCGACGCTGGACAGATGTTTTGAAAAAATTATTTGTATGCAACATAAAAATGTCAGAAAAACTGCAAAAAAGAAAACACAGACACGCACGCACGTACACACGCGTGCACACACGCACGCAATTTAAACAATGAAATCTAACAACCTCACTATCCATATGAACAAAATAGCATGTATACAATTGAATGTAGTTGTGAAAAAATACCTACCTCGCTCATCGGCGAAAAAATGTAAACATCAGAAAATATAAGTGATAGAAAATCTTTAAGAATAAAAACACAAAATAAATATTAATAAAAGTAAAATAAAGAATTAATCAAAAAAAGAGTAAGAGACAGAAAAAGAAAGAGAGAAGGAGAGAGAGAGAAAGACAAAATGAAAGAGGCGAAAAAGGGAGAAAAACTGTAAGATAAATAGAAAGAGGAAAAAAATAGATTGTGACGAAAAGAAGATAAAATGTGAGAGTAAAACAGCAAAAGAGAAAAAGATAGAAGGGCAGATAGATAGATAATTTGATTGATAGATAGAAAGAGAGAGAGAGAGAGAGAAGGAGAGAGAGAGTAGAGAGAAAGTAAGAGAGAAAAAAAGATAGGAAGAAAGAACGAGTGAAAGAATTAAGAGTAGAACAGGAACTAAAGAGCGGAAGTAGCGTGGACAACATAATGGCTTGATTAATGCCCCCTTCACGTCCAAATATATCGACCACTAGCTCGACTGGTCAGCCCTGAAATCGTTGTGATGACGTCATATGGGGGCCAAGATGGCCGACGGATCGGTTGAAAATAAAGATACAGGTTATAACTAGAAAAAATGAAAGAATGGATAAAAAGCCAAAAAATAAATAAAAAAAGAAAAAGTTTAATAGTGAGTACATGATTGAATGAAAATGTATAAAATGAAGATGGAATAAGTCAATCAGAGTGCACTTGTGTGCGTACGTGTGTAAAGGTACATGTGTTTTTGTATGTGTGTGCTTGTGCCTGTGTGTATGATTGAAGAGAATTTTATTTTTTTTGATTGGATGTTATGATGATGACGTTTGAAGAGGATAACAATGATGACGATTGACCATAACAAAATCACTGCTT
>NW_008704170.1:1345871-1351731 GCF_000326865.2 Helobdella robusta | reverse complement strand
ATGATGATAATGGTGTTGATAATGCTGATGATGGTGATAACAATCTTCACACCATAACTCAATTGCGAAGGAAAAGAGGCATCTGAGACTGCCATGCATGTGAAAAATCACCTCCTTGCTAAAAGAACAAGCACATATGTAGAAGGTCACGCACATACATACAAAGATACACACGCACATACATACATACACACGCACATATATACATACATACACGCACATTCATACAATCGTATTATACATGAATATTCTATCTTAAATACGAATGCCTACACGTTTCAACATCATCAATGCAATTTACAATGAAGAGCCTGAGTTACGATCGATCGTCGATAATAATATACACACACATGCATGCGGGCACACATACACATACATGCACGCACACGTACATGTATATATATACACAACACACACACACACACATTCATACACATACACACACATACATATATGAAAAGTCAACATAATTACTTAAATGTGTGCAATGTAAAAAAAAAACATATACAGAAAACAAACACGCACGCATACACACCTACATACACATACAAAAAATCACACCTACATACACGTACAAAATTCACACATACATACATTCATACATACGCACACATACACACAAACGCACATGCATACACTCAATAAAGAGCTTCATAAAATCGTTCTTCCTTAAAGATGGAAACTCAATTTTTATATGGAGGACATTTGGGTATTTGGCGCCAAACTTAAAAAAAAACTAGAAAAGATATCACAACAAAGAACTAAATATCACACCAAAGAACTGAATATCACACCAAAGAACTAAATATCACACCAAAGAACTAAATATCACACCAAAGAACAAACCTTTTTTCTCATACAATTTTTTAAAAATAGATCAAAAAACAAAAATCTTTTATCAAAATGACAAAACTGTCAACATTGATATTGACTTAAACAACAACTAAAACTCTTACTACTGCTACCAAAAAATTACTACTACTACTACTATACTACCACTAATACTACTACTACTACTATTAATACTACCATTATTATTATTATTACTATTACTACTATTACTATTACTACTACTACTAACCAACTACTATTACTAGTACTATTATTGTTACTGCTTCTACTACTACAACAACTACTAATACTACTCCAACTGATAATAATAACAATAATATATACAATAATGTTAATGTTAATGTTAATGTTAATGATTAGTAAAATAATAATAATAATATTAACCTTTGGAACAGTTTCTTACTGCACCAATCCACATGTTGTCAATGCATTTGAAATAGAAAAACTCACCTTCTATAGATTTATTATTTATGTTTTTGTAGTAAATATTATTATTGTCATTGTTATTATTATTGTCAATATTTTTATTATTATTATTATTATTATTATTATTATTTAAATTTTCAAAGGCAGTTTCGTACGTGCGAAAACTTTTCATGTTTTTCAGCATTCTATTTTTCAAAATTTTGAGTGCGTTATTGTTGTTGTTATTGTTGTTATTATTATTATTAATAATATTATTATTGTTGTTGTTGTTGTTGTTGTTGTTGTTGTGGCAGTAACCTATTGTTGTGACGTCATCGAGCCTCTGTAGAATGACGTCAGCGTTTACATCTTCCTGTTTCAAGTTGGAGCAACCGAATACTGCGGGAAAATAATTAAAATGAATAAATTTTTTATAGTCTTGGTTGTTGATGTTATTGATGTTGTTGCTGCTGCTGTTGTTGATGATGATGTTGTGGTTGTTGTTGCTGTTGTTGTTGTTAATGTTGTTGTTAAAGTTGTTGTTGATGTTTTTGTGATATTGTTGACGATTTTCATTTTAATGTACTTACAAGACTGACTGCTAGTACTGTTACTGCTGCTACTGTACTACTACTACCACTACTACTACTACTACCACAACAACAACTACTACCACTACTACTACTACTACCACAACAACTACTACTACTACTACCACAACTACGACGACGGCATTGCTTGGAAAATAAATTCAACGTATAAAAGCTTAATACATGAAGCAAGCTGTGCGTCTGGGACACTGCTGTGTTGTTGTTGCTTCTGTTTTTTTTTTATTAATTTTTGTTTTTTTTGTTGGTTTGTTTGTCTGTTTGTATTGTCTGTTTGTTTGTAGTGTTCGTTTAATCGCATTGTATTGTTTTGTACGTATGCAAGCATCTATATATTTTATTATTTTTGTATTTATGTTAATAACTTATATAAATTTATTATTAGTATTTTTATTTTATTTTTTCGTTCCGGGTGATAAGAATGTACCGACAGACGTGTGTGTGTTGGTTGCAGTTTTGCTAATCTTCGTTTAGCAGAATAAAGTTTAATTTATTCGTTTATTCATCTGTCAATCCATCAGTTTCTTTGTTTATTTGTTTGTTTATCTGTTTATCTGTTTGTTTGTTTTTTATTATTATTATTCTCTATTGATTTAAATATTGACCAATTAATCTCTAGCTTATAAATCAATCTGAATACAATGCCGACTACAAATAACGGTTGCTGTAGCTGCTGAAGTAGCCGGATTAGCAGCTGAATTAGCGGCGGAAGTACCTCGAAGAATCTTTTTAACCTCTGCTTTGCGGGACCGGAAGTACGTGAGCGATTATGACGTCAGAGCGAAATGGCGGCTCAATTATCAGGACGGTCGTTATGGATGATTTTCTGGTTTATAGTCTGCAATAGACTGAGTGTTGTGAGCATTCTTTGTTATTGTTTGATGTTTTGTTGATGGTTATCGGCGCCTTGTATCTTTTCTTTGTGTTTGTTTTGTTGTTGTTGTTTTTATTCGTATGTTTGTTTTGTATGTTTATAAGGTTGTAGTTGTTATCTTCATCTTTAAGATGTTTGTTTACGTTGTTGTTTTTGTTGTTTTGTCGATGTATGTTTGTTGTCGTTTAAGTTTCAGTTGTATGTTTATGTGTTTTTTTTTGTATGTTTATGTGTTTTTGTATGTTTATGTTTTGCCGGTCATGTTTTTCCTCTTTTTTTTCAAAAATTCATTCATAATGATAATAACTAATTCATGTGAGAAGCATATTGATGGTCAGACAAGACACTATAACAACGGCAATATATCAACACCTTATATTAGCATCGTCATAAACATCATCTGTTTTATATTCATTAATTTTAAATAAACACACACACACCACACACACAAACACACACACACATACACGCACACACCTATTTAAATGTAAATACTACCTATATAATAACACCTAAACAAGTTTAAAATAAAAAAAATGCAATTGTCATATACAAATATATACATTATTTGAAAATAAATACATTTATCATACACGCAAGTATGCAACCATGCCTGCGTGGTATAATTTGCATTTATACAAAAATATACAAACAAATTTTGTATATTTAGCGTTTCATACAAAAGATACATCATAAGAATTCAATACTAATGACTGGTGTTATAGCATAATATCGTAAAACGCCGAATTTGTACAGGGTATGCTGATGTGATAAACAAGCATTAAGAATGTCCCAGGCTAATTAATTTACAATTTCGTGACTTTTTGTTTGTAGGATAGTTTCATTGTTGTTGTTGTTTGCTAGCACATTCCTTTCTTTCTACACATACATATAACTCATAAAACTATACAACAATCACATACACACAAACACACACACACACAAACACACAGACACACAGAAAAAACAGTATCGACAACAAATCAACGAAAACAATATTATCAACAAACAAACTAGCAACAACCATAACACTGCCAATAACATCGTCAACAAACAACAAGCTCCCCGAAAAACAACAACATCACAGAGCCAACACAACAACTTTAACATCGTTATACACCAAAAATCTACAAAAACAACAACAAACAAATAAAGCAGACACAAACACCAACAAACGACAACAAAATCAACAGCAGCATAACAAACACAAACAACTAAACCAGCAACAAAACATCAACAAACAAACATCACTACCAGCAACAACAACAAACAACAACAACACTAACAACAACACTAGCAACAAACAACAACAAATACAACAACAACAAATACAACAACAACAAATACAACAACAACATCCCTTGCCACAAAAAAGTGTCAAACGATCCGACATTCGAAGATGACAGCTTCATGTTTGCTTTGCTGACTGGCTTGACGGTTTCCATTTTATTTGCTATTACAACTACTATTACTACCACTACTACTAATACTACTACTACTACTACTACTACTACTACCACTACTACTACTACTATTACTACTACTACTAACAACAATAATAAAAATATTTCTTTTATAGAATTTTATTCGTCAAACCCAAGATAGAAGGAGAAAAAAAAATCGAACTGAAAAAGATCTGGAGACCAAAAAAAGATAATATTTTGTGGTAGGCCAATATTAATAATAATAATAATATTATTATTAATAATAATAATAGTAATGATTGATACTATTTCTTCAATTTTACTCCTTAGCTTCTTGGCAAATAATAACCTTTGAATGATAGATTGAATAATAAAATAATAATATTAGTAATATAAGTAATAATAATAATAATAACAATAAATTTAATTACTATTATCATTATTTTTTTTTAATAAACTTTCACTCCGTCTCATTCATTTTTTTTTTCATAAATTTGCTCCATCAATCAATCATTTATGTTATAATGCGTTCAGATGATTTTATTTATAATTTTATTTTAGCTATTTTTTTGTTTTAGTAGTAGTGTTATGACTGTCAGTAGTAGATTGTCCTAAAAAATACTTTTGAGAATTAAAATTTTAAAATTATGAAATCATCATCATCATCGTCGTTGTCGTCGTTGTCATCATCATCATCATCATGAACAGCAATGACATCATTATCATTACTGTCATGATCATTGTTTCAAAATCAACGTAAAATACAACAACAACATCATCATCTTCACCATCTTTATCATCAACATTATATTCATTATCATCATCATCTTCATCATCATCATTATATTTATCACCATCATCATCTTCATCATCATCATTATTTTTATCATCATCATCATCATCATCATCATCATCATCATCATCATCATGGTCACCCTGACGACCAGGCTGTTGTTGATGTGGTTGTCCAATCAACACTTCATTGTTTGGTAATTTCGCGGTACAAACAGGTTTCGAAACACACATACATACATACACACATACATACACACACATACATACATACACACATACATACACACATACATACACACATACATACACACATACATACACACACACATACAAACACACACACACACACATACATACACACATATAAATATACATACAGACATGCACATATGTACCTACATATATATATTTTTGAATGTATATTATTCATTGAAAATGTTTCTGTTATTTTAAGCACGTTCTATTGTTTACAGCTCTTTGTGTTAATATTTTTATTAATATAAAGAAATTGATGAAGATGATGATGAAGAAGAAACTGATTATGATATCGATAAAGAGATGATGATGACGACGATGATGATGATGATGACTCAATATTTTATAGAAATATTTTATTATCGTCATAATTTAACCCCAGAACAATAAATTGGATGCGGAAGTATAATTTTTTATTCTTTGCATCCGCTTAAAACCGGAAAATGATGACTAATTGTGCATCAACTAATTTTTCTCTGAATTTTTTAGTTTTTTTAATGTTGTTTTGTCTTATTTTTTGTTTTTGTTGTTATTATTTTTTTTTTTTCTCTCGTTTCAAAGAGCGTTCTTTGACGGCTTACTGCTATTTCCGTGATTGTGATGATGATGATGATTATGAACGTGACGATGGTGATGATGATAATGAT
>NW_008704170.1:1335170-1345759 GCF_000326865.2 Helobdella robusta | reverse complement strand
AATATCATTATTATTATTATTATTGTTATTATTATCATTATCATCATTATCATCACCACCAGCAACGACAACATTGTCGTCGTCTTCTTCATCATCCCCAATATTCTTATAAAGTTCGTTATAGCTATATCGCAATTTCCGTCCTATATCACTTGATATATTTTTTTCTCTATTAGTATTATTATTATTATTATCATTATTATTATTATTATTATTATTACTCTTGTTAGCAATATTATAAGTGTTCCTACTTTTGTCATTCCCATAATTTTCTTTATATCTAAGTGAACTTTTATCACTAAGGAGATAATTGTCAAGATTGTTGCTACTACTATTACTAATACTATTGCTGCTGCTGCTACTGCTGCTGCTACTGCTGCTGCTACTGCTGCTGCTGCCGTTACTTCTGCTGCTACTACTTCTACTAGAAGTGCCGTCCTTAGCCGTAGTACTGCCATGCGTTAATATTGAAACTTCGATTTCGTTAGTAATTGAAGTATAGATGATTTTATATCTGTGTTGGCCAGTACAGACAATAATAAGCCGTGTGTCAAGTTCTTTGTTGTTGTTGATGATGTTGTGGTTGTTGTTAATGTTGTGGCTGTTGTACAAAAATTCTCTTATTCTGGCTATTGGATTACAGACTTCCTCGTAAAGTTTATTGTTGTTAATGAAGTTGATGTTGTTGTTGTTGTTGTTAATGTTGTCGTTGTTGATGCTGATGTTGTTGTTGTTTTTTTCAGCTAGTAGTTTTGCTGCAGATGTTACCTCATCGAATATTTGTGGCTCTTGTTTATGGTAGGAGATTGCTGTTTTAGTGAAAATGTTTAGAAGCGAGTCAACTAAAATAACAAACTTGGACCAACAAATTGAAAGCAAAAACCACCTATCTTTTTACCTATCCGTCTATCCATTTGCTCATCCATTTAATCATTTATCTATTCATTCATTCATTCATTCATTCATTCATTCATTCATTCATTCATTCATTCATTCATTCATTCATTCATTCATTCATTCATTCATTCATTCATTCATTCATTCATTCATTCATTCATTCATTCATTCATTCATTCATTCATTCATTCATTCATTCATTCATTCATTCATTCATTCATTCATTCATTCATTCATTCATTCATTCATTCATTCATTCATTCATTCATTCATTCATTTATTCATTCATTCATTCATTCATTCATTCATTCATTCATCATCATTCATTCATCATTCATTCATTCATCATCATTCATTCATCATCATTCATTCATTCATTCATTCATCCATTCATCCATTCATTTATTCATCTATCCATTCATTATTACCACAGAAACAAGAAAAATATTTGAAAAAGAAATGAAAAAAAAATCAAAAAATAAACTCTTTGCAGTCGAAAAGTCAACGAGCGTGAGCTGCATTCGTCTACCCTCATCAGCAACTAGTAGCCACGGTGACGTCATCGATCCACATCCAGTCACGTGTGTCACGTGATTTGATAGGTAGCCGCTTATTGGTGGATATGATTTTATAGTTTGCTGCTGCTGCTGCTTTTGTTGTTGTTGTTTTTGTGATGGCTGTTGTTGCGATTGTTGTTTTTGTTGTTGGTGTTGTTGTTGTTGTTTTCTTTGATCGTGATGATGAAGTTGTTGTTGTTGCAAATTGATGACATAATCGTTCTGAGTCGAACAAGTCTTATCAACAGTGGTTACTGAAAATTATTCAATCATATTTTAAGCGTGACACTCAGTTCATACATTTTATCCATCCATCCATCCATCCATCCATCCATCCATCCATCCATCCATCCATCCATCCATCCATCCATCCATCCATCCATCCATTCATCCATTCATCCATTTATCCTTCCGTCAGTTTTTTTATTCCTTTATTTATCTATCCATCTATCCATTCCAGTTTTTTTATTTCTTCATTTATCTATCCATCTATCCATTCATCCATCCATCTAGCCAGCCAGCCGACCTTCAATGCATTTGTACTCAGCTTCTAAGTATGGTTTCAAGTCGTTGGGGCATGGTTGTGTCTTGGCGAATAACACGTCTGGAATGTGTATCTGACATCTACTGCGACCCGAACATCTGAAAAGGAATGAATGAATAAATGAACGAATGAACGAGCAAATGAATGAATAAACGAACGAACAAACGAAAGAACGGACAAACGAAAGAACGAACGAACGAATGAATGAATGAATGATTGAGTAAATGAAGGAATGATAAATTAATGAATTAATGACTGACCGACTGGTTATAAACATGTTCATATTTTCATCTTATTATTAATTATTACCATTATCATCGTCATCAATATTTTTATCATCATAATGATCGTCAAGTTAATCGGAGTTGATCTCCGATAAGCCAGCTCCTTATAAGGAATTTATTATTTTTTTGTTTTTCTTGATAATTACCAGCTTAGCGAATGGCGAATTAGTTTTTTGCCAAAACTTTTTTTATTTTTCATCGTCGTTTTTCTGTCAAAATTTTGTGAAAAAATAACTTTTCAAAAATAATTAAATTTTTTATTAAAGACGTTATTTCAATTTTTTACTCTGAAGCTTAATTTATTATTATTACATTTCATTCAATCATCATAATTTTTCACCAATTGAGTGATCATATTTCAAACGCTAGCCTTTTAGCGAACACCACATCACAGCCATCGCCGTATTCACCATGACATTCACCACCATCATGATACCCACCCGTCATCCTATTCATAATCGCATTCACCACCATCATGATAATCACCCACCACCAAAAACCACGACCTTCACCTTGAATCAGCAAGGGCAAGGACATCATGGTAGCAGCCAATGTGACCATAATTAACCTTAGCACATCTACTCAAACGCATGCGACCGTACCTCGCTGACGTCATGACGACCACCGTGTTTGGTGGGCAGTTGGCCCGGAATGCTTCAGTTTCACAGTAGTGGTGAGGTTCTGAGGGGGAAGATGGTGACGACGGTGCTGGTTACGATTATGATTACTCTGATCGGGGAGGTGATGATTGGGAGGTTGTATTTGATGATGACGGTGATAACAATTTTATTAGAAATTAAATAAAATTTATGAAAAGAAACAGAAAAAAATTGTAAAAAATATTATAAAGAGATCATTACGACTACCGAGTTGCCATGGAGACATTACGGACATAGTCGAACCACTAAATCATCATAAAAGAGATAGAGAGAGAGAGAGAGAGAGAGAGAGAGGTGATGATCGCACTCGGTCGGTCGGTCGGTTATTCAGTCGGTTTACGGTTCAGTCGGTTAGTCGGTCGGCTGTCTTTTTGAAAATTCATAACACGCACTAGAGGCGCAATAAAAATCGACGTGCGCCTTATTCGCTCGTCAGCGTGACGTCACGTTGACGTCATCGTCAATAGTAGGGATGGGCGGATTGGGATTGTACATTTTTTTTATTGACTTTTATAGACGGCTGTTTAGTTAAATTTGATTGAAGGTGTACCGGGCCATGTCGTGATGTGCTGCAATTGCTACTGCTGCTGCTGCTGTTCATCTGAGTACTTTAAAAGATACTGCATTAAAAATACAAATAGGAATGTTACATCTACGATTACTGAGACTCCCATTACTAAATTTACTAAGCCCAAGTTAGATCCTACAACCTGCATAAGTAGTACAAGTTAGAATAATGCCTATGTATTATACATCTCGATAATTACTACAATCACTACAACAACTATTACTACTACTAAAAATACTGCAAATTCTACTACTAAAACTAGTGCATAAGTACTGGTAGAGGTTAAAATACTACGTAGTATCGAAGCTGGCACAACAAGCTCACATCGATCAATTTATTTTTCTTTAAAAATGTCTCCCCAAGAAATTTTATTTCTCTCCGTTTCAATTTCCCAACTCACTTTTGTTGTTCGTTTATTCTATTCCTCTCTACTTAGTTATTCTTTCACTTACTCAGTTACACATTTCTCTCTCTCTCTCTCTCTCTCTCTCTCTCTATCTTTTCCTTTCTCTCTTTTTTCTACCTCTCTCTTTCTCTCTCTCTCTCTCTCTCTCTCTCTTTCCCTCTTTCTTTCTCTATCCCTCCCCTCTCTCCCTCCCCTTTTTCTCTTTCTTTCTCTCTCTCTCTCTTTCTCTCTCTCTCCCTTTCTCACTCATTCAGTCTTTCTCTCAAAACGACAGTCGCATGTATGAATAAATCATTCTGCGATTGTTGTTGTTGTCACCGTCGTTCTTTCGTATGTTTTTACAGTGTTGTTGCTGCATTTTGGTAAATATAATGTTGTACATACATACATACATACATACATACATACATACATACATACATACAAGCATACAAACAGACAAACAAACAAACAAACATACATACCTTTACAGATACTCATAAATAAAAAAGTTATCTCGCAATAAGGCTTACAACTGTCATGTCCACCCATGTTCAAACACACTACCTACTCACCTATCTGCAAACACACACACACACACCACACACACACATGCATACACATACAAACAAATACAAACATACATATACACTCTACTCTATATATGTATCTATATCCACAACAAATATTTCAAGCTTAACACACAAAAATACAAAAATAATATACCGCGAATGTCACCAAAACTAAAAATATAATACCCAACTTTGCAATAAATACACACAGGAACAACTTTATTACGCACGATTACACGCAATAGACATGCGTGAAATGAAGTTGGCGGGGAGCTTACTTGCTTGCAGTTGCATTCGCCAAACGTTTATTCGAATATGTCATTTGGTTAAACAAATAAACAAACAGACAAACAAAAAATTAATTACAAATATATTAACAATAATAATAATTATTATAATTCATGCGTAATAATAAAGCGGAAGTTGATTATTTGTATGAAGCCCTTACTTTATCGATTAAAAGTAAACTTTCATAGAAATTTTCCGCTACACATCTTTCTAATGCGGTTTGAAGGACGTTACAGAATATAGCGTATTTATGAGTGTGTGTGTGTGTGTGCGTGCACGCGTTAGTGTATATGTATGCATGTATGTGTGTGTATGTATGTATCTGTATGTAAACATATATGTATATATTTTTTTATATATGTATATATGATGTGTCTGTTGTAGTTTGTATGTATTCTCATTACGCATTCATAAGTTATTTTGCCTTTTTTTTTCTCCTGGCATATGAAAATTATTTTTTATAAGGCCTCTCATTAACGTTGAATTATCAACTCATATCAATTACGCGTCATACAATAAGAGCCATTATGTGCTTGGCTGTTTTGTACCAAAATTTCTAGATGCAAAGGAAGACATGTATATGAGATGTGCACACAGGCTGGCTAGTGCCCCTGCAAATACTAATTTGAATTATTGAACATTCGAAACAAAGTGAAATGAAGAAAACTAAACAAAAATATCATTAAACAAGTATGAAACATTCTGGCATGCATATGCAAGCGTGCATTGTTCATACTTACTGATACAATACCTTTGATAGAAACATTATTCAGGCCTTAAACTTAGATATATGTTGGAAATACGACAGAAAATACCTAATAAAAACATACATACAATAGAAATATACTTACAATAAACAAACCTAGCATCCAAACAAACAGAAGAAGATAGTAGAAATGATAATTGTGCTTTTGATGATACCAATGATTGTGTTGATGCAATTGATTTTAGTGAAACTTTGTAGTAACTGTTTGACAAACGTTAGACTGACGATAACACAATTTTAGGAGCCATAATGATGACGATGATGTTTTATTTTTCATGATTAATATGATGGTAATGATGACGATGATAATGTGGATGATGATGTTGATGATGGTGATATTGATGATGATTTGACCTTAAAATGTCTTCAAGACGTTTGACAAGGCCAATGTCGCCATCAGTTTAATCTTTGTCATCATCTCAAACGTTTTACGTCTCATCATCGTCATCATCATCATCATTATCAGCGTCATCATCGTGATCATCACCATCATCGTCATCGTCGTCATCATCACCGTAGACCCCTTGAGAATGTTGACTATTAGTGAGCGCTAGATAAAAGACTAATTGATTGATTGAAAGATTGGATGAATGAATGAATGAAAAAAGAGAAGTATTCGGAAGTACTCACAGAATAATTTATTTTTGTGTTTTTCTTTCAAGTTTTTGTTTTCATTTTGTTTTTGTTTTTCAAGACAAAATAGTCAAAACAAAATCTTTGCAAAAAAATTAAAAACAACTGAAATTGTTGATGCAATTTGAAGAGAGGGACAAATGTTGGTAAGTGAGTTGAAAAACTCAGTTAAGGAAATTAAACCAAAAAATATGAAAAACAATCTAACTCGGCAACAAAATACAAAAGTAAAAACTAATAGCCAAAATTTTGAAAAAAATTAAGCAAATTTGAGGGCGATTTAAAATGAAAAGAGAATTATTTAATAAAATAAAAAAAAATGAAATTAAAAATTTGAGAAGTCATTTGAAAAAACAAAGAATTATAGAAAAAAAATAGACCGACAATGTTAAAAGTTTTGAAAAATTAAGCTTAAGAAAATATTTAGAAAGAAGGTACATTTGAAAAAGAAGAATAAAATATCAGATGTTAAGAAGTGCAGTGAATGTTGAAAAATATATCCCAAATTTTAAAAAAGCAAAATGATGAAATGATTGAAAAAAACAAAACGAAATTTTTTTTCTTTTTTTTTCCTTGATTGAATGATCGATTGGATCCTTTTGGAGAAAGGAAAAATTTTTTTTCGTTTTAGATTTTTTTTTTGCGTCTGCTGATGAATTAAATATGGAGAAGGCCAGTAGGATGGAAAATTAATTATAGCTAAAAATTTCTAGGAGAAAAAGTCTTTTTAATTACAAATTTGTGTGCGTGTGTTTGTATGTATATATATATATATATATATATATATATATATATGCAAATATATATATATGTATATAATTGTGTTTGTGTGTCAGTCTGTGTAAAATTGTGTTTTTATTTGTATGTATGTGTGTGTGCATGTGTATGTACGTGTGTAAGTCTGAGTGTGTCTGTGTGTAAATGTTTCATTTCATAAGTTTCTGTGTAAACTGTACGTATATAAGCTTATACTTATGCCAGTTTATATGTCTGTGTTTGTATAATTGTGTCAGACTCTCTCTTTCTCTCGCTTTCTATCTCTCTTTTTCTGTGTGAGTGTGTGTGTGAGTCAAATATATCAATACATTGTTAAATGAAATTAATTTGTCGAATTGAAATTAAAATTTAAAAAAAATCTTTTTGATTAAATTTAAAACGCTCTAATGATTACTTAATAAAAAGGTGGTGACGCCTTTAAACACACACACACACATGTACAGCAAACACACATACACGTACAACAAATACACACACACACAGACACACACACAGACACACACAAAATAATAGTAGTGCTTTTTTCTGTTATTGATGTAATTGTTGTTTATTATTTATTTATTTGTTAATATTCAAAAATAAATAATATTATTTATTTTAAAAATAATATAATTAAAAATTATTTTTCTAACCATCTGAAAATGATTCGACGATAGCTTTGCCAAAAAATTTTGGTTGAAAACTTATTAAAAACAATAGAGTAAGCGTGAACCACATTTTAAAAATTTCATTTATCTCTCTCTCTCTCTCTCTCTCTTTCTCTCTCTCTCTCTTTCTTTCTCTCTCTTCAGTCAAAGATATATCTTTTCCGTTGAGTGTTTTTATATTTTTTTGTTGACGTCATAGTAGTAGCGGAAGAAGTAGTAGTAGTAGTAGCAGCAGCAGTAGTAGTGACGGTAGTAGCTTTACCTATTTAACGTTGTTGTTGTTGTTGTTGTTGACGATGATGTCGTTTGATGTTGCTCAAGATGGGAAAATAACTTTTATATATAGGTAACTATATCTATTATATATAATACATATATATATATATTTATTTATTTATTTATTTATTTATGTATATACATACATGTATGTAACATGAAAAGATTAATTGTATAAAATTTCAAACTCAGGCAACAGCAGCTGATATTATTTTCTTCCGGCTTCTACCATTTAAAATCATCTCCATGGAATGGAGTGAGGAGACAGACGGTAGAGTATATGCTATATAGAGTTGACGATGATGACGACGACAAAAATGATGATGGGGACGATGACGATGATGAAGTATTCATTGGTGATGACGATGACGTATCATTTGGTGATGACGATGGGAATAAAGGTTACATGAGTGAACTATGATATGAGATGGGCGGTGACGAAACAATAGAAGATGAAGATAGAAGGTGAAGGTCGTGGTTTATGGTGGTGGGTGATTTATTATGATGATGGTGAAAGCGATTATGAATAGAATGATGGGTGAGAAGATGATTGCAATGATATCTTTATGACAACTACAATGATAGAGATGGCTAAAAAAGCAGACGATGCTGACGAAAAATATTACGCTGATGTTTGAAACGCTCTGCCTGCACGCTCGCACGTTAGAAATGCCAAGACAACTAACATCACTTTCTATTCGATACATCCATTCATATTCGCCAATCTCTATGCCTATTACTCAATACATGTTCATCTAGGTATATGTAGATATCTGTAAGTATATAGTATGGGTAGGTATCTATAGGTTGATGTAAGTATATGTAGATATATGTGCGTGTTGTATGCGTGGTGTATAACACTTGCCCGTATTGCACACAAGCTTCTACGTAAGTGTTTAAAAATTAGTTTAACCCTGCTAAAAAACATACGTTTATAAATATACGCATACATACATGCATTATGCAAACACACACGCACACACGCACACACATATATACGTACATTCAAAAATGCATGCATACATACATACATGCATTCATACGTACATACGTGCATGCATATATACATACATGCATTCATACACACACACACACATACATACGTACATTCAAACATGCAAAATGCTTGCATACATACGTACACATATTCATGCCTTTATACAAAGAAACATACATGCACATTGATGAATATGTATGCACATACATACATACATACATATTTATACATGTAAACATACAAATGCACATACAAACTTGAAAATACAAAGACATCCTATACTCGCTCAGTCAACACAACCAACACTAAAAACGACATTAAATGAACGTAACCTTAACTTCACTTATACATTCAGACATACATACATTCATACATACACATACATACATACATTCATATATATACACACACACACACACACATACATACATACATACATACATACATACATACATACATACATACATACATACATGCAAACATACAATCATGTATACTTATAATAGTAGTAGTCGCTGTAATTGTGGCTGTTGTAGTAGTGGTAATTGTGGTAGTGGTAATAGTATCTGGTAAGTAATTACATTCGCGCCAGTGGTGTAAATTGTATTAGTGGAATTCAAACGCTTGCCTGCCTTTATTGCGCTTATTAAATTTTGAATTACAATTTTGTTGTTCGTGTTTGTTGTTGTAGTTTGTTGTAATTATTGTTGATTTTGTTGTTGGTGTTTTTGTTGTTGTTGTTGTTGTTGACGCCATTGATAAAGTTGCTATTGTCGTTATTGGTGTTATTAAAAAATATGAGCAATAATAATAGCCAGATTTTGAAACTAGAATGCGATGAAATATTTTCTAAGGTAAAATAAATTATACTAAATAAATAAACAATTAAATAATTGACTAATTAATTGAATAATTAATTAATTAATCAATTAATAATGCATTTAATAAATCGAACTCTCAGCCCAAACAGTATGGACAAATCCTGTACAACGCATGTACAACAAACGATAAACATCTAGGACGCTACTAAATTTACGATGCGTGAAAAGATGTGCGTGCGTGTGTGTTTACGTCTGTGTGAATTAACTTGTATATGTGCGTATGTGTAAGTGTGTTTGTGTGTATGTGTGTGTGCATGTGTGTATGTGTGTCATATGTGTATATGTTGCAAAGTTTGAAGCACATAAAAAAACCGTTTGCAATTAAATAATTGATGCCTTCACGTGTATGTATGTGTATGTTTGTATATGTACGTATGTATGTGTTTGTGTATATATGTGTCGTTGAGTTTGTGTTAAGAATGAGACGAATCCGAAAAATTCGCTATATCCGAATCTAAATCCGGATGTAAGTGTGTTATAAATGTGCGTGTGTGCGTGTGTGCGTGTGAATGTATGTGCACATACTTGCATACCTACGTGTTTGCGTGAAAATATTTCGCGTTTTTAAACGTATAGAACTTGCTTTGGATGCCTAAGCATGGGCACAAACAGTGAAAGAATAAGTATCTGCTAAGTAGTAATTTGAATGGTCATAGAAGAGAGAGAGAGGTGGTTTGTTTATCATTACTACTTCTACGGTTAGTAAAAAGAAAGAATGCGTTTTGGACTAGGATTGTTGCGCTTGTATTATTGCCTATGCGAGTGTATATATATATATGTTTGTATGTTTGTGTGAGTGTGTTTATGTTGTATGTATGTTTGTATGGGTGAGTGTGTTTATGTATGTATGTTTGTTTG
>NW_008704170.1:1303093-1332957 GCF_000326865.2 Helobdella robusta | reverse complement strand
GGGATGATGATGATGAGGATGACGATGATGATTGTGATTATTTTTGTTATTATTATTGTTGTTATTGTTGTTATTGTTGTTCACTCGACTTGAACTCGATTTTTTTATGCGGTGTCTTTGCTAAGATGGTGACGACGACGACGATGATGTTGTTGTTGATGATGATAATGATGCAGTTTTTGTTGTTGTTGTTGTTGTTGATGATGCTGTGGTTGATGACGACGACGATAATGATGAGGATGTTATTGTTGTTGATGTTGTAAAGATTTTAGAGTGGTTTTAGTTGTTGCTGGCGTAGTAGCGATTGTTTAAACATAAACATAAAGATGAACAGAGAAT
The DNA here is from genome assembly GCF_000326865.2 of Helobdella robusta. Taxonomy (NCBI): domain Eukaryota; kingdom Metazoa; phylum Annelida; class Clitellata; order Rhynchobdellida; family Glossiphoniidae; genus Helobdella; species Helobdella robusta. The sequence goes on along the minus strand of NW_008704170.1, from coordinate 1,332,618 downwards.
CTTTAAACGGAAAACGTTAAAAATACTTGAACCAAAACCACAAACATGGACAGTAAACATAAACAAAGAAATGTTATATACAGCAAACATAAACATCGAGCATAAACACGAATTAAGGAAGCATAACCCGGTCCGACACGTCTTCATAACTTCTATGTGTTTCCTAATCCCATGTGTGTTTGTGTGCGTGTGTTTGTTTGTTTGTGTGAGTGTGTGTGTCTGTTTGTCTGTATGTGTGTTTGTTTTTGCGTGCATGCGTGCGTGCGTGTGTGTGTTTGCGAGTGCGTTTTGTTTATGTGTTTGTTTGTATGTTTGCGTGTACGTGTTATTTGGGATGTTACTGAATGTGTATATGTATATGTGTAATTAATTGAATTTAACGTATGCCTGAATGTACGTGTGCCTTTGTGTGTGTGTGTGTTTGTGTTTGCATGCATGCCTGCCAGTTTGTTTGTTTGTATCGTTTGTATGTGTGTTCAGCAAAATATAAAACAAATTTTTGTGGTAAGGAAGTAAGAAAAGTTCGTCAAGCATTAGCATTAATAAGCAAAGATGCTCTTACATATGAGGATAAGTTTGAACCAGAACAAAAACAAAACAAACAGGCAAACAAACAAACGAACAAGTGGATGAACAAACGGAAGAACTATTGAGTGAACGAACAAACGAACTATAAAGAGGAGCATGCGAACTTCTGAAACATTCAAAGACTACTGCTCCTAACATGAAAAGACTTTCAAGAAAATTTGTGCAAATTTGTCTGATTCCATGCGTGTTTGTGTGTTTGTTTGTTTGTATGTTTATGTTTGTATGTTTATGTTTGTATGTTTATGTTTGTATGTTCATGTTTGTATGTTTATGCTTGTATGTTCGTTTGTACGTGATTGTTTGAGTGTATATACTAGTTTGACTTTGTAGAATAAAGTCAAGAATTTAGACAAGTTTGTTTGCATGTTTGTTTGTATGTGTGTATGTTTGTATGTTATTTCTATGTTTGTTTGTTAGTATGTCTGTATAAATTTGCAAGTACACAAATATGTATGTGGTCCTGGAAATTTTTTCGCTTATAAGAAAATGAATTTATGGCTACCTACCAGTGTTTGCATCCTATCTGTCTTATTTTTGTTTTTTTATGTTTGTATGTTTGTATGTATGTATGTAGGTTGGTTGGTTGGTTTGTTTGTATGTATGTATGAATGTATGTATGTATTAATATTTGTATGTACATATGGTTTTGTATGTATATTTTGTAAGTTTTTGTATTTTTAAAAGTTTGTATGTATTTATTTTTTATGGCCTTACCCATCGCATTCATGTAAATGTAAATTTGTATGTATGGATGTAATATTTTTGTTTCGTGTTTGATTTGTATGTCTGTAATTTTTTTGTATTTCTGTATTTATTTTTGTATCTATTTATGTATATACATTAATTAATATTTGTATATATGTACATTTGTATGTTTGCATGTGAGTGTATTTCTATAGTAGATAATGTGTGTGTTTTATACCTGTTTGCATGTGTATCAGGTACATAAAAATTTAAAGTTTGTTTGCATATGTATAAACTATCTTTTAAAATGGTATTTATACCCTGTTTTGTATGCGTTCTAGCAAATTTATAGTGCGTGTGTGTATTAGTGTGTGAATAATCTGGCACTCCTAACCTGAAGTATGCAAGCTTATTTAGAGTTCTCGGGTGAATATGGTTAAAAATTTTTTCTCGTTTTACGTTTGCTGAAAGATTTTCGCTTTTACTGATGTTTTTTTTTTGTTTTTTGCTTGTTTTTTGAAATTTTTGGGTGTTTTTTCTCAATAGTTTGAATAGTTCTTCTTATGTAAGGTTTACTTCACATAGAATTTTTTTAAAAACCGTGTTGATGATAATGGCCGGCTTTGTGAAAATAAAAACTTGAATTTTTTTTTGTGGTAAATGTGTTTTGTATTGTTGGCTTTATTTTGATTGTTTTTTTGTTCTGGATGTTTTTTAGCTACATACAACAAAAGATGGATTTACTTAAAGGTTTAGCCATTAAAATCAAATTTTTCAAGCTTGCCTTTATTCTTTTGTTTGTAAGATTATGTTTTACTTGTTTTTTTTTGTTTTTGTTTGTTTGTTATTGTTTTGTTTTTCATTTATATTTTTTGTTACAAAACTTAGTTTGAAGTTTGTTTTTGGTATTTCTATGACATTTTTAACGTTTCAAAGTTTTGCTAAGATGTTTTTTGTCGTTTTGTTAAGGTTGATTTTTGATACAACAAAATTTTTTATTTTTTTTTGTGGATGCTTGCGAAAGTTTTGAGGACGTTTTTCTTCCTTTTTTATTTTACAAAAAAAAAATTATTTTTTCTCAGCAAAGAAAAAATCAATCCAACAAATTTGTCTGTCGGAGGACGTGCAATGTTTTGCAAAGTTAATAAAAAAAATTTGTTGTTTTTTATTCTCTCGGTAAAACTTTTTTTCCTCTAATTTTGTTCTTGCACTTTTGAAAATTAAATTAATTCACAATCCACATTTTGCAATTCACATTTTAAAATTTATAATTCACAAGTCACAATCCACATTTTGCAATTTACAATTCAAAATCCATAATTCATAATCCACATTTCACAATCCACATTTCACAATCCACATTTCACAATCCACATTTCACAATCCACATTTCACAATCCACATTTCACAATCCACATTTCACAATTCACATTTCAATAAAGATGCCATTGTTATTGCCGTTAATGTTATTGAGATAGCTGACGTCAATACCGTTGTTGTTGTTGATGATGTTGTTGTTGTTGTTGTTGTTGTTGTCATCGTAATAAGTGTTATTTTTTTTCTCAGTAAGCTAGTTCATGATGTCATTAGTGTTGGCGTTAAAATTAGACAAAGTGGTTTAGAGTTCGTGGGGCTAATTGCGGATAATGCTTGTCTATGTTAACATTATGGAGACTTTTTCTAACGTTGTTTCATTTACTGGTAAGTTTAGTTGTTGTTGTAATTGATGTTGTTTTTTGGAAAAAGTTGTTCTTAAATATTTTTCAGTTGCAGTTGTTATTATTGTTAGTTTCGTTGATGGTGCTGTTGTTGTTGTTGCTGTTGTTGTTGTTGTTGCTGTTGTTGTTGTTGTTGTTGTTGTTGTTGCTGTTGTTGTTGTTGCTGTTGTTGTTGCGTCGTAATTTTTTAAGATCATCTCTAATCCCTGATCAATATTATTATTGATTTCATTTAAGCTATGGCTAATGTTGTTGTTGATGTTGATGTAATATTGTCTGTGTTTTATGTTGCCGTGGTGGCTAATAATGTTATCCATGTTGATGATTCTGGTGTTATTTGTATTGTTGTTGTTTTTTGATGTCACCTGAGTTGAGTTGTTCAATGATTTTGTTGTTGGTGATGAACTTTTTAAGCTGTCCGTTAATGTAAATAATGTTGCCACTAATGTCTGTTGTTATTTGAAATTTAGTTGTTGTTGATGTTGTTTGTATTGTATTTAATATATCTAATGTTGTTGTTGTTGCTGATGATGATGTTATTTAGAAGACAGTAACAATTAGGCTGGTCGTTTGTTTTTTCTTTAGCTTCCTGAGCAAAACATCCGGTTTTTTTACGTGTATTTTTATGTTTATGCGTATGTAAGTATGTATGTATGGCAAACTAAAAAAATTTGAATCAACAGACCTCAATTCATATTTTGACAACTTTGATCATTTTTAAACAAATCGATCATATTTTGTGGTGCAACATTAATCAAAGACATATAAATTAATAAAAATATTTAAAAAAATTCTCTTATCAAACCACAACTAATACAATTCCTTCAATATTGGGTAGAATGAACCAAAGAGTTCAATGTGTCTTTAGTTAAACATTTTGTTGTTTTTCTAAACAAACGTTGCTGAAACGTGCTAGATTTAAACAAAAACTTGATTTTTTTTTGTTTATTGACATCATGGAATCCAAAATAAAACCGAGCACAGTCGCCGAGCTGCAAAAATTTATAACATTATCCTTAATTATTCTGGACAACTGATGCCAGGTGCCTATATGTAAAATTATATTCCTTGGTAGAAAGTACACCATTAAAAGCACCTGCTGGAATCTCTCAGTAAGGTAGGATTTGAACAAATCCAAGGCCCTTCCAGACACTTCATAACTTAACTGCAGCCTTTGAACGAAAACGGCATGATCCACGCATGTATGTATGTATGTATGTATGTATGTATGTATGTATGTATGTATTTATGTATGTATGTATGTATGTATGTATGTATGTATGTATGTATGTATGTATGTATGTATGTATGTATGTATGTATGTATGTATGTATGTATGTATGTATGTATGTATGTATGTATGTATGTATGTATGTATGTATGTATGTATGTATGTATGTATGTATGTATGTATGTATGTATGTATGTATGTATGTATGTATGTATGTATGTATGTAAGTATGTATGTATGTATGTATGTATGTATGTATGTATGTATGTATGTATGTACATACATACTTTTGAAAAATAAGTTCGGTTTACTTGATGATGAAAACTTTGTTAATAATGTTTCGGAATTTTATACAAATGACGACATTGTTGGAGCTTTAAAAATATTAAAAAATGAAATGGAAGTCAATAAAAGTGAAAAACTCGACAAAATCATACCTCGTGGAACGACTAAAAAAGAAAGGTTACAAGATTGCATTGCTATTTTAAAATATCTAAAATTATAAGATTTGATGGACAAATGTCCGATTTTTGTCAGTAGTGACCTGGAAAAAATTCCAGATATGGAAAGTTTGATTAAATTAAATTTTGAAAGTTTAAAACGAGAAATTACCGACATATTGCACAGCCAACAGCAGCACGTGCTTAATACCTTAGAGGTGCACAACAAGGAAATTTGCGCGGTAAAAAACACCGTTAATAATATAGCGCTGAACTACGATAAAACGACATATTATAATCACCACAACAAACTGCTTTCAAACTCGAATCCCTTAGGACGAAGTAGCAAAATGCATCATTGTAGCTACGCTGACAAAGTTTCATCGAATTTATTAATATCTGGCACTAAAACATCACATTGTAATGAAGTTGAAAAAAGTATAGCGCCAAAGTTACTTGAGAAGTCAAGCGATTTAATTATTGACGTAAATAATCAAAATTTCAACACTGGAAACCTGTGGTCAGATGCCGAGAAAACACCAGTGGATGATGGGTTTAGAGAGTACGTTTCCAGAAATAAAAAAAGAGCCAGACTAAACAACTCATCTGAAGATAATAATGAAATGAAATCAAGTGGTACCACCGGTAACACGGGCAATGTTAACGCATCCATTCCAAAACCAATTAAAAAAATTATTGGCATCAAAGTAATCGACAACTGCAAACTTCAGGCCGAAAAGAACCTTATAAAAAAGACCGTTTTCTTGATGAGCAACGTAAAAAGATGTCACAGAAATGATGTCATAGATTTTCTTAAAACAAGTGGTATAAACGTCATCTCTTGTTTTCCGGTGATAAAACGTTCTAATCAGGAAATAAGCGATCCAGTAAACAAGGATGAGGAAGAATCAACGATGTTTCGTGTATGTGTCGAAAGTTGCGATGGACCGAAGATGAAGGACCCGGAAATTATGTTAAAACACATCATTGTACGCGAATGGCGTTTCGGGAAAAATACCGACAAAAACTCCGATACAACGAACAAACATGGCTGACAAAAATTCGTTAAATACTGTTAACGATACTCGCAGCAATCTCGTAGAAAAAACCTGCAGACTATATGACGATATAAATCAAATAAATGCTTTGTATAACTCCATCAGCGACAACGGAATTAACGACAATTTGTTTTTCAAGCTAATGCATTTAAACATTAGAAGTTTAATTCACAAATCAGAAGACTTACTCGATTATTTAAACAACTTTTCTTTTAAATATAACATTATTGGTATAAGTGAAACGTGGCTGAATGATGACAATATCAAGTTAATAAATATTACTGGTTATGATTTTGTTGGTAAAAATCGGTCTGGTAAGCACGGTGGTGGAATCGGTTTGTATATTGATAACGATATTACGTATAAAACAAGAAACGACATCAATAGCATTAGCAGCATAGAATTATTCAGCATAGAAATAACAAACGATTATTCCAATAAAAATGCAATAATTGTAATAACATATCGGCCTCCTACCTATGACGCAAATATGTATCTTCAACAAATCGAACAGGTACTACAAATCATAAGTCTAGAGAACAAACTAGTTTATCTGATCGGTGACATGAACATCAATTTACTTGATGCTGATTCAAATGCCAGCAAATTCCAACTTCAACAATTATTAACATCATACAACCTATCAACTTTAATAACAACCCCAACAAGAATAAGTTTAAATAAAAATTCAGTCATTGATAACATTTTCACGAGCGAACCAAATGCAGTAGAATTATGTGGTACACAGGTATGTGATCTTTCGGACCACCTACCAATTTTTATAATTGTAAATATGAAGTCTAACAGTATCAAGAACCATTTTCTGAAGGAGAAATTATACTCGTTTACAAGTGAACGAATCAACAGACTGAACGAATATTTAATAAACATGGACTGGTCAAACGTTTTAAACTGTGAGGATGTAAATGTCGGGTTTCAACGATTCATAGAGATTTTTGTAAAGAACTTCAACGAATGCTGTCGTATTTCATCAGCAAGAAAAATTAAAAAAATATCACGTGATAAACCTTGGATAATTGATGATCTTAAAATAATGTTAAATAGAAAAACCAAACTGTATACAAAATATCTAAAAAATCCGAATATTGAAAATCTAATTGAATTAAAGTCAATTAGACAATCTTGCATCAAATTTAAAAACAAACTAAAAAAACAATACTACAGCGACATCATAGAAAAGAACATAAAAGATAACAGAAGAACGTGGTCGATTATTAAGAACATTATCAGCACAAATAAAATCACCAATACCGTCACATCAAACAGTGAAATTGTTCGTTCTCCTGCGGACTCCTTAAACGATTATTTCACCGGTATAGCTATAAAACTAGGTTCATCTTTCAACAATTCAACACTCTGGAAAAATCACCTCACTAATAAATTTCAAAACTCGTTCTTCTGTCTGTCGACCTCAAGCGATAAAATAATTGCAACAACCAGACTTCTCAAACCAAAAACAACCAGTGGATGGGATGGCATTCCTATGAAAATAATAAAATCTACCATACATTCAACAGCTCACATTTTGGAATTCCTAATTAACTTTTTTTTCAACTCCGGCACATTCCCACGATGTTTCAAAGTCTCAAAAATTGTACCGATTAAAAAGGATGAGGGATGCAATGATTTAATTAATTTTCGACCCGTTGCTCTTTTATCAAATTTTTCGAAAATAATAGAAAAAATAATGTACAAAAGGCTAAATATCTTCTTCAAAAAAAATTCCATAATTAACGATTCACAATTTGGATTTCGAGAGAAGTACTCGACTGAGCTGGCAATAATAGAATTGATCAGAAAAATAGGGATCGCAGCAGAAGACAAAAAATACATCGTAGGCATTCGATTGCATCAACCACAACATCTTGCTGGCGAAACTAGACCATTATGGAATACGTGGCTCGCAACTGAAATGGTTCAGAAGTTACTTATCGGAGAGAAGTCAATTTGTTAGCTGGCAGGGTACATGCTCGAGCGAAAAATTAAACCAAATTGGAGTACCTCAGGGCAGTATTTTGGGTCCATTGCTATTCATTGTCTTCATCAACGATCTCCCGAAAGTTTCAACATTCTTTGATTACATTTGCTTCGCAGATGATACTAATCTATTCAGTACAGGCAAAAACATCGATTAACTCATCTTGAAGACTAATAGTGAAATTAAAAAGGTCGTCTCATGGTTTGAATGTAATATGTTGACATTGAATAGCAGAAAAACTCAAATGATTATTTTTGGCCCAGTCCAATATTTAAACTACAAGGAGCCATATAAGATCGTAATAAATAATTCGGATATTCTCGAAAGCAAAACTGTTAAATTTTTAGGAGTAATATTGGATCAAAAATTATCGTTTCAACAACATGTTCGATATGTTTGCACAAAACTAGCAAGATAAATTGGTCTATTAAATAAAATAAAATTTTTCTTGCCTAAAAGAATTCTTAACATGCTATATAAAGCCATCTGTACTCCATATATCTCATACTGCAATACAGTCTGGTCAAGCGCCTATCCATCTACAACAAATCCAATAAGAATAATCATGAAGAGAGCGATGCGAACAATCACACTTTCCAAAGCTCAATCCCATTCACAACCGCTATTCGCCACGACAAGCAATCTGACTTTCGATCAAATGAGTACATATCACGCGACAAAATTCATCGACAAACAATTGACTGGTAAACTACCTCCTATTTTTGACGGTTATTATAAACGAACGAAGAATCAAAGGCGCATCAATTTCATCTGTTCCAACAAATCAAAAACGAAAATTTTACATCAACACATCATTTGCAGAGGACCCAGAATTTGGAATTTTTTATTAAATAAAGGATTTAATTATGACAGATCGAACATGCAGAACTTTAAATATCATTTGAAAGCATTTATTAGTATGATTAATTAAAATCACTAGTTTTAAGAATATAAATTACATTTTTATAAAATATTTATGACATCATGTATGCTCAGTTGTATGTATGTGTGTGTGCTGACGTGTACGTAGATATTTTTATATACGTATGTGATCCTATTCTCTTCTATCTATAGATTATATAGATAGATTCAATCAGGTATTCTATATGCAGTTTTGTATATAGAGAAATATAGACCTAACTTATTATTAGGATCAATTAGTAACATCTCAAAGCTAATACATTCCATTTAGAGAATCTGAAGTTTTTTGTGGTGCACGATGATAATATTTTTATGAACAGTTAGTAACACCGTAAAAATAATATACTCCAATTAGAGAATCTGAAGTTTTTTGTGGTACTCGATAATTTTATTTTTACGAACAACTAGTAACACCGTGAACTTAATATATAACATTTAGAGATTCTGAAGTTTTTTGTTTGATGGCTGAGCCCGATGATTTTGTTTTTGTAATCAATTAGTAACATCTGAAGGTTAACATATTTCATTCAGAGATTCTGAAGTTTTTGGCTTAGGTGGCTGTGCTCGATGAGTTTTATACTAACTCCTCACAGTCAACCTGCACCTTATTTTCTTTATTGAGGTCAAATAAATTATTTCGTTTCGTTTCGTATGTATGTATGTATGTATGTATGTATGTGTGTGTGTGTGCGTGTGTGTAAATGTAAGTGTATGTATGTGTTTTTACTGACATAATTTTAGTTTATAAATCAAAATTTATATTTGTAAGGAACTTTTCTTCTGCAAATATTAAGCCCTAAAAGTACACTGAATGGTTTCATGGACTTGTGAGGTTTCACCAATTCATAATCTTACAAAAAGAATTACTTTATGTTATTTTTATTTTTCGAGGTTTGCTCATATGAACAAATTTATTTGGAGTGGAGTGTTGGTATGTGAGCGTGGGAATTTATGTTTTATTTGGTAAGAAACTTTTAATTGAATTTTTTTAACTTTTTAACTTTTTTTAGACGTTTTTTGTACAGTAAAATGAGTTTTTCATGCTAATGTTATCTTTTATGCTCAATTATTTGTATGCGTGCGAGTGCGTGTGTGTGTGCCTACCTGGTGGTGTGAAATAGAAGTTATTGTTAACGCTTCATTTAAATTGATTAACTATAAAACTTTTTAATCAAAATACTTTCTTTAGGACAAAATTAAATTATTTAATTAATTTTTTTTTCTCCCGATGGACTCAGCGAATGAGGGTGGTTCCCGTCAGCCGTGCAGCATATACACTAGGATGTAGTTGGAAATGAAATAGAAAAAAGTTCAAAAAGCAAACGATTGTTACAAAAAATGAAATGAGATTTTTTAAATTAAGAAGATGTAAAATGTTTGAAAAGGAAGGAAAAGTTATTTTGCAGAGAAAAAAGTGAGAGAAAAAAGTGAGAGAAAGAAAGAGACAGAGAGAGAGAGAGAGAGAGAGAGAGAGAGAGAGAGAGAGAGAAAGAGAGAGAGAAAGAGAAGGAGAAAGAGAAAGAAGGAAACAGACAGACAGGAGTAAAAAACAGACAGAAAAACAGACAGACAGATAGAAAACGCGAAAAAATGGAAGAGAGTAAAAGAGAAAGGGAGAGAGAGAGAGAGAAACATGTGAAAAAAGAACAAGATGAAAGGAAAGCCAAAGTGTTAAAAAGGAGACAACAAAACAAAAGAAAAATATGATTATGAAGAGGAAGACAGGAAGTAGGAAGAATGGACTGCAAAAAAAATAACAGATAGTAAGAAGAAGAAGAAATGATGAACGAAAGATAGTAAGAAAAATGAAAGATGAATGAGAGAAGGGAAAAAAAGAGGAGCCACGTGTAATCTGAGATTAATAGGAATGCGACGAGTTGTTTAATCGGAATGTTTTTCTCTGTGCTGCTGTGCTCTTCTGGGGAGATATTGAAGCTGAGGGGATGATGATGATGATGACGATGATGATAATGTTGTTGATGATGATGACGATTATGATGTTGATGATGATGATTCCGGTGTTGTTGATGACGATGACGTTGATGAAGATAAGAATGACGATTATGATGTTGATGATGATGATGTTGATGATGATGAAGATGTAGAAGAAGAAAAAAAATAAAAAATAATAATTAATAAATTGGCGAAAAGTTACTTCGTATCGTTTCAATTTAAATATCTTTGGTTCCTAATTTTAGATTAAGTAAGAATAAAATTTTTTGGTGCAAATTCATTTAATAAAAATGATTGCAGATGAAAGGTTTCATGTTCGTCATCATCATCATCGTCATCATCATCTTCTTCATCATATCAACCTCATCATCATCATCATCGTCATCGTCATCATCATCTTCTTCATCATATCAACCTCATCATCATCATCGTCATCATCATCTTCTTCATCATATCAACCTCATCATCATCATCATCGTCATCGTCATCTTCTTCTTCATCATAACAACCTCATAGTCATTAACATCATCATCTTTAATGATAATAATAGTGTTTCAAAGTTAGCCAAAACCAATATCGTCTAACCACTATAACCTTATTTAGAATCATCTCCATCATTACAAACATTCTTATCACATCATTATCATCGTTATCGTCGTTATCACATCTTCACCATCACCACCATCGTCACCATCGTCGTCATCATCATCATTTTTATTAACATCATCATCAGTCCCCCATCATCAATTCTAAAACACGATGACGTCATTTCTTTCACTGAGAGATTTAGACTACACTTCTGACGTATTTCCATTTTGCCATGAAGCCATAGCCTCGCTGCAGTTTCACGTACCTTAGATCGACATCTTCGTCGATTTTGTAATGGCCGAGTTTGTCGGTGACGAATAAAACTTTGGCCCAAGCCGGTATACCTATGCTTATTTTTATCTTCGTCAGATCCTCTTCCTTTGTCATGTTAGCGCCAAAGTTTAGAACAACTATGATTCTGTTTAGTTAGATGGTTGGTTGGTTGATTGGTTGGTTGGATGGTTGATTGATTGAATGGTTGGTTGGATGTTTGGCTGGTTGGTTGGTTGGATGTTTGGCTGGTTGATTGGTTGGATGGTTGGTTGGATGGTTGGTCGGTTGGTTGGTTGGTCGGTTGGTTGGATGTTTGGTTGGTTGGATGGTTGTTTGTTTGTTTGGATGGTTGGTTGCTTGAATGATAATAGTATTATTATTAATTTGGATTGAATGAATAAAATTTGATTTGATTTGATTATTATGATTTTAAATCGCTATTGTTCACGTTATGATCAGCATCACCGGATTCAACATCCCCATCGTCACCACAACTACTAACCTATCATGCCCTTCGATTTCTCTCACGTAAACAAGCAAATTTTTGTCAAGAACAGTCATTTCGTTGTTGTTGTTGTTGTTGTTGTTGTTGTTGTTAGCGTTAATGTTAGTGTTTTCAGTTTCAGCCAAGTGCAACACACCATTTCTTAAGGACTTGTGTTCCTTTATTAACTTGGTGATGTTTTTGATCATGTACCACGTGCTTTCAAAATTGGCTTTTTGATTCTGTGAAAGTGGTTGGTTGGTTGGTCGGTTGGTTGGCTGGTTGGTTGGTTGGTTGGTTGGTTGGTCGGTTGGTTGGTTGGTTGGTTGGTCGGTTGGTTGGTTGCTTAGTTGGTTGGTTGGTAAGTTGATAAGTTGATTAGTTGATTGATGGTTAGTTGGTTGATTGGTTTGCTGGTTTGTTAGTTGGTTGTGAAGTTGATTTTTGATTCATTTTGTGGTTGATTGATCAAAAAACAACTACATCATGGGGTATAATAATAACCATAACAACATCCACCCACATCACAGGCAAATACGCTCAAATTTATTATTAATTCACCGACAAGAAACACGTGTAAAAAATTACATAACCAAAATAATCATTATAAATTCAAACTTGAAGGTTCAGTGAATTTGATTGCGAATTAATTTCCAACCAAGGCTTGCAGGTCTCATTACAAAAGCCGGCGTTGGCTGTATCGTTTGTCCAGTACATTGGCTGACGATGACCGTATCTGGATTGGTTCTTTTCAAATGTTGGATTGATCGATTGGTTGTTTGATTAATTGATTGATTGATTGATTAAGATTAATTGATTGAATGATTAAGATTGATTGATTGAATGATTAATATATACAGTACAATACAAATGATGTATAGTTTCTACAAATGTATCTACTCTACATAATCGCAACTAAATTTTATTAAAGCATTTTACGTACCCTTTGTGGGGTTATATCATAGACAGGATCTTTTTTTAAATTTGCATCATTGTAGTCATCGCTCATTTCAATTTCTTCGCCGTAGTAAAACATGACCGCACCGGGCAGAGTTAGTTTAAGAAGCATGGTCACTTTGTAAAAATCCTGACCGACCACATCCATAATGCGTTTTTTGTCTTGGTCACCTGTCTGTGTGTGTGTGCGTGTGTGTGTGTGTGTGTGTGTGTGTGTGGTCATAGCTGCGTGTGTGTGTGCGTGTGTGATGAGATCATGATGACTATGTTTGATGATGATGATGAAGATGATGATTATGAGATAATTTAGAGGAAAAATCCAAGCGTACACTCCAAAGCGGTGTGGAATCTGACGGTCTTTTGTCATTGTAATCCTGTTGACAAACAAAAATAATAATAATAATAATAACAACAATAATAATAATAATGAATGAATGAATGAAAACTCTGTATAAATGCTATACATGTACTAGATTATATCCGCACCGAATAGTGAATTTGGACGAATAGATCGGATATCAAATTTTGATCAAACGCTCTCTAAGATGTATTCACTATCTGATATACATGTATTTAATATCTACGTTATAATCCCCATTATCATAATTTTTATCATCGTCATCGTTATAATCATCATGGTTAATTAATATTAACACCTTTAAAACTTGGTTGATGTTAACACCAGGTAGGTTGGTGTAGAGGTGGTAGCTTATTGGAAGGTGAGCCACAGAGTGTCCGTTGTGGCTGTAGTAATCGTAGAAATAGTCGGTGTTCGAGTCACCGTCAGTAAGAAGAATTCTGATGGCGGAAGTTTCAATGATGGTGGTGGTGATATTTATGGTGATTTTGATGATGATGATGATGATGATGATGATGACGACGATGATGGTGATGATACTTATGGTGATTATAATGATGATGACGACGATGGCAATGATGATGATGATGATTTGGATGTGATGATGATGATAACAATGACAGTACGTACGGTGCCTCTCTTCCGTCTGGATATTTCTTGTAATTTTTCAACATATCCTTCCATCTGGCGATCAGCTCGAAAGTTTCAGACTGTCCTCTCGTCTGTCTGAAATCCTGTATTGATTATTGTCATTATTATTATAATAATTATAATTATTTACATATTATTATTATTATTATTATTGTTGTTGTTGTTGCTGTTGTTGTTACTAACTCCAGGTGAATTATCAATCTGGTCGGAGTTTTCGAAAAGGAAATCCGAATTAGCGATTTTGAATCCGTCGACATCTTTATCCGTCCAGAACTTTAAATATTTCTGAAAAATGAGAATTATGTGTATTCGTGTGTGTGCGTGTGTGCGCGTGCCTGTGCGTGTAGTTGTACATGTGCGTATACGTGTTTACTGTTTAGTGTACGTGTATGCTGTGCATTTCAATTATGCGCGTGTACACTGTGACTAACTCACCTCCATTTCACCCTGTATGAACCTGCTTCTGAGGTTCAGCTCCGGTTGAGTTTTCAAGAACTGATGTAGGTAGTATGTGTTATTGCTCCGAGCGTTTGTGCTATCTAATTGTTTCCAAGAACCGCCTTCTTCCTCATACACTGTCGTCTTATGGCAGTGTCGTTTTAACGATGTTTTGTATTTTAGGAATTTTATTCAATTATTTGTATTATACTAAACACACGCATACACGCACGCACGCACGCACACACATATATATACCGAATTTATGCTCAGTTAATGAAACTGTTGTAGGCAGAAGACACACAATAATACACACACATACACAGACACACACACACATACATACATAGCTATTTTATATATACACATATATACCCAACAAATACACATATATACCCAATTATTAAGCCTGTTGTGAACTGTAGATACAAAATGATTCCAGCTGGAGGTAGGATTGGTTGGCGGGTTTTCAAAATACTTTTTGAACTCCTCAAACCAAGGATGTTTGTCTCCAACGTGATTCGGTACAAACTCAATTATCAATTTCATCCCTATTAAAGATTGGGAATATGAGTTTTAATTATTAATTTAATTATTTTTTTTGTCCCGTTTTTGTGAAAAATATTATTTAAAATTTAGTTTCATTCAAGGTGGATATTAAAGATTGAATGGTCGTTTTACCGTTCCTGTGCGTAGCGTTCACTAATGATTCGAAATCATCCATCGTACCTTGGTGGAAAAAAATTGAATTGATCAATCAACCAATTAATTAATCAGTCAGTCAGTCAGTCAGTCAGCCACTCAGTCAGTCAGTCAGTCAGCCAGCCAGTCAATCAGTCATTCAGTCAGTAACCCACCAATGCTATCATCAATTTGTTCGTAATCAACGATCTCGTAACCATAATCTTTTTTTGAGGAACTTGAATCTGATTTTAATATAGAATTTAGCACGATCACACTCACACCTAGCTCTTTTAACTCTGGCAGTTTCATCTCAATTCCTAGAAAAAATTAAAATAAAGATGTTATAAATTACGCTTTAAAGTAATTTATCTCAAATATATGTTATTACTTTTTAAACAACAACAGCTGTTGCATGTACACATCATTCAAAACCAAATAACACCAACATCAACTACAACATCAACCACGACAACACCAAAAACAACAACAACAACAAACAACAACAACAACAAAACATAACAACAACAAACAACAAAACACACCAACAACAACAAGAAGCAGCAACCTTTTAAATCACCAAATCGTTCATTTCCTTTGTTCTCCTGGGAATAGAAGCTCCTAACGTGAATTTGGTAGAACACACCATCTTGCCACCACTTTGGCTCAGTTAAGGATTGACAACGCGGTGAAATAATCGTCAGTACAACAACCGTCACTAGGAATGCCAACCATATCAGCCAGAAGATTATCTGATAACGATAACGTCAACAAAGGGGACGAAATGATGATAAGGTTAATGATGGAAAAAAAAAGATGATGATCCGGAGATTGAAAAAAAAAAATGGGGTTCTAAAGCGGAAGAGGAAAAAGATTATGATCCCAAAGATAAAAGAAAATGGCATGATCCGGAGAGGAAGAGGAAAAAGATGACGATGATGACTCGGAGAAAAAAAATTGTGACAATAATAATGATGATGATGGCGATGACGATGACGACAATGATGAGGAGGATGATGATGACGACAAGAAGATAATACTCTCAATCACTCACAAAATTTATTGTGTTCCTGAGGCTACAACCTTGACAGCGCTGTTTTTAAAATCCGCGTTAAACCGCTAAATGGAAACATATCATTCACTCACTCAAAATTAAAGGAGATAGAATAATAAAGAGAGAAAAGGAGAAAAAGAGAGAAAAAGGAAGAGAGAAGAGATATAGACAAAGAGAGAAATAGAAAGAAAGTGGATTAAGTCTAGACAAACAAACACACTAGATAACTTTTTAAAATTTTTCTCATTTTCTTTTACATTCATTCGTTCGTTTGTTCGTTCGTTCATTTATTCATACATTTATTCATTCAATCATTCACTCATTCGTTTGTTCGTCCGCGGAAAAATTAACACTAAACAACAAAATGGAAGAGGCAAAGATTGAGCGCAAACTAACTATGCTAGCAACTCTTAGTGAGGTCCAGAACGACGTGTTTGATAGCTTCACCACATCTTCCTTACTCATGTTCGGGTAAGGCTTCACCACATCTGATGAAACTGAAGTACCATCTTCCGACATCTTTATGTTTGTCAGTGGAGGGACTTCCTTGCTGTCCTCCATTATGTGTATTTCTACACTCTGTGTGTGTTTGTTTGTGTGTGTATGTATGTGTGTTTGTGTGTATGTGAGTGTGTATGTTTGTGTATCTGCTTGTGTGTGTGTGTGTGTGTGTGTGTGTGTGGTGTGTGTGTGTGTGTGTGTGTGTGATTATAGTTTTTCTCGATTTATTTTAAAACCTTTATATATTTTTTAATGAAAAATTTGGAAAAACTCATCCCAAAATATAATCGTAGAAGATTAAAATCTAGTAATTGTTTCTACACATTTGAAAAAAAGGAAGGTGGCGTGGCGTTAATGAATTTAAACCTATTGTTAAGCGCTTTTGTGAAGTTTATAATTAAGAAGCGCTATAAAAAGATCTTCATAATAATAATAATAATAACAATGATGTAAATAACAATATTAATGTCGAAATTACGTGAAAAAAATCTGAAAAAAAATTACTTTTTCCTTCTTCTCAATCTCAATTCTTTTTTCAGGTAGTTGGGCTGTCTTCAAGTTTTCAGCGTAGTACCCAGATGTCTCATTTAGCTGCTGCTGCTGCTGTGGTTGTGGCTGTCGTGGCTTTTGTGGTTGTTGTGGTTCGCAACCGAAGGAAGTGACATTGTAGCCATCTTCGATGTCATCATCATTTGTGTAGTAGCTCTTATTCTCCATAGCTTATGGCTGTATAACTTTAGTTTTTATCAATAAAAATTAATATTTTCCTTTAAATTTACCAAAAATTGCATATTTTTATTAATAATAATATTACTATTAATTAATAATAATATTATTATTATTAAAAATAATTAATTTATATTTTAATAGTAATTAAAACGACGTAACTTCATTACGAACCTGAGATTTCGAATACATAGAATTGGTTTCAATGACTTATTTATACAGCGTTGAATTGCATATATGTGATCTAGATGAATGAACAGCCATATACGTTTATCTATGAGGATTTATGAATATGTTTGCATGTATGTGTGTTTTTGCGTGTGCGTGCGTGTGTGTGTGTGTGTGCGTAAAAAATATACGATTTAAAGATTTAAAAAATGTTGAGCGTATAAATATTTATTATGATTAAATGTAAGTATGTACGTTTGCATGTAAATACACGAAATTGGTTTGTTTGCCTAGCTTAAGTGTAAGATAATTTGTGTGTGTGTGTGTGTGCGTGCGTATGTGTGTGTTTGTGTGTGAGATTGTGAAATAGATAGCGAAGGAGAAAGAGAGAGAAAAAAAGAGAATGTTTGAGTTTGTAAGTGTGTGTGTGCATTAGAAATGGCATTAATTAGAGATAAATAAATAATTTTCGTAGCTTTCAATAATCTAAGAAGTGTCATCCTTGATCTTTGTATCCTCGATGTATCTTCATTTCGACAAGAGACACAATTTCAATTTTATTTTTTCAAAGTTCGGTGATGAAGTTTTATCGTCATCATCATCATCAATATCATCATCATCATCATCGTCATCATCGTCATCATCATCGTCGTCGTCGTCATCATCGTCATAATCATTTTAATTATCATTATCAGAAGAAACGTCAACAACGTTCTCATCGTCATCATCATCTCGCCGTCATCATCATCATCATCTGATGATGATCATCATCATCATTTACTTCATCATAATGTTATATTCAAAATTCCTCAAACTCACAATTTATTATCAGCTGTTTATCTAATCAGAGAATTTATTTCTCATTGTTGATTGTTCGCGAGTCTGATAAGAACAACGACATCAACAATAAACATCAACATCAACAATAATAATATTGAAAAATTGCTAATAAAGTAAGTTGAAAATATTCAAAATCATGGAAAGCAAATTCAACATCTCAGTCCTACTGGAGGCAACTGTCTAACTCAACCATTTCTGAATAAAATTAAAGTACTATTTCCGCCAACTATTCCACAACACATATACATACAAACTACATCCTCTGTCATTGTAATGTTTGTTCCATGATCTACCTTTCCTCTCTTTCTCTTTTTAACTTCGTAATTGTAGAACTTGGTGGGGTTATTTGAACGTATTGAGCATGGGTGAGTTAATTTAGTTGGCATACTTTGAAGAATAATAATAAAAAATTTAATATTTTCTGTACATGAATAATAAAAAAGATAGTTAATATTTAAGCAGGCATACATACTAGATTTTCATATACGTGTATATATAATTTTAACGTTGGTGAGGATTTCATTATCATATAATTGTTATCATCATCATCGTCATCGTTATCATCATCATCGTCATCATCGTCGTAGTCATCAACATCCTTCTTAACACAAAAATTTAAATCTCTTTCGAATGATAATAATTTATATAGCGCTACATTTTAATCGCCAGACTAAATTTTTCATACGGTGAGAAAATATTTATTGAACATTCGACGAATGGCAGTAGCGATTCATCAATGTTTGTATTGTTGTGTAATGCGTGTGTGTGTGCGTGTGCATGTGTGAGTGTGTGTGAGTGTGTTTTTTATGTGTGTGTGAGTGTGTTTTTTATGTGTGTGTGAGTGTGTTTTTTATGTGTGTGTGTGTTTTGTGTGAGTGTATTTGTGTGTGCGTGTGTTCGCATTGACAATGCTATGGTCTGGTGTTGTTGATGAAAGTGTTTTATTTGTTATTTTATTAATGTATTTATTTGTATATTTTCTTTTTTATTCTAGTATAAGCCTATGTGTGTGTGTATTTGTTTGTTTGTTTGTCTTGATATATCTTCATCCTTTTTTTATGTATATATATACATATATATGTATATTTATATATATGTATGTATATATATATATATATATACATACATACATAAAAAATGATGATAATATATCCTGTTATGTATAGTATATGTGAGACTTAAAATACTTAATACAAATATATATGGAACAGTTCTGTAAATTTAATTGCAAAAAAGTCGTTTAAAAATTTTATGAAGACAAACAAAAATTTCAAACAAATAATGAAAATAAAACTGGTTCGCGTTTAACCACCTAAACAAACTTAAACAACATACATACATTTGGAGAGACAAACATCCAACACTTCTTCTTTCTCGTGCATTACCCTTTCAGGGCATTGGCGACCATCGACCTCCACAAAAGCCGATCTTTACCACTTTGTAGTAGTTGAAATGTGGTGATACTCAACAAGTGGCAAAAAGGCTTCACGAATGTTTTACTATACGAAAAACATCGACACCCAACACACATACGTTGAAGTTGATAGACGCCATTCTACACGATGATCAACCAGCTTAAATGCATTGATAAAAAGATGCAAAGAATAAAAATTTTCCACCCAAAAATAAAAATAATAAAAATAATCACCATCAACCGCTTCATATTGGAAATTTTTCTCAGCAGGAATCCACTTTTCATCAATCAGATTTCACTTTGGCATGCCCGATTTTGTTTTTTTATTACTTCTTTGGTATTCTTATTCATATTTTTTTTGTTCACCTATTCTTTGTTTTCCATACATTGTTTCGTTTCACAGGCTCATTTTTCTGTTGTTTATCTTTGTTTTTTTTATTGTTTCTGTGTTGCGGTTGCGTGCTATTTTGTGTTTTTAGTTGTTGTAGTTGTAGTAGTTGTTTTTGTAGTTGCTGTTGTTGTTGTAGTAGTAGTAGTTGTTGCTGTTGTTTATTGTAGTAGTAGTAGTAGTTGTTGTTGTTGTTGTTGTTGTTGTTGTTGCTGTAGTAGTAGTAGTAGTAGTAGTAGTTGTTGTTGTTGTTGTTGTTTAAGTTGTTGTTGTTATTGTTGCCAATGTTTCGGTGGCGGGAGATAGGAAATTTGATTTTCGGATAATTTTTTCCTATTGTTAGTGAAGCGAGAATGATTATCGTTAAGGTAATCTTACTCTTCCTCTCGCCATATAACCTCATCATCATTATTATATCCTTGAAAATTACAAAAACGTTATCCTAATCGTCATTAACATCGTCATCATCATCTTCTTATCATTACCATTACAATCATCATCGTTATCATCTTCATTGTTACCACCACCATCGTCATCATCATCGTCATCATCATCGTCATCATCATCGTCATCATCATCGTCATCAGCAGCAGCAGCATCTTTCAATTGTTATCATCATCGTTATCATCATCATTGTTGCCACCATCATCATTATCACCATCATCATCATCACCATCGTCGTCATCATCATTATCATCCTTCTCATTAACATAATTGCATCATAGCCTTTAGGTATACAAATTATCATATTTAGTCTGATATGATAATATTCAGCTATAGTATGTGTAACATTTGAGAGAAGAGGGGAATATTTTTCCGAAATAATCTACCCCCGACCGAATAGATGCCATACATTTACATTGCATCTGTACTGCATACATGCTGTTTCTACTGGCGGCTTGCCTTATGTGCCATGCATGAACACAATAAATTTGTGTTTGTATTTTTTGTTTGTATGTTTGTTTGTATGGTTGTTTGCATGTTAGTTAGTTTGTTAGTTTGTTTGTTTGTATGTTGGTTTGATTGTTGATTTGATTGTGTGTTTGGTATGTATGTTTGTTTTTTGTATGTATGTTGATGTGTTTGTCTGTTTGTTTCTGTATAATTGTTTGTATGTTTGTATGTTTGTTGTCGTGCTTTGGCTCGTAAGATTTGTATGTATGATTGTTAGCGCATATGAAATCTAATGCTGATGTTGATGTTGGTTTTGCAATTCTAATAACTATTGTTTGTCATTTCTCCTTTTTCACCATCATCTTCTTTTTATTATTATCACCATTATTATATTATTACTGTTATTGTTGTTGTTGTTGTTGTTGTTGTTGTTGTTGCAGTGCAGTTGTTGTTGTTTTAATTATTGTTATTATTGATTTTGTTGAATCGTTGTTGATGCAGCAAGGTGTTTGTTGAAGTTTAAATTGGATGTAACAATTATCTTTTTTCTCAATTTGCTTCAGTACCTTTCTGGCAATAAAAACATTTGTATGATGTTTGTGTGTTTGTTTTTTTGTTAGTTCGATTGTCTGTTTGTTTTATCATTCGTTTGTTTGTTTGTGTATTTGTTTGTTTGTATTTCGTGTATATGTTGGTACGTATGTTTGTTTGTATGTGTGTTTGCATGTGAGTATATATACATTTGTTTGTATGTGCGTAAACTTCATAATTGTTTGTATGTATATCTTCATGTCAGTGTTTATGTATGTTTGTATGTTGGTGTATATGTATATGTCTGTTTGTATGTTGGTTTATATGTATGTTTGTATGTTGGTGTATATGTATGTTTGAATGTTGGTATATATGTATGTTTGTATGTTGGTATATATGTATGTTTGTATGTTGGTGTATATGTATGTTTGTATGTTGGTTTATATGTATGTTTGTATGTTTTTTTTGTTAGTTTGATTGTCTGTTTGTTTTATCATTCGTATTATTATTCATGTTTGTATATATGTATGTTGGTGTGTAAGTTTGTGTGTGTATCTGTATGTATGTTTGTCTAGCGTATATGTGTGCAGATCAGTTCATCGTTTGTATGTTTGTATTATTAATTAAGGAGTTTACACTTGCTATTACGCAAGAATAAGGCGAGATGGAGGAAGTTTGGTGAACATGGAAAAATGTAGGTTGGAGCAGACTGGAAATAATTTGAATGTAACGTGTAATATTTGCTTTTTAGCTTTATGTTCTTTATTCTGCGTGTTGGTGCGTATGTTTGTATATATGGTGGTTTGTATGTTTGTCTGTATGTTAATTTGTGTGTATGGTGGTTTGTATAAATGGTGGTTTGTATGTTTGTCTCTATGTTAACTTGTATGTATGGTAGTTTGTATGTTTGTCTCTATGTTAACTTGTATGTATGGTAGTTTGTATGTTTGTTTGTTTATAGGTTTGAATGCACGTTTGTGGTTGTATGTGTTACTGTTTGTATGTTTAACTGTGTGTATGTGTAAATGTTTGTATGTATATTTTCACAATCTTTTTGTGACAAAATTAGACTATATAAATTAGAAATACAATTTTTTAAAAAATTTAGAAGAAAAATATGAAAAAGCCTTGTTACATTGAATCGACCAATACAAGAGCCCCAGATAACTTTAGGTTAATGCGTTTGTACTACTCTAAAAAAAATATTCTCTCATTTGTTTTTATTTTGTCTTGTTTTTTTTCATTGAAAAATGAATATGTATCAACTGATATTTGTATATTCAATGTTTTATGTTATGTTGTTTTTTGAAAAAAGGCGTTTAATTTATGTTTTACCTATCAAAATTTTTAAAAAATTACCAAAAAATTAGTTTTAAAGCAAAAATAAAATGATATAATATGTATAAAATATTTTTTTCTAAAATTTTTGCTACATTCAGTTAATTTTCAACAGTTTCTCCAGTCGGTTTTTTGTAAGTATAATTTTCAAATTTTGAGCTCCCTTCCAATTCTCTATGGCACATTGTTTAACTTTTTGTCTATCCCATCCTAGCTCTAGGCACACGTGATGAATATGAAAGCACTAACAAACCATCCGCTCCGTCTGTTGAAATGCTGATAAACAATATGAATAAAAAAATAAGTAAAAAAAAAGGGCGATACGAAAAATAGAAAAAATAGACTTGTATCAAAATTGTCGAAAAATTTTAAATAGAGATAATTGTGTCTGTGTGTGAATGTGTGTTTGTGTGTTTATGGGGGTGTGTGATTAACTGCACCATATATGTATGTACACAACAAGTGAACTACACCATATATGTATGTACTTACACAACATGTGTGAGACTTGCTTTTGCTTGTTTTCTCTTTTGTTATCATGCCTTTACGACCGATACATCATTTCATTTTTGAACTAAGACCGTAGACGCTGTTGGCATTATTAACTGCATTACACTCGTTTCTTCTTATCAGCGCTATGGGTAGGTACATGTTATTCTTTTTAGTTTTGTTGGGAAAATCATCAATTAGCGTCAAACTTTTCCTTATCTGTGACTTCCTCCATAACATCTACACAAATATACATACATAAGTACATACACATATACACATACACACACAATCTCTCTCTCACACACACACACAAACATAGATTGACGACGACAACGATCGTGATAATGATGATGTTAGTATGAAACATGACACGCACTACAAACAAACCCGATGACATACATATCATCAAACAAAAATATGCAAATAAACAAATTCCGTTGCTACACAGGCAGCCATACAAACATACATACGTACACACACACATACATACAAACAAACATACATACATACAAACATACATACATAAACACACACATACATAAACACACACACACATACATATACCCAAGCAAACGCGCATACAATCATGCTGATAGTCATATAAATATTTAAACACTACATAGTAGAAGAAATGAAGAGGTGCGGATACCAAAGCAGACATACATACACATAAACACACACATATCAATATGATTGCACATACAAGAGCATGCAAAGGACATTGAAAAAACAGAATGAAACATACATTCAAACGTAAACATACAATCATCAAAACATTTAAACCAAAAAAACACATACAATCAAACAAATACAAACAAACATCGCAACATACACAATCTTGCATAATGCATAGAATTACTCTGAAGGCATTTCATCTTTTGATACCTACATACAAACATACATACAAGATACAAACATACATGCAAACACACATACACACAAACATACATACATACATTTATATATACATACAAACTTGGTTTTATGCTGAAGCATATATATATAAATATATATATATATATATATATATATGTGTGTGTGTGTGTGTGTGTGTGTGTGTGTGTGTGTGTGCCTTTGGTTTTTGTGGTATATTGGTGATCATATTTACGATCTGGATGTTATACTTTCGCTCATAAACTGCATCTTGTGTTTGTATGAATGTATGGAGTTATGTATGTGTGTTTGTTTGTATGGATATGTTTGTTTGCTTGAATGTATGTATGAATGCATTTTTATAGCGCAATATTGTCGAATATATGGGAAGAAAAAAGATAGAAACTCATAGACATGGACGTACGATATACCTAACGTAATATACTAATTCACAACAAACATATTTATGCTGTGCGTAAAATATAAGCCTATGCATGTATGTATTTTTGTATATATATATATATATATATATATATATACAAATTTTATATATATATATATATATATATATATATATGGAAAGTTGTATGTTTGTATATACGTATATATACATACGAAACGAAACGAAATATACATACATACATACATACAATACATACATACACATACATACATAAATACATACATACACATACATATATATATAAATATATATATGTACACCCATATATTTCTGTTGTATATGCGTTCAGTTGTTTATGCCTACAGTCAATGTTTGAATATCTCCTCCTTTAGAATGGCTTTTTTAGTGCTGTTAAATAGTAATATTGGTGCGTTTGACTCATAAAATAGTGCGGCTCCGAACTACTCCTGTAGATTTTTCTTGTTAAATGTTTGTTATTTCAATTTATGAGTTGTTGGTTTGTTAGCAGAGCTAATTAGAGGCAAAAAATATGTAAACTTTTAAAAAAAATTTTTCTCTAAACATGTTGATGTCACTAAGTAAATTCACCCCGTATTAATCTATCATCAATTTAATCAAAACGATAACAATAACTATAACAATAGTGAAAACAATAATCACGGCAAAAAACACCAATAACATCACAACAACAACAACAACAACAATTGCATTTATATAGACGAAACGAGCTGAAATTAAGTGATCATCAAACACACTTCATATAAATCAACAACATCTACTCAATCACACTGCAACAACAACAAAAATAATTATAATAATAATAAAAAAATAATAAGAACAATAATAATGATGATTGTGACGGAAAAGAGAGAGAGAAAGAGAGGTATTTGTTGTTTTTCCTGCTCTGGATGTCGTAAATGCCCATAAAACGACCGTAAAAGGGCAATAAAGAGATCGTAAAGTTTAACTCTTGTTCTTCCCCCTCTGTTTTTCTCATTTTCCTTCGTCATCTCTCAACTTTTCTTTCTCTCCTTTTCTTTCTACCTTCAACTTTTCAATCATCAACATTTTTTTAATGCGACAGATAATTGATGACAGTGACGTCATTGTGACAGCATGGGCGAAGCAACTACAACAACAACGACTACAACACCAATGTCATCAATTATCGTCAACCTCATTTCGAAATCAATGAAATCGTCAAACTTGTCATAACAACAACAACAAAAACAGCTAAAATGACATCAACATCGACTATAACATCAACAACAACGACTACTGTTACAACATCAACATTAACAGCAACAACTACAACAACTACAATTAGCAACAATAGTTGAAATGATCATCGTTCCGTCATAAAATGACATTAGCTGATCGTAAAACGAGTGGAATGAGCGCTGGCTAAGCAGGCAAGTTTGCTCTTGTTAATCGCTGTCCACTTTATTGGGTAATAAAACCGCTTTTATGGGGTAGGTGTCACTCTTTGCCTGTTGTTGTTTGGTTGTTGTTGCTGGTTTTTTGGTGGTTTTTAATCGGTGGGCTGTTGCTTGTTGAGTTGTTGTTTGGGGGTATTTGTTTGAATGTTGGTTTTGCTGATTGGTTGTTGTTTGAATGTTTTTGTTGCTGTTGTTGTCTTGTGTTGTTGTTTTGTAGATTTTTAATTTTAGGCGGGATTTTTTAAAATCTGGTTGTTGAAATTTGTCAGATGCTCTAGTTTTCGTTGTTTAAATGTTATATTTAGTTGTTTGAGAAAAATTTATTGCTTGGATTTTGTTGCTCATGTTGTTTGAAAATTATTTGGAAATGTTTTTGTTGTTGTTGTTTGATGTTGTAATGGATTGTTGGTTGTTTCAAATTAATGTTGTATTAGGGTTGATTTTGTCAATGCTGTTGCATTTGTTTTGGCTCATTTATTTAAATTTGTTGAAAAAAAAAATTTTAATTTTCAGGAAATAAAATTATTTGTTTTAATTATTTACAAATTAGATTTTCGGGCGATGAACATTCTTTTTTAAAATTTTGAAAAGTTTCCATCAAACACTAATCATCATTAATTTCAATTTAACTAATCAATTATCGCAACTATTTCAACTAATCAATTACAATTAATCACATTTTAAAATTAATTCTTCCAAAAATCATTACTCGCCTTGAGTCGTGTGTCTGCTTATTGCTTAATGTATACCTATATATAGATATATTTGACTGCATGCGTGCAAGTGAATGATGGATGTATTGTACATTATCGCTACACTTAGTGTGCGTGTGTATATATGTGTACGTATGTGTGTGTGTGTTTATGTATGTGTGTGTATGTGTGTGAATGTGTGTGTGTATGTGTGTGTGTGAATGTGTGTGTGTTATCATAACCAATCACTTGACATTCGTTTCGGCCAATATCAGAAATGTATGCGCTATATTTAAAAATCTGATATAGGATCTGATTGACTCAAAAAAAGCAGCTGATTGCGAGCGAGATGCCGTTGATGATGAAAATGATGATGATGATGATGACAAGGTTGATGATGAAATAAACGATGATGATGCGTAAAGGCGACGATAATGATGATGAAAATGATGATGAAGAAAGTGATGATAAAAATGATGATGATGATAATAATGATGATGATGATGTTGAAAGTGATGATGATAATGAAGATGATGCATGCAATCGAGACTGGATCGATAATGATAATGATGGAGAGAATGATGGAAGCCGACATGTAAGCTGCCAACACGTGATGATGATGATGATGATGACGACGACACGTGATGATGGTGACGGCAATAAAAATGATGATGACTGTGATGATAAAAGTGATAATGATGACGAAGTTGATAATGATGGTGATGATGATGACGCCGACGACCTGTATTATATTTATTATTTTATTTAATAATAATATAAGTAATAATAATAATAATAGTAATATTATTATATTATATTAATATTATTATTATAATAATAGTTATTATTATTATTATATCAATAATAATAAAATGAATTATAACTTTTTTAAATTCAGACAACAACAAATATATATGAACCCTCCTCGAACACTGAATCAAAAATCTAAACGAAAATCAGAAACATTTAAACTATCGTAATAGATGCAAAAAGAAAAATTTCGCCAGACGACCAAAAATTGACCGGGAAAACCCAAAGACTGATACGATGTTGACGATCGTTCCTTTAAATTGTTAGCTCTCCTGAGAGAAAATTTCATCACAAGACAATCCTCCGAAGGTGGCTGGCGACAAAAACGTCGCTTATCGCGCCCAACTACTACAACTATAACAGCAGCCACAACAACTGCAATAACCACAGCAACAATTTATGTTTTAACAACAACTATTGTTGAAATTTAACTTACAAGTTAACTAACAAGTTTCAATTTAACCAACAAGTCAGAAGTTTACACAAAAAGTTATTCAGAAAAAACGTTTAATTTTACCGCAAAATACCTAAGGTTAGAATTAATTCACTTAGTAGAAGAACAATGATTACAACAGCAACAACAACAACTATTACATTTTTAATGTAACAACAACAACAACTGCATCTAGTACAACAACAACGACTGCATCAATTACAACAACTACAGTGACAACAACTCAACAACAACAACATCAATTACAACAACTACAATAGCAACAGCTCAACAACAATAAAGAATAAAGAAGTTAGAGAAAATTTAAATAGTTGGGAAATGTTGAAAATTTGGAACGGAAACAAAATATAATAGAGTCAATTGTTCAGAAACAAAAAAAAACTAGTTCATAGCAAACTTTTTTTGGCTGTAGCAAAATTTTTAAAATAATTTTTAAGAAAAAAACTATTTTTTCACAGATAGTTTTATCGTTAGTGTTATAATTATTGTAATCATTCGCATAATCATCGCTACAGTCGTTACCATTTTGTCATTATTACCATCGTATCTTTCTGTTAACGCTGTCACTGTATGGTCATATCATTGTTTCAATCTTCATCATTATTTCCAACAAATCATCGTCAGAAATTTTATTATCACCGCTGGCCGCAGATGAAAAACATTCGAACTCATTCCATCATCAGCTTCTTAACCAAGTAACCACCACAAACTGTTTAATCTTAAGCAGAAAAAAACGTCATCAACTACAAAATTGCCGACATGCCAACGACATAGACAACAAACCACCTAACCCAGCAATACGAATATGATATCACATCGATACCAACAACTGCACACGAAACCTCTTTCCCTTCTTTCCCAGCTACCTCCTCCTCCACTCTCTCTCTCATCACCGATAATGCTACACGAACAACAACAACAACAACAATTAACGAACTCACTGCAGCCAGATTCGTTGCTAACAACTAAACAACCAGACGAGTATATGGACAACACTAACAACAGTTTCGCCACAAATGAACTCTTCTTACCAAACACGTTCAGTCACACAAAATCATTCCTAGAGGATCTCAATGCGAACTCGCCAAACATGGCCACACCTCCGCATCTTGGAAGTGGTAGCGCCAACAACGGCAACATGGTTCCTCCACTGTACCCTATTCCTACCCAAAATGGGTTTACCCAGTATGACAATAATCTTTTCAACCAAAATACGTACTTTTCAATGGATGGCAAACAGAGTATTGGCCCGAAGACATACCTCAACAATGAAGCCGATTACCATTCTGGTTCTGCATTCTACAACCCAAAATTATTGAACAACAACAACAACATCATCAACAACAACATCATCAACAACAACAACATTATCAACAACAACATCGTCGATCCGATGTTGCAGAATCCGTGGAGTTATCACCACCACCACCATCAGCAGCAGCAACATCAGCCACAACATCAAATG
>NW_008704170.1:1300913-1303043 GCF_000326865.2 Helobdella robusta | reverse complement strand
ACTACCTTCCAACCCCANGCCACGCCAACACCTTCTTCAACTTCTCACCACAACAACAAAAGATCTACCCTAACCATCTGCCTCAGCAGTCTCAAAACTCTTTCCACTCGCCATCATTTTATCCAAATTATCGACCGGCAACATTATTTCCAGAAGTTCCAATAAACGAGTCACTATCGGTTCACAAAGAGCCAGAAAGTTTAGGCATAAACAACGCCGTCATTTCAAACGACAACATACTAACCGATACCCCACACAACAACAACAACAACAACAACAACAACAACAGCAACATGCTGCTATCTAGTCACACCCAGCATCAAACGCGCTGCAAGAAAGTAGACAGGAACGTATCTAAAACTAGATCCGTGCAAAAACAACAGTTCAACCACAACAACAGCAGCAGCGGCAGTAGTAGCAGCAGTAGCCACATGTTACCACAACTAAAAAATTTATCACTACCGAACATTCCTACGCCAAACGACATCTACCAATACCATCCACGCTACGATTTTTACCAGGAACCACGAAACGATTTCAGCAGCGGAAGCGCTGGAAGCGGCGTTGGAGGCGGCATTGCGTTTCAATCGCCATCGTCTTCATCGTCGTTTGTTGGCTTCGAGCGAAATGCTGCCAGTGGCGAAATGATGGGCTACGATGGAACGCCGAATGTTATTAGTAACATCCATAATAACAACAATAACAATAACGATAATAATAATAATAATAATAATAATAATAATAATAACATAGGTATCAATAATAATAATAACAACAATAATAAAAACAACAGCAACAATAATAATAATAGTAATAATAATAATGAAAACGCAATTGGTAATGTTAACGATGCCATCTGCCAAAACAACAGCAACATCATCAACAACAACAACGACTTTAACAACGACACTGATGATAGCGACATTAATAATAATACTAACAACAACAATAACAATAACAACATCAATAATAATAACAATAACAATAAATGTAAAAATATCAATGTTAACAACGTGTGGGGCCAGGACAGTAGGATTAATTTCAAGTCACAGCGAAGCCAAAATCCCTACAGTTTGAACATAGACAACAACAATGATAACAATAATTTTTTGATTGTCAATAATAATAATAATAATAAACTAAACAATGCAGAACTCATTAGTGTTTGTCCAACGAGCAAAAACAACTACACAACCAACAACAACAACAACAACATTAACATCAACAACAACAGTAATGAATTTTTGCATCTTGAAAAAATAAACAAAAGTAACAACAACGCCATAAATAACAACATTAACATCTTCAACAACATCAATAACAACAACAACATCAATAGCAGCAACAACAATGTCATCAACAGTAACAACCACAACAGCAACATTAATTTATCAGGCGTTGGACCGATGAACGTGAGCTATTATAAAAGTAGGAAGTATGAAGACGCCGAAATGATAAGAAACAAAAATTACGTCAACAACAACAACAACATTACTAGTAAAAATAGCTCCAGCATAAACAACCAGAGACACGCCAACAACAACAACAAAAACATCAACAAGCAAAACGCTGAAGATGACTTCAACATTCATGATGGCATATCAATTGATAGTTGCCATCACCACCAACAACATCACGCTAACAACAACAACAACATTAACAACAATAACAGCAGACTAAACATCGCAACTTCGTCTTCAGCAACACCATCAACAACATTCCAACAAAAATCTCCATATTATGACACAACCACTTCGACGACCGTCACATCTCTGACATCTACCGACTACAGCAGCTACCAGCAGCAGCAGCAGCTACTGCTAGCTGAGTTCGACACAGATTATAAAGAAAACGCCGAACAGTTTGCTGACGTCAGCGTGCAGAATGTAAACATTTCATGCAGCAACAGCAACAACAACAACACCGATCTTAACAACAACAGCAGTAAATGCATGAACAACAGCAACATCATCATCGACAACAACAGTACAGATTCATTCCAACAAAAACAACACCCTGAAACGACCGAAGACACTAAGTACAACGCAGAAACGGAAGAAGATCGAAAATCTCACGGAAAAGCATTCGGCGGGCATTTTGCGTCTTCTCGTTACGGAATTGACGATGACG
>NW_008704170.1:1293413-1295913 GCF_000326865.2 Helobdella robusta | reverse complement strand
CTCCGAAGCTTTCTTTCTTTCCTAGCCTCTCTTTCATTCCATCATTCTTTTTTTTTGTTTTGCTCGTTCGTTTATCCACTTGTTCATTGGTTTGTTTGTTCATTCGCTCTTTTGTTCATTCGTTTTTTTATTTTTTCGTTCTTTTTGTTTATTAGTTTGTTCGTTTGTTTCTTCATTTGTTTGTTCATTTGTTCTATGCTCAACATGTCTCTAGTTTTTTTTGTGGCTTCTCTGTGGATATTTTTTTATTTTGTTAGTAAATTTTATAATTATTTCAATGTTTAAATATACGAATTTATGATAGTTGTCATAAAACAAGTAGATGATGATGATGGCGACGATGATGATGTCATAAACGAGGAGCGAGCTCTAGCGAGAAAAATGAAAAAAATAATATTCTATCGTTAGTTTGACGTCATCATGTGATAGCAAACATCTTCATCACATTATTTCTAAGTTTGATTACTTTAAAACAACAAACATTCGCCACCATTATCATTAACAAATTCAAGGTGATCATTACCACAGACAAACATCACCACAATCATCGTCGTCATCATCATTATCACAGACAAACATCCTCACAATCATCATCATCATCACGGAAAATCATGATCACAATCATCATCATCATATCATCATCATCATCATCATCACGGAAAATCATGATCACAATCATCACCATAACTGACAGGTCCCAACTCGAACCAACGTCGTAGGGGCCGTCAGACCTACACCCGCTATCAGACCCTGGAGCTCGAGAAGGAATTCAAATTCAATCGCTACCTCACCAGACGTCGTCGCATCGAACTCAGCCACACCCTCTACCTCACCGAACGACAGATCAAAATCTGGTTTCAGAACAGAAGAATGAAGGAGAAAAAAGAGGTCCAGGCAATCAGAGAATTGAATGAAATTGAAAAAACAAAAATCGGCTGCTTTGGATCGCTTCGCTCGCCTTGCGACGACGACGACGATGACGACGACGACATTGACGGCAGCGGCAGTAGTGGCGTTTGTGGCGTTGCCAGCGGCGGTATTGGTGGTGGCGATTGTAGAAAAGTTAGTGGCAACAGTGGAAGTAGTAGGAATGGCTTAAGTAGTAATGGTGGAAATGTCATGGGTGGAATTAATGGGGCAGGAGGAGGAGCTAACGTTGTCAATCATGACGAGTTGATTACGTCATGTCGTGACGTTCCATCGCAGCAGAATTGTTTGAATGGCAACAACAACAACAATAATAATATAAATAATAATAATATAAATAATAATAATGGTGTAGAGATGATGGTCGGGATGGTTTGTAGCAGCGGTAGAATGATGATGGAGGGAGTTGATTACGGCGGTGGCTAGGTTTAAAAGGAAACTTAAATTCTATTGGGCCGTTTTGCTGAGTTCTAAATATTACGAAAACTGAAAAGCGAACAGGTTATATTAGACAAGTTTGTTGTTGGCATCTTTTAAACGTACAATGACAATGTTTATGATGAGATTTATGATTTGATACCAAAATTACACTTAATGGGGCAAGAATGAAAGACATTTTTTAGAGTTTATTAACGACAAATTTAATTAGATAACTATTTTAACTATCAAACGTTCGATCAATTGTTATTCTATAAATAATTTGACTGACTTAAATGTTAAAAAAGTTTTTGTAAGAATGATTAAATAAAGGAAAAATGGCAAAAATTATTGAATACATCGCTAAATGATTGAAAAATTGGTTGGATTACAAGTTTACAAAGTGGTTTACAAATTGGCTTACAAGTTTACAAATTGATTTACAAGTATATTGGTTAAATATTCGAATGATTGAAAAGATAAAGTATAAATAATTAAATGAAAATTAAAATATTCAGTAAATACATAGTTAAAAAATTGAATAATTGATTAATTTACAACGTCATCAGTTGAATATTCAGATGAACGAAATGTCATTTGAACAAAAAATTATATTTTACACACATTCGATAAATATCATCCAATAAATTCGATAAATATGTAAAACAGTTCTTCCTTATTTTGTTTTGAAATTCATCACTAAATGATGACACTGTTGGGTAAAGAGATTTTTTTTATAAACTTCCACGTTATTAACTGGTAATAGGGCTTATATAGCGTAACTAACCAAATTATATTTCATATTCATAATAGTTGATTATATATTTATATTTATTAATATTATTAAATCGAGTATATTATTTATTGCTAGTAAAACGTATGTCCATAGGAATCAAGTACTAATTATCAATCCAAATTACGTTCAAATAATTTTCAGACAATCAATATTATTACTATTATTATTATTATTATTATCATTATTTATTATTAAAAATCCTTAAACATCATTATCATAAACATTCTTATTATTTTTGTTGTTGTCATCGTCTGTGGATATATATATATATATATGTGTGTGTGTGTGTCTGTGTCTGTGTGTGTGTCTGTGTCTGTGTATGTGTGTGTCTGTGTGTTGTTAATATATTATCGTGCAATG
>NW_008704170.1:1276907-1293363 GCF_000326865.2 Helobdella robusta | reverse complement strand
ATTCAAATATATATATATATATGTTTATATATATATACGTGTTTTACATATATTTTTTGTTATTGTGTATTGAATGTGTATTGAATAGTTATAATTATCGCCATGTAGATATTGTAGCATATATATATATATATATATATATATATATATATATATATATATATATGATATATACAATCGCGCCCATACATATATGTATAGTTAAACTTTTTTCATTGATATCATTCTTTATTAAATCTAATTACTTTTTGAATTTTTTTTTGTTGAAAGTCAAAATGAACCGAAAAACAAAATACAAACAAATCAACAAACAAATATTTTTACTATACGTAAAACATACAATCATAAAAGTTTTGCATGTTTGTCCTTGTTGGCAATATCAAACATCAAAATGTATACATGCATTCAAACATCCATCCATACAAATACAACATTACATATACAAACATACATACAAACAAACATACATCCAGCATCAGTTTTTGTTTGCTTCCTAGATTGATTGGCGTGTTATGTTGTTTAGATCGTTCCGATGTTTGTCTAATTATAGTTCTGTGTTTTCTTTCACTCTAGAACCAGCTCTGTGCTTATATTCAGAATTACGTTTCGTTTGTTTGCAAGTTTTTCTTTCATTGTATGTTTTTGCTGCTTACTTTGTATATGTATGCGTGAATGTTAAAATTTGACTGTCTGTTGTATACAAAAAACATTGTACCTACAAATCTAAATTTATGTATAATCCAACATTTTCCAAGACTGTATGTATGTATGTATGTATGTATGTATGTATGTATGTATGTATGTATGTATGTATGTATGTATGTATGTATGTATGTATGTATGTATGTATGTATGTATGTATGTATGTATGTATGTATGTATGTATGTATGTATGTATGTATGTATGTATGTATGTATGTATGTATGTATGTATGTATGTATGTATGTATGTATGTATGTATGTATGTATGTATGTATGTATGTATGTATGTATGTATGTATGTATGTATGTATGTATGTATGTATGTATGTATGTATGTATGTATGTATGTATGTATGTATGTATGTATGTATGTATGTATGTATGTATGTATGTATGTATGTATGTATGTATGTATGTATGTATGTATGTATGTATGTATGTATGTATGTATGTATGTATGTATATAAGTATGCATACGATTATACAGACTGTACTACATGGATGCTGACGTACGAGGAAAAATAAACAACCCGCCCTATACGTTTTATCTGCAGCCGATATTATATACGCATGGTTTTTGTTTATGTTTTCTTTCATGTGTGTGTGTGTGTGTGTGTGTTTGTGTGTGTTTGCATGCATTTGTTTGCGTGTTATGTGTGTCATTTTGTAGCATTCACACACGTAAACTTTTTAGAACATGTAATCACATACATACACACTTGCAAGTGTGTGTGCGTACACTCGCACGGATGTTTACATGTGAAGGTACGTACACAAACATGTTGAAAGTATACACCCATACTTTTTGAGTGTACATTCACATACACTTTAAACGTACAAACACATAAGTTTTGTGTGTACACGCACACACATACGTACGGATACTTTAGTGCACGCAACTTCCAACTGTACGCCGTGCACGAGCGAGTCAGTTGGATGGTGGTCATCAATAATTGATGCAACAACTACTTCCTGGAAAATAACACCTTGCAGGTTGCCTTTTTTAGTTTAGTTACTATTACGAAAGCAAGATTTTTGTTTTTAAATAATTTACTGTAGTTTGTTCTCTCTTTATTTTGTCTTTTTTTTTGCTTTTTTCCATTTTCTATTGCTTTCTGCTTTTCTCTTTCTTTCTCTCCCTCTCTCTCTCTCTCTCTTTCTCTCTCTATCTATCTATCTTTCTTTTGCTTTCTCTATCTCTCCATATTTAATTTGTTCGTATTTAGTCGCAACTAATTAAAAATGAAAAATTTGTCTGTATTAAGATATTTCTAGCAAAGACAATGTAACATTTTAATGATTCCATTTCAGTAAATCACCGTTATAAGCACCATATTGACATATGAAAACCTCTTACTATGAGAGCAAAGTAACATTTTCTAAGGGAAACAATTTTGAATGGCTAGAACCTTTTTTGTCAGCATTGTCGGCAACGCCAATAACATTAACGCATTGCAAACATCAATTACTTAAGCTGCAACAATTCATGCTCACATCAACAACAATTTTGAAAACTAGTTTCGTAATCAACTTTTCGTTTGAAATATTAAAAACCAAGTTTATTTGAAACATTTTAAAATGACATTGACCACAAAAAATAAAGTCTATTTGACAGCAACAACATTAACGTCAACAAAAACTTAACCAAGTTTCAACAAAAAGAAAAACAACACTAAATAAATAATAAAGCGCTATAATTAATGATTACATAAACATCTGTGACAACAACAACAATATTTGATGCAACGACATAGCAACAACCTCTAAAACATTAATGACATCAACAAGAACAACATTATCAACAACGAGATCAACAACAACAACTATAAATCACAATTTTTTTAAATGGGACTGCCAGCAATACTTGTTCGGATTATTTAACGTATGCTTTCCTCAACTTTCTTTAGTGTTGTTGTTGTTGCTGTTGTTGTTGCTGTTGTTGTTGTTGTTTTTGGTTGTCGTTGTTGTTGTTGTGTGGATGTTTTCATCCAAATTTACTGCTGTTTTACATGTCTTTTCTGTAATTTTTACTGCAAAGTCAGCGGTTTCGACTGCCCAGCCTACAGGCATTAATGTTGATGTCTTGGTTGACAGCTATCTCAATGGCATTTGGTTGTTTTTGCTGGTTGTTTGTTTTGTAGTTATTTTTCTTGAATTAAAATGAATGATTTTTTTTCAGTTGTATCTATGTTGTTGTTTTATAATTGTTTGTTTTATATTTTTAAATTATGTATTCTATCGTTAGCGAGAATTTTTGGTTTTAAACTCACAACACACGAATTTTGTTTCAACCACACTTACACACACACACACACACACACGCACACGCACGCACACACACATACGCACACGCACACATGCATACACATTACACACACACACACACAAAAACACACACACAAACGAACTTGGTCTGCATAAAACAACGCATGCTAATTCTCTATCTGCCAATCACATCTGAATAGTTTAGTAACTATACAGAATTAAGTTTTTTTATAGTAATTTTACCGTTAAAAAAAGGTAAAACTGGTAAGGGTTGCTAGTAAAACCTCTATAGCATACTTATAGTATGCAGTAGTGGTAGTATAGTGGTGTATAGTGTATATTGATTCTACCATATTATATAGCAAAAATTTTGTTCTGCTGAGTTTACAAGTTGCAGAAGAAGGAGTGAGAAGTGAGTAGTAACGTGTTTGTTGTTGAATTCTGCATTGAATTGTGTTAGGTTAGTGGTGTCATGTTACAAGCCACTGTTAATTTATGTGTGGTGAAATTTAGTCGAACGAAAAAGATGTAGATGAATGAAGTAATGGAATGAGTGAGTTTGAAGAGAGGATGGAGGAATTTAAAACGAATGAAGGATAGTAGGAGAAAAGAGCTGAAATGGAAAAAAAGAAAACAGTGAGAAAAAGAATAAAGTGAGAAAAGAAGAAGCGAGGTAGGTGCCAAGCAAAAAAGAAAACGAAAGAGTAAAATTAAGGGGAAATAATTGAAGAGAGATAAAACATTTTGGAGGAAAGAAAAAATATCAAAAAGAAATAAGAATAAAAAAGATTTAAAAAAACTGGTGAAAAAATTGTAGAAAAAAACAAAGAGAAAGAGAGAGAGAGAGAGAGAGAGAGAGAGAAGATAAAAAAAGAGAGACTTGGACACCAGCATTTTCATTTAAATAGATTGTGATTTATAGCTATAAGAAATTGTGTAATACTAGATGGACAGGTTTTAGTAATAGTAGTAGTTGAAGCAGCAGCAGCAGCAGTAGTAGTAGTAGTAGCAGCAGCAGTCTTTGTAGTAGTAGTAGCAGTAGTAGAAAAAGTGGTAGTACACGTAGCAGTAATAGTAGTGGTGATAGTAGTAGTAGTAGTAGTAGTAGTAGTAGTAGTAGTAGTAGTAGTAGTAGTAGTAGTAATAGTAGTAGTAGTAGTAGTGGTAGTAGTAATAGTAGTAGTGGTAGTAGTAGTAGCAGTAGTAGTAGTTGAAGAAGTAGTAGTAACATTAGTAGTTTTGGTAGTAGTGGTAGTTGTTGTAGTAGCTAGGTGCGCGTTACTAAATCAGTAATTACCGCTTTTATTAACACTCTATAATAGTGTTACCAGCAGTAATAATTCCAAAATTGGCAGATTCTAATTGAGAGAAAAAAATAAATAAACAAGATTCGAGGCAAAAACTTTACTAAGACCAACTTAAAACTACAAACAGAAGTAGTAATTATACTTAAATAGTAATGTCCGTGAAGGCGGTTACTTTAAAATTTTTGTCTCTTCCTCCAGTCAAATTCTAATGCTCCGGTATCATGTCATACCCGTGTTTAGGGATTTGTAAACGCAATTGCTTCTGTTGTCGTTTCGGTGAAAATTTTTTGCTGTTTTGAAAAAGGTTTTAATTTTAGTAGGGGTAAAAATCTAGCATTCATCTCGATTACTTCACTAATAGTATTTGTAGTTTGGAGTAGTAGTTGTGTTTAACTTTAAATACGTGTTGTAGTATTTATGGATAATTAGGGAGAGAGAAAGAGAAAGAAAGAGAAAAAAGGAGTAGTTGAGTAGAAGTGTAGAAGTAGTAGTAGTGTATTAGTAATGGAAAATTAGGGAGAGAAATAGATAAATTAGAGAAAGTAAGAGAGAGAGAGAGAAAGAGGATTAGATAAAAAGTTATGAGAAACACATTTGATTGCTAATTATGTTTGTTTTGTTAGTAATTAGTGTGACGACGACGATAACGATGAAGATGTGAGCGATGGACGAGTGTAAGAATGAAATGTAATGAGGACAATCATTATAAAGATTTTTTTAACTTTGGTGATAATAATGATGATGGTAAACTTGGTGGGTGAGAAAGTTTTCATTTTTTCAATTTTCAAATTGAGTTCTCTCTAAGTAACCGAACAACTGTAGTTAGATCATTTCAATTCGCCATCATCGAAGTACATAGTTTAAAATCATCATTCTCCGAAAAAGCAGTATTCACATAGCACTAAAAATCCCAAAATAATATAAATTGCTGGACTAGAAAAAAAAATTTCAATTAAGTTTCGTTTTTGAAATTGGAGAAAAAAACAAAAAGACCAGTTATTCATGCTGGATAGGAACCGCCTACGCACGCGCACACACACACACACAGACACGCAGACAGATACAAACACACACGCAGACAGATACATACACACACAATCAAACAGACAAACACACACATTCACCCAGTGGACAGCGTTATAGACGTCCACTCATACATTACCGTAACAAACGCCCATGCAGATGATACTATCTCATGGTCAACATCAGCAACCCAACTGTCCAGCCCTTGT
The DNA here is from genome assembly GCF_000326865.2 of Helobdella robusta. Taxonomy (NCBI): domain Eukaryota; kingdom Metazoa; phylum Annelida; class Clitellata; order Rhynchobdellida; family Glossiphoniidae; genus Helobdella; species Helobdella robusta. Next base: position 1,287,856 of record NW_008704170.1, on the reverse strand, counting down.
TTCTATCCCCATTTCAATTTTTTTCTTTCTCTCTCTTTCTTTCTCATTTTCTCTCTCTCTCTCTTTCTCTTCTTTGTTTATTTTATCTTTTTTATATTTTCAATTTTTTATTTTTTCATAGTTCCTTCTCACTTTTTTTTTCTCTCTCTCTTGTTTACGCTCTCTTCCTCCAACTCCATCTCTCACTCTCTCTCTCTTCACTGCTCTTCACTATCTTTCCAATTTCCCCATAGCATTAGTCTTCCACGATACGCTCACAATTTGTCACTTTCTCTCTCTCGTTCCTGTTCTTGCGAAGGCAAGCTGACCAACCAACTGGCCGGCCATTCTGCACGTATATTTGACCAGCAATGTATACGAGTATGTACGTACATGTGTATAATACATGCGTATGTTTGCCTGTATTTATGTACCTAGCGTGTGTATGTATGTGTGTATATATGTGTGTGTATATGTGTGTGTATTAACGTTTGTGTGCGTATTTTTGTATATGTAATTGTATACTTTCATTCGTACGTACGTTCGTATATGAGTGTCGTCAGTGGTTTTAAGCATGTCGCATGTTTTGGCATGAATGTATGATATGGTGTACAAATGTACGTGCGTGAATGTGTACGGTAATGTGTATAAATATGTATGTGTATGTGGTTGGTTATGTGAGTATATTGGTATGCGCGGTTGTATGCCTGTGTGTACGTTGTTTCCGATAGATGGATTTCTATGGATCGACGACTGAATGCATGTACGTAAGTTATGTCCTGCTCCTCTCCCTGGGTTTCATTTCTCTTTCTTTTTCATACATATTCTATAATATAATCGCAAGACAATATAAATAGTTTTTTTTTCATTAAATGTTGACATTTGTTAAGGAATTTGAAACTATCAAATTTATGTAAATGTTTGTGCGTTCGTGTTTATAAAAAACACATGCATATTCATACGTATACATAAATGTACATTTACATGTTTGTGTATGTAAGTGTGTGCGTGTCTGAGTGTGTACGTATGCGTCTTTACAAATCTCATTACGTCATCAGTGTACGCCAAAGTCGTATGAGCCAGTTGTATGCGTGGAATGTTTGTGCGCGTCAACGACTGCTTGTGACCTTCGTAGCGCTATTCTATTTACGGTGATGCACGATCGTGTTATTATTATTATTTTTATTGTGGATATTGTGGTTATTGTTGTTATTATTATTGTTGTTGTTGTTATTGTGGTTATTGTTGTTATTTTTATTATTATTTTATGATTTTTATTATTATTTCCAAAACCGGAAACATGCAATTTTTTCAAACTCTAGCAATTTAAGGTACCAGTGCAGTGTAAAAGATTGTCTAATTGTGCTTGTGCATTTTTGTATGCATGTTTGTGTATGTATGTTTGTATATGTTTGTATACGTTTATGTCATCGTATATGCGTAAACACGCTTAAGTTGATATAATTGCATACAATTTTGTATGAATGTATAAAGACTTAAGCAAAATAATTTTGCCGATAAGTTTGTTTTTCGTTTTGTATGTTTGTGTATAGTGGTTGTGTAAATTTGTAAAGATAAATTTTGAATGCATATATTTTTCAGAAACTAACATACAATCAGTTTTCTTGTATCTCAATTCTTATGTGTATTAAACTAGCTACGATGATTTTGATCTATAATCTTAACAGCGTTGAAGATGAATGAATGATAAGTGAACTGAGTTGCATACCTAGATGGTGAAAATTATTTCTAATCGAAGTATTTCGGGTTTACGTAATGTCTAATCGGTTGGTTTTAATGTTCGTGCATGAATTTGCACAGAGAAGTTGAATCGGTCTTTAATATTTTTCAATTAAAACATTTGTGAAAGTCAGTCCTATGATATTGATTTGTTAGTTTACCCAATTGTCGTGATGTGTTTGTTGTTACGTGAGAAATATTCATATATTATTTTTATTTTTTCATAAATCTCAATGTTATTATTAAATTTATTTATCTATTAATTAATTTTGAAATATCAACTTACTTCTTTTAAAACTTTTAATAAGAAACAAAAACAATGCGTTAGTCTAACACACGTTACAAATATATACATATATATGTATGAAAAAATGTTATATTACGGTATTAAATAAAATATTTAAAAAAATCGGTGTTTCATTTCAATAAATCACAATAAAATTGTTAAAACAATCTTTTAATTGATTTTAAATACAATGTTTTTTATGTTTTATCTTGGTTTACCCTAAATTATTATCACCATCACTTACGTTGTTAATAATGATTTTTATCAAACGTTGAGAGGTTAAAGGTCATTCTTTCTTGTGCACTTAATATCGAGATCCCAACAACAAAAACCAACAATATGCGGAAATAACACGCATCACAGAAAAACTGCATTGGATTGGCCGAGAACTGTTAGCGTTTGAAACCAGTCTCTGCGACTGCAGAACCAGACGCCTCTAACTATTATGCCATCATTTTATTACTATATTTATATATTTTTTTAACTTTTGTAACTTTATTAAATTTCGCAATTTCAGTTAATATTTAACGTACATTTTTCTAAATGTTATATAAATTATCGAAAACAAAATAAAAAAAAACACTCTAAAAAATAAATCAGATGACGTCAGCATGACGCCAGAGAGCATAATTAATTGATAACACTGACTGCATCCACTTGTAAATGTCTATCTCAATAGAAGAGGTGTTAATTTGGAGAGATTAGATAACTAGAAGAGAGGAAAGGAGAAAGAGAAGAAAAGAAGGAGTGTAATGGGAACGTCAGTTCCCATTACACTCCTTCTTTTAAGAATGAAAGAGAAAGAGAGAAGCATAGAGAGGATAACAGTGAAGAAGAGGAAAAGAGATGAAAAAAAGAGGGAAGGAGAGAGAAAGAGAGAAAGTAAGAGAGCCTTATTTGTAAAAAATTCGGTAATCTTCTCATCCTTTGGTAAAATTTATTAGTATCTATTTTGATTCATTCTAATCAATAGTTTTTCTTTGCATTTTAATTTATCAGTTTTTAACCATTTTATTTTAAATATTTGCGAGATTTTAATAATTTAATTTATTAAAACTTTTGTAATCAAAATATGGGATTTCCATTTTGAGTGTACGCACTAGAGCGGTGATTTTAGATTTTCGGTATTTTCACAAGCCTCTCGTCTACCCAAATGAATTTGAGAAAGGTTTATTTGTAAGGAATGTCAGAACCTTGACATCATTTGTTATCCTTCTCATGAGTTAAAAACAACGTGTGAGTGTGACTTTGAATGTTTTTGTTCAGAAAGATGTTCGTATATTTATTTTCATTCAACACGTATGAATATGGCTGGTAAAATGTAGTGAAGTCTTTTCTAAAAATTCAGATCTGAAATAACTTGAATGTCGTCATTATTATATATAATAATTTCAAATTATTAATAAGACATTCAAAATACTACAGACATAACTAATCATTAAACTATTTATTTTTATTATGTGACTTAACTCATTCCAAATCAACAAAATTACAGTGAAATATAAACCAATTCTTAAAATGTTATACTGTTTATAATAAAATAATCCAATACTTTTTAAAAATTTCGCAAAAATATGAAAAAAAATTTAGGCTTTTTACCAAAAACAGTTGCTGAAAAATGACAACTGAGATGAATCTTTGTACGTGTTTGCCTGTATGTGCGTGTGAGTAATTGTATATATATATGTGTGGGTTCGTGTGTGTGTATGTTAATGTCAATTACATTTTTTTGAATTCAAATTTCATGAATAGAAATTATTACACCGTAAATAAGCAAATATACTTAAAATATTTTATTTAATTCATAATTAATTTAATCATTCAACTTTACATTTCATCATTACAAAATAATTCATTAATTCACTCAATCATACATTCATTCATTCATGCATATGTCAAATTTTATTATCAGGATGTTTTTATAAAAAAAATTTTGAGTAAAAAATTTTTTTAAGAAAAAATTGAAACGCATCACCAACAACGATGAAGCATGTAGTTGCATCTCACCTTTGGAATTAGGACCATCAGCAGGAGCCTTGGAAGCATTAAGCTTCGATGTATAATTTACAATTAGCATTGTGACACGTGAAAAGTGTGCGTTGATTAGTTTTATTCATTTATTTTTAATCATTCATTCGTTCGTTTGTTCATTGGATTTTAAGTTTGTTTGCTGGTTCGTTTCGTTCGTTCATTTGTTCGATTTTAAGTTTGTTTGTTCGTTCGTTTTTCATTTGTCAATCTATAATTTTTTTCTCAATTTTTAAGTTTATTATTGATTGGTGAATTAACACTATTCAGATATTAAACATGAAACTGAAACTTGAAACACATACACATGTTTCAAATTTGCGGAAATATGCGTCTTTGTTACATGAGACTGCTTTAAATCAAACATCCATTCAAATTCAATTAATATCATTTACTTCTAAACGATAAGATAGATACTTTTTTTCAATTTAAACATAAAACATGCATGCCTGCTTCGTAAAAACACATGAGATTATAACAACACCTGCACACATATGCATAAATACAAAACAATCACATGCACATATATATATACATAATAATACATGCAGTTTTATACATATACAAAAACATATCCGCGCACATAAAAATACACAAACATACAAACTTTACACACGCATGCCCTCTCTAGTCTACACACGATGTACAATACAAGACCAAACGCAGCACACATCTGACGCATATGCACACATACAGACAAACGAACATGCACAAACATACACACGGAGATCGAGAAAGAGACAGACACCAAGACCGCGACATAGACCGAGACAAAAACCGAAACAAAAACCGAAACATAGACCGAGACAAAAACCGAGACAGAGACACGTAGAGAGGCAAAAACATTTGCCAGTATTCTAATTATATGGTCAGTCGTAAATAAATGAAAGATGTCAGGGCGTAGGAGATGGTAGTATTAAATATAGAAATTAAAAGATTTATGTAACCGCATCAGTGTCCTGCATGTTACATGTGTTGTTGGTGGTGATGGTGCTGGTTTGTAGTTTTTGTTTTTGGTTGAGATAGTGTTGTGTGTTAGTGTTTGTTGTTGAATGTTTTTAAGTTGTTGTTGTTGTTGTTGGTGGTATAAGAATGGTTTGGTCAATGTTGTATTTTTTGTCGGAATTTCTGTTGTAACTTCGATGTTGAAATTGACGTTGTTTGTGTTATTTTAATGGCTCAGTTGCAAATCTATTTTAATAAAAATTTTAATTCAATATTAAAAGTAGTAATTAGTTAAAAAGCGAGTGTTTTTATTTTAATTTTCAGGTAAAACCTTTTCATGAAAATAAATAAAAAACAACAAAAAAGCAAAATTAAAGTAAATCTTAATTTTTTTAAACTTTCATGCGAGTCTGCAAGAAGAAAGAAGGGAGAAAAATTTAATCAAGATATTCTTTGTTCGTTGGTCGTATGGGCTGTTGAATTGATGGACTTCCTTCTATTGTGTAGTGTATGTGTGGTGTGTGTAGTGACGTCCTGTAAGATATAATTGCCGTGTGTGTGGTGGCGTTCTTTGCGTCCTTTAAGATATAATTGCCATCTGCGTGTGTAGTGTTCGTCGTGTAGAAATACCGTAATGTTCGTAATGTTTGTGGTGTGTCTGTTTCGTGAATGTTGTAGTGTTAGTCTGGTAAAATATTTGTGTGACAATTTTAGCAAAATTTTTAGCGATTTTACAAAATTTTTGCTTTTGGCAACTAAAATATTTATATGCGTTAAAAATATAATGCGACATATGGTTGGCAATAATGATAATGCAAGTTTATTTTATATGTTTACAAATTTTAATAAAAAATGCGAAATGATACGAATGTTTGTCCAATGCATCGAGAATTCTTAAACATTTGAAAATACTAGTCCCATTACATTTTTGAGAGGATAATACAAAACAATAAAATGAAAGCAATACAATTTTTTAATTATTCAAAAATGAATGTCTGAATTATAAAAATTGTGAATAAAAATTTATGCAATGAAATAGTATTTTTAAAAATAAAAATAGAAAGATAGAAATATAGTTCTAAAAAAAGTAAGAAAGAACTAAAAAAAGAAGGAAAAAATGAAAGAGATAGAGAGAAAGAGAAAAGTTAACAAAACAGAGAGAGAGAGAATAATAAATTGTGGAATTAGGCTAGACTCCAAACATTCTTGGCAATGGGGTTAGCAGCGAGGATTAAATAGAGCTTTTAAAATCATCCATTCCTGTCAAGCTACGCTACAGAAACAAAGAAAGATATAAGAGTTTGTTTCAGACTAAAGAGAAAAACATTTTAGATTTTTTTTTGGCAGAATTTTTGAGAGTTTGTTTTGGGATAAAAATAAATTTTTTCACGTATTTTCAGTGTCCGGTTTACATTTATGCAAATTTTTTGTTCTGCTCTTGTTTTGGAGTTGAATGGCAACATTTTTTTGTTTTTTTTTAGATAATTTTGGAAATAAGAAGTACTGACTTAATGATATTTTTGTAGTAATTTTACTGAAAAGGTTTTTACTTAGAGTTGATTATAACAGTGAAATGTATACTGGTTATTATTCCAGAAAAATTTATATTTCAAAAAATTATTCACCTATTGAAATTGAATTTTCAAACTGAAAATGAAGGTTTTGTGTAAAATTTTACAAAAAATTGTATATAAAATTTAATTAATATAATGTTTTTTCTTTCTTGCAAGAGAATTTTTTTGCAAATTTTCTTTTAGGAAATTTTTTCCAACGTTGAAAAAAAATAAAATTTTTCAATTTATGACTTGTAGTGCAGTTTCCATTTAAGACGCTCATTTTGCATGTATGCCTGTGCGCGCGCTTAAATATGTACTTGTGTCTGTGTGTGTGTATGTATTCCTGTATGTATGGATTTCTGTATGTGTGTATTTTTCTACGTATGTCTGAATATGCGTATAGTTTCAGATTAATCATCTGTGTGTGTAGCCTTATGTTAATCATATGTATGTCTGTGAGTGTGTGTGGTGTGTGTATGTGTGTGTGTGTGTGCATTTGCGTTGGTGTGTGTATGTGTGTGGTGTGTATGTGGTGTGATTGTGTGTACGTGTTTTTACTTATGTATGTGCAGTTTCATGAGTAATAATTTTATTAAATGTTAACAATATTTTTATATAAATCATATAACATAACTAGTTTTCATGTAAATAAATTGTCATATTTTCCGAGTAAGCATACATGTGTGTTTAAAATATTTTGTCTTTGTATTTGTTACAGTTCGTCTCCAGAGAAACATATGGGATGGGCTCTGTCGATGTTCTTGTTGTTCTACCTCTTTCATTTTTATAATTTATAAATCAAAGAATTGTTTATGTTTAATATTTTAAATTTCTTTAATTAATTTATTTATTCATTCAATTTCATCCTTCAACATATCTCTTAATAAAACTTCATAGATATAAAACTAATTTTTAGCAAAATATCTCAATTTTTAACGTTGTATATATAAAATTTTCACCATTCTCTTAGAAATTTACAGATCTAAATTACAAATTTAAAAAAGAAAACTTGACATGAAGAAGGATGAATAATAATAATAAAAAGAAGAAGAAAAAATAATAATAATAACGAAGAAGAGCAAACGAGTGTGGGTAACATTAACATAATTTATTTGGCAACCTAAGCCAGTTTTGGTGATGAAGACAGTCCGTGTTTCGCTAACAATTTTCGTGATTTTATGTGCATGTGCGATATGTCTGTGTGCATGTTGGTATATACGTTTTTGTTTGTTTGTTTGCGTGTTATTGTGCTCATTTGTTTTTATACATTTATTAGAAATTTCTTTGTAATTAATTAACTATCAATTAATTATCAAAAAATATAAGTTAAATAGCTCTAAAAAATTTAAACGTTTTACAGATATGTTCATATAAGCAGCAGTAATTTTACAAATGATTATTTTTATTAAAATTTATACCACATACATGCACACACACTTACGTAAACGAATTATGTAATAAGAAACAATATGTCTACATGCATGTGTATAAATTAAGATGCATTAACACACGCATCTGTATTAGTTGTTTTCATGACACAAAAATGTCAGTTAGATGTTGTTTTTCTTGTTTTGTTTTTGAAAAAACTAAATTTAAAAAATATTTGAAAGACGATTTAATACACACATGTGTTAAAATGTATACATGTGTATGTATAACTAATTATTTAACATTTGTATAGTATATGTGTACACTCTTATTTATATTAACATGCATTAATATATGCATGCACTTTCCTAATCAACACACACACACGAACATGTACAAACACATGTGTCTTTATACAATACGTGGTCTATATTTGAATAAAGAAATAAATATATATAACACCCAAACATGTAAACACACTCACAAACACACACACAAACATATATTTATATATTTTTATATACATATAACAGGCAAACACACTCACACACACAAACTATATATGCATATATATACATAAAAATATATATATATATATATATATATATATATATATATATACACATATACACATGCACAATAATAACAATAGTAGTGGTATTAGTAATAGTAAGCATACTTATTAATAATTTTAGTTATATATATATATATATATATATATATCTTTTATGTAATGAGATATATAATGGTATATATATATATATGTATATATTTATATATATGTATATATATATATAAATGATAATATATATATATATATATAACGAGATTGCACGCGCATACATTGTTTGTAATATGAACGGTTGGCTGGTTGTGCTGTTCTAATAATTGTGTGTCATTGTTGTTGTTTGTTTGTGGTGTTCTTTGTTTGCATGTGGTGTTGTTTGTTTGTATGGAGTGTTGTTGCTTGTTGTGTTGTTGTTTGTTTGCTATTTTGTTTTTATGCTGTGTTGTTAGTGGAATTGTATTATTGTCTGCTTATCGTGTTTGTATGTCAGTTTTTCAGATTATTTGTTTGTAGTGCTTGTTCTTTTCTATATCAATATCGCTTTTGCCAAACCTTTCGCAATTGTCTCAACAACAACAACGACGACAAACGCGATGTTTCTCAACAACATTCACAACAACTGTACCAACTAACATTCTTGTCTATCTACGGATAAAATAGCTAAAAATTGTTTCACGACAGATCGCGTCAACAACATTTACTACAACAACAACAACTACAACAACAACAACAACAACAACTAAGGAACTGCCATCAACAACAACATCTGTGGTATCATTTTTGTTATTAAACCCATTATTATTATATTATTAATATAATTATTATTATTATTATATAATTATTATTATATAATTATTATAATACCCAATAGCCAAACACAAAGTATTTTTCACACAATATGGAGATGAAATACGCACAAATACCCCTCAAATACCACTGTTGCAAATACACGCCTGGAATGGTCGAAGCAGACTAGCTCTTGATTTATTCAGTATTATATTCTGCCTCGGAGTTAAATCTTGTTTTTATTTGTCCAATAAATAAGTTTCTATTGAAAACAACAACTACTACTAAGGCTGTTTTTGTCTACTACAACAACAACTACAACCAACTACGTCTGTTTTTTGTCTATTTCTGGTTGCAGAAACAACATCGACTACAGCAGCAACGACAGCGACCACAACAACGACAGCAATAACAATCTAAATACAACAAATTAAACACACCGCTAACAACAACTCTAAAAACGACAACATCAACCAAAACATCAATAGCTACATTAGCGATGATAACGATATCATCAACAACAAAATAAACAACTACATAACATCTACGACAATGACGGCAACAACAACATCAACAACGACATCAACAACAACATCATCAACAACAACAGAAACAACAACATCAACAACACATCTCATAGCAATCAATCGTTAAAACTTCAAAGGGTACAAAACTTCGAGATTACGTAGAAGATAAAGTGGAGCGAATTTCATTAAAACAGGCGCTGAATGCACTAGTGCTGTTTGTATTAAAGGTAGGTTGTTGTTGTTGATGATGTTGTGATTTTTTTGATGTTATTGTAGTTAAGTCTAGAGATGTTGGTGTTGTTGTTTCAAATGTTGCTGTTGCTATAATAGAATGGCGAGTTTTGCATTTTTGTTGAGTTATAAATTTGTTGTTTGATTTAGTTGTTTTCGGTGTTTCAATCAGTTTATCAATATTGTGGTTGTTATTGGCCTAGCGTTACTATTGTTGTAAAAATGTTGTTGCGTTGTTGTTGTTAAAAAAATGTTGTTGCTGTCGTTGTATTTTTTGGTAATTTAGACTATTTTCTGCCGAATTTAACATGTATTTCTGTGTACTTGCATGTAATCTGCTTGTTGTGTGCTAGTAAATATGATTTTCATTTTGTCGGAGTTTGATGTTTTTGCATTAGTCAGCAGTTTTTGAGGTAAATGCGTTTATGATATACTGTTTATGATTTTTGGACGTTCTTGGTTCATGCAGTTGTAATTAATTAGTTTTAGCTTGGGTTTTGAGATGTGGTTTTTTGATGGAGTTTTGCTACAGAACTTATTTACAACTTGCATATTCAGTTTGGTTAAAGATTAAAAATACTTTTTACGGTACATGAAATAATCTTTTTGGTATAAAATATAATTTTTTTAATTTCTAGTTGAAAAAACCTACCAAAAACTCCCAAACCAATAATGAAACATTCCTAACTGGAACGTGACGACAGATGAAATTATTACTCCACTTATGCAATCCAGGCTTAAGATGTTAACACACTACACATAATACAACAACACAAGTGCTTCCACACAACACATGTGTATTTGCACACTTCGTTCTAATGCTTAAAAACGGTATCAATTCACTGCAATATACATATACAAACATGCCGTGTCAATATAATGCTATATAAAGTGGCAACAACTCAATAATACAGATGTATGTGCAAATTGATTGA
>NW_008704170.1:1219654-1275410 GCF_000326865.2 Helobdella robusta | reverse complement strand
AGCAACAACCACGCCAACATCATCATCAGCAGCATAAACTACTTATTAAAATAATACAGCCAATTTTGCACAAAGCCCTCTGACGTGGAACATTTGTAAAGCAAGTTCAACCCGTTTTCACAATTTTCATCATCATCATCATCATCATCATCATCATCATTGTTATCACAACCATCATCATCATCATCGCAACCATCATCATCGCCATATCATAACAATCATTATCATAGTCGTTATCATAACTATCATCATCATTATCTTAACCATCATCATATCATATCATATCATTATTATCATCATCATCATCACCATCCACAGCATGACCATCGTCATCATCATCAACACGCTGTTGATATGACATATGTTTGCCCGACCCAAGTAACACATTTATGCTCATAATGTTATTCATACATCACGAAAAAGTATTTTTCGGTGGCATTAAACAAACATACAAATAAACATACAAGCATACATACATACATACGTACATACACATAAACACAAACACACACACACACAATACAAACAAACATACTAATGTCTCATCGTATTATATTCTCTTTGAAGTGTAGCATGGCTATTATAAGAGCCTACCTAGCCCGTTATAATTGCTTCTTTAGATGCTTGATGAATTTTAAATATGATTTCATTCATAATTTCATCCATAATTTTATAATTTTATTCATAATTTCATAATTTTCAACTAAGCAGACACTTTCATGCATATTGTATCAAAAAACTGCCTTTATTACGTAACATTCATAACTGCTCCACTGCTGATTTTCTATTTAATCTGCATTGGCACTGAAAAAGCGTCGAAAAACCGTACCAACAACAATTATAAAAATAAAAAAACATCAACAACAACAACAGCAACATCAACAACAATTGCAACAACAACATCAACAATAACAACAACATCATCGACAATAACAACAGGAAGAAGAAGAACAACAACATTATCAACAACAACAACATCAACAACAACAACAGACTATCATGACATCCCAACTAGCAACAACTGCAATAATAATAACTCAGAAAGTTTGAATGAATAATAAATAATAATAATAATCACAAATAATAAAAATAACAAACAACAGAATATTATAATAATAATAAAAATACCATTACACTTGCAGGGCGTAAGAGTTTGTACTAAAGTTCAGTCGAGAATAGTATTACACCGAGTTTATTATTATTCTTTTTTGTTTCTTATTATTATTGCTATTTTTTTTGTTATTATTATTATTATTATTAAAATTCTTCTTTTTCATCTTTTTTTTTATTATTATTTTTATTGTTGTTGATGTTCGTGATGATGAGGTTATTATTAATGATGTCTATAGACGGCAAATAAGAGTCCTCAAACTTAATTAAGTAACATTACAAACTCATCTATCATGAACGAACGAATGAACGAACAAACGAACGAAGAAACAAACGAACGAACGAGCGAACAAACAGAACAATGTTTAACAAAAAACTAGAAGAATGAACGAAAATACAACTCGATAAAAATGTGATTCAAATAACAGAAATGGCTCCAGTGTCATAAATTAAATATTTTTGTAAAATTCTCTTTTTTTCACTTTTTCTTTCTCTCTTTTTCTCTCTCTCTCTTTCTCTCTTTTTCTCTCTTTCTCTCTCTGGTTAAGTACAATGAGATCAATCAGCCTACAAACACAGCATAATATTACTACCACTATTACTATTACTATTACTGCTACTACTGTTGCCGCTACTACTGCTACAATAACATAAGCAACAACAACAATGTAGAAATTACGACCAACATAGGCAACACCACACCAACAACTATCTACACAACAACATTAACATAAACAGCAACAACAACATAGACATAGACAACACCAACAACAGCAACTCAAACAACAACAACAGCAAATCACTACTGACAACAACAACATAAACATCAACAACATAAACATCAACAACACCATCATAAAAATTTGTTCTGGCCTGACAGAAAACAATCATTCACTCATTTTTATCCTGTCTTCACAAAATTAACAACCATTTTTTATTAACTGAACCATACCGCCCCTATGTTTCATTCTTTTAACTGTTTGATTATTTATTCCATCTTTCAATCATTCATTCACACATTTGTTTGTTTTGTCATTTGTTTAATTATTTTTATTTAATAATTAGATGACTGAATGAATAAATGAACGAACGAACAAATGAATGAATGAATGAATGAGTGAGAAAGTGAGTGAGTGAAAAATTATCACGCCATCTTTGTTGAATATTGTGAGGATTGGCAAGATTCATCAATGACATTATCACATACACTCCTTCTTATGCACGTGCTAACATAGCTTTGTTTGTTTATGTCACTGTCTATCTGTCTGTGTGCATGTGTTTGTGTTTATGTGTGTGTGTGAGTCTGGGTGTGTTTTGTTGCCAGTTTGTTGGAGTCTGTCTAAAGAAATTAACCTTTCTGAAATGTGTTGAAGCTTTTATAGGAACACTTTCTTCAGATTCACTTACCATGAAAATAATAAAATTTCAAAGAGACATTGAATCAACCGTACGCACAAGTACGCACGCACACACAAAGATAGAAAGAAGAGAGGGAGAGATTCATGTAGAATTCATGTAGAAAATTTCTTCCTTCCGATTCACAATGGTCAACTTTCTTTTTCCTACAATCCCCACACTATCACAAAATAAATACACGTACACAAGCAAACCTAGACACACACACACACTTACACATACTTTTACGCACACACACACACGTACACAGACGCTTACACACAGGTACAAACACAAACGAACACATGCACACGTACATTGAATCTCTGCCAAACAACATACGAGCGAAAGAAACAGGCAGTACTGAACATATCAAATTACACTGCTTCATCATTAATCAGACTACTGGATCCCATTCTCTTCTTGCTATGGCACGAAAGGGGCGTTCAATTTTCAGCGTTTATTGGACGGTTTAATGTTTATATACTTTCGCCTGTTTATGCGTTTATACATGTTTAGAGATGTTTAGGAGTTTATACGATTGTGTGTTTATGTTTTTCTGTGTGTTGGGGTTAATGCAGAAGCATTTCGATGTTTATATTACAAAGTGTTTTCGTGTTTTGGTACGTTTAGATCTTCGTATATGTTGATTAGGGTGTTTTAAATTGTTTAGATGTTTATTTGTATGTGTGTGTATATGTGTGTGTATGTGTGTGTGAGAAAGTGTATGAAAATGTGTTTGTGTGTGCATGAAACTTGTTTATTGCATTTTTGTTTCATGTGTTTGTGTTTTCATCTGATCATTTGCAAGTTCATATGTCTATGCTGGTACATTTATGTATATACGTGTGATGGTGTTTATAGCAATGTGCGTGTATGTTTTCGTGTGTGCGTGAATGTGTGTGTGAGTGTGAGTGTGTGTGTGTGTGTGAATGTGTGTGTGCGTGATTTTCATTTCAACTATATACCATATATTTTTTTGAACAAAAACATGTTCGGTTGTTGTGAATGTGTGAGTTGTAAGTGTGAAAAAGTTTAATTTAATTTCTCTAATGAAAAAACTTATTTTTGTCGGTAAAAAAAAATAAATATTACTTCAAGATTTTTAAAAAATTTAGAATAGATAAAAATTACAGTAAAAATAATCATGAAAATTCATTTGAAGACACATATGCTCAATCGTTCATGTTAATTTATCATAAAATACTACACACACGCATACATACACAAACTCACACACACACACATACAAATCAAAATACACACGTAAAAATCAGAATACATACAGAGGCACATAATATATGACTAAATATATAAATCTATCTTCACATGCACATTACAACTAAACATACATTCACACACATATACACACACACAAATACATACCGAATTTATATATATTTATAAGTACACACACACGTACACACGCGTACACACATATATACATATCTGTACATACTAATAAAAATATATCTACATATAAATTATGTATATAAACATATGTGTATCAATAATATCTAGTTAGATTCGGTATAGCATCATAGGTTATAACGTTAAACAAACATAAACAATTGTGCCACTTTTACTTAACTCTTGCTCGAATCATCTGATCAATATTTTGATTAGAATTCATTTTTAGATAAAACATTATTTAATTTTATTCTGAAAAATCAGAAAAAATGTATATTGATTTTGTATTATTTAGTTAGAAATAAAACTTTCCATTCACGGTTGTGTTCTTGTTATATATATACAAGTTTATTGTTTCATTAACTAGTTGTGCCCTTTCAATTTTAATCAAAACAATAATTTTATTAAATTGATTTAACAAAAATTGCAACAAATAAATGAATAAGGATCTATCAAGATTATGTGATTATCATTCATTAGTACAACATTTTAAAATGAATTAATGATAAAAGTTGGGATTAGTGGATGGATGTATAAATTGATCGATGGATAAATTGATTTGAATGAATTCATGAGTGAATGAATTCATATATGAATAGATGAATGGATAACCAGATAGATGAAAATGTAAGCATGTACTAATTTTTTTACTTAGCCATGTGCGGATATACGGATACGTGAACATGACGGGATAGCTGAAGACATAAGGTAAACGAAAATTATTTTGTTCTAAAATAATGATATTTAATAATAATTAATTTATAAAAAAAATTACAAAATTTTCAATTGTCTAAAATTACTTCTCACATTTTTGTAGCAAAACGTTGCATCATACTGGCATATATATACTTTCTAAATAAAAATTGTTTGGCGCGCGCAAAAATACACACACACACACATACATCTAAACACACATAAATAGATATATGTACATACAAACATACACACATACAAACTGGCATATATACATTTACATGCAAATATACACAAATTTTCTAACAACTCCATACACAAGAGTACATAAAAAAAAATAATTTTTGTAAAAAATATATTATACTAATATTCATATAAGTATTTTGATGAAATAAATATAAAGATTTATAGGTAAATTTATGAATATTTTGTATATTTTATAAATTTAAAATCAATCATTATTAAATTCGTTTCAGCATATTATCATTATGTAAGATTCATATTTATTTATTCAAAAGTCGCACCTCTATTCATATCAAATAAACAAACGTACCACCTAACATACATAGAAACAAACATTTTTATGAACACACCCACAAACAAATATACTGTATGCAATGTGTACAAACACAAAATACATATACACATACATACAAAAACACAAACATACTGTAACACAGAGGCACAAACATTTTTTTCTCTCTGCATCTATTTGTATGTTAATACAGGCAAGGCTTGGATCGATTGGAATGAAAAATGGATGTAGCAACATCATTGGTGTTTGTTTGTTCCTTTATTTGTATGTTTGTACATTTGTTTGTTTGTTTTGAAATTAGTTTCAAGTTGTTTGTTTGTCTGTTTTATTATTTGTTTGCTTTTGTTTAGCTTTTGAGTTACAAAAATTGTAATCATTTCATCAATGTCTATTTTGATATGTGCAGTTTTTTGCATCAACAATATTATTCATATATAGTTATCACATGAACCAAACTTAAAGAACACAAACCTAGATGTAAGGATGGTTGTTCCTTTTTTTAAACAAGTTTATCTCATAAAACGATAAAAATGGAACAATTTTGTTTTTGTCGACTCATTTCATGTCTCTATTTTTGGTTGTTTCATTACAATTATTTATGGGATTAATACTTTCGTTTTCACTCTCACACGAGAGTTTTTTTCTTATTTTTTTTTTAAATCCAAACCCTTGCGACGTATTAATATTTAAATTAAAATTATTAGAGACCATGTCTCAAAAACTTCTCATACTCTTTGAAGGAAATAAACTTGACCTTTTGGTGACCTTAATATCCTTGGAAAAATTCTCTATAGAGTAGTAGATCATATACATGATCTTTTCCTATCTCAAACAAATTTTTACTTTAACTTATATTTTAAATTATTTAAGAAATAAATTCTGTTTATAAACAACTATTTTTTCAATCATTCTCCTATTATTCAAACGTTCATTCATTCACTCATTCATTCATCCATTCAGTCATTCTATCTCGCATTCGTTCATTCTTTCATTTAATTATTCAACGTCATCACACCAAAGAACTGTTTAATTATTTATTATCCATTTCCTCTCTTCCAAAGTTTTTTCATCTGATTTTTTCTTGTGCATGTTGTTATTTATATTATTATCATAGTTTTATTTTCATCATTATATTTTTTTTTTATTATTTGTTTTTCTTTGGTATTTGCAGTTTATTAGTATTATTACTATTACTATTTTATCCTATCTTTAAAAACGAAGTAAAAATTTTGATGCAGAGGATTTTAAAATATTAATTATTATTTATTATTATTATTATTATTACTCTTACGCTTCCTTATATATTATGTTTATTATTTTTCTAATATTATTATTTTATTATTATTATTTGTCTCTCTCTCCCTCTCTCTTTCTCTCTCTCCAACTCTTATTTCCTTTCTAAACGATTATTTCCGCGACTTCTTCGCATGAATTATGCAAAGAAAATGCCACCGGCTATTACTTTTCAAAATTTAATAGATTTTACTTTTATTTTTATTATTATTGAATATTATGGAATATAATATAATTATAATTTTTAATTATTTCACGTTAATTCAAAAGATATTTTTAATAATTAAATTATCATTTATTGTAATTATAATTAAATATTAATTATATTAAAATTGTAATTATAATTAATATTAAAAATGTAATTATAATTATATATTTCAAAAATAATGATATCATTTTCTTATTATAAAATATAATTATGTTTATAATTATTATTATTATTAATTAGTCAATCATAATGCATACTTCCACGGGTTTTTGTACAAATTGCTCAATACATTTTTAAGATGTTAACGGTTTTTATTGATTTAAGGACAAATTAAATATGATTATAGCAACAATAACAACAAAATAAAAATAATAATATTACTACTACTACTAATAATAATAATTAGAATTATAATAATATAAATAATTTATATAATAATTAATAATAAATTACTAATGCTCAATTTCACTAACAAGCATGAATATTATAACGAGTATTAGTCCAACTATAATTTTATAACTATAATATATATATATAATTATATAACTATAATATAATATCATAAATTATAACTCATTATAATTATCTCATAATTTTGTTATCATCACCGATATTGGTTTTATTTATTATGACTTATTTGTTCTTGCAAATTTTTAATGCGAAACCATATTATTGATTATTGTTTTAGGTATTTTCATACAAAAAACATTTTTCACAGTGATATTTGGTTAATTTTCTTATTGAAGATTGTGAAATAAAAAGAGCAGAAATGGAGAGAGAGTGATAACTGTTTAACTTCCATATTTCCATATTTTAAATTAATTTTTATTTAATTAATTAATCGTTAACATAATTTATGTTAATAATTTGTAGATAATAGAATAAAATTGGCCGTGCTGATGGTGGGCTAGATTTTTTCTACAGCTTCATGCTTTATCATGAGTTTATCAATATTAATCTCCTACGTTTTATACATTAATATGCATAAATATTCATAAAATGTAATTAAGTTTTAAATTACCAGTTGAGATTTTTTGCATGTAAATTTATAATTTTGCAATCATCGTCTTTTAGGGCTATTCACAAGAGATGTCATGCTTAGTTGCTAGGGGGGTGGGTAAACAAATTTGTGACAGAGGGTACAGGGTGTCAAAAAACACTGTAAAAAGCGTGCCATCCTGCAAGGACAGCGTCTTTGCTTAGTGACATTTTACCACGCGTCAAATTACAAAACCTCTCCCATCTCTCGAATGTTTCTGAGATCTAAAATGAGAATTTTCAAATCATTTTCTATCATTCACTCGCTAGGTTGTAGTGCCCTTCATAAACAACTTGAAGATTGACGCAAAAGCATTCTACATACCTATTGTATTGTACATGGATATAAAGCGCATCGTACATATACCACAGACGCATGCTTACGCATACTTGCTCCATTCTTTTCTCTTTTTTTTTTAATCTTTTTATATTTATTTATCTTTGTTTCTCTCTCTCTCTCTCTCTCTCTCACTCTTTCTATCTCTTTTCTTTCTCTCTCTCTCTCTCTCTCTCTCTCTATCTGTCTTTCTTTCTGTCTGTCTCTTTTTTATCGTCCGAAAAGAATATAATTATATATGGAGGGGTAATTTTTATATCAATTGACAACGATATTGATGGGTTTGCACTTATTCATTGCGTGTGTGTGCGCGCGAGTAGGTGTGTGTGCGCGCGTGCGTGTGTGCGTGTTATTGCTGCCTTCATTGTTCGCATTCACGCTTCTAATTTTTAATAGTATTATGTAATCCATTAACTTATTGATCGGTAATATTGCTATTCTGGTTGTTGTGTTTGTTCTTGAGGTCGTTAATGTTGTTGTGTTTTAGTAGTTAAGGTATTGATGTTGTTGTTGATGACATTGTTGTCGTTGTGTGTGTATATATATCTGTGTGTGTGTGTGTGTGTGTGTGTGTGTGTATGTGTTGTTTTTCTAGAATTTTACGTTCCATGTTTGGGTTTGATAATGTTGTGTTACTAATGTTTTTTTTTTATATTTTCATTTTGTTTGCTACTTTTCATGACATGATATGATACAGTTGACTGGCTCTACTTGTATCTAACTGCATCTAACTGTGTGTATGTTTGTATGAGTGTATGATCTATGAATGTACGTTTCCATGCTAGGATGTGTGTATGTATCTATGAATATATGTATGATTGCTGGTATTTGTGTATGAATCTTTGAAGGTGTGTATGGTTGCTGGTGTGTGTGTGTGTGTATGTTTTGATGTAATTGTTTGTTTCATCCAAGATTCTATGCGGTCGTTTGTGATTTTTGTATGGCACGCCATTGTTTATAACATGCCTCTGCGTCTCATAAATCAGTTCTGCAATAAAATAGATGAACGAATGAAGGAGAGAGAGAGAGTGAGAGAGAGAGAAGGGGAGAGAGGGAGAGAAAAAAAGAGAGAATGAAAGAAAAAAAGAGAAAGAGAGGGAGACAGTGAAAGAAAAAACGAAAGAAGAAAGAGAGAGAGAGTGAGTGAAAGAAAAACGAATGAATGATTAAACGAACGAACGAATGAATGAAAATTTATTAAAAAATAACAAAATTTATCATCCATTCATTGGATATATAATGAAAAAAAGATTTAATAACCAAAGGAACGAACGAATGAGCGGATAAATGAATAAATGAGTGAATGAATGAATGATTGATTGAAGGTAAGTAATTCAATATATGAATAGACGTGTGATTAAACGAACATATTTACGACTGAACAATAATTGAAATAATGAGTGATCGAAACATACAAACAAACATAAAAAATAGTAAATATACAAACGAGCTACCATTAACATATATAAAGTAGAATTAGAATACAGACAACTGAAAAAACCATTGAGACGAATGAATAAAACACAAATAAAACAAAAAATTAGGTATAAATATTAAATAAATTATACTAAAATAAACAAATAAAGCAATAATGTAATCATAATTTAAATAAAATTCTTTAAATATAAACAAATTTGTGCGTGCTAAAACTCATCCATTACTGCTAAAGCGAACAAGAAGAGAGTTAATGTAAGGGTCTTACAACTGCAACCAAGTCATTAAGTGCAAAATAATCAATAGCGTATCTGTTGTTGATGTTGTTGTTGTTGTTGCTGTTGTTGTTGTTGCTAAGTTTTTTTGGCCGTATTGATAATATATCATTGTTTTTGCAGTTGAGGTTGACATAGTCATAATATTGTTGGTGTTGTTGCTTTGTTGTTGCTGCTACTACTGCTGTTGTAGCCGGTACAACACTGAAGTAATGTTAATTTGCAGTTATTTTGTTGTTGTTGAAACTGGTTCCCTTGATTATTTTATTATTTTGTGGTCGTTAATGTGATTTTTGTTAGTTGTTACTGGTGGTTCATACGTTTCATTATCATGTCAATTATTGCTGATGTTCCAGTTGTGGTTGTTGCTGTTGTGGTTGTTGCTGTTGTAGCTGCTTCTCTTGCAGCTGCTGCTGTTGTAGCGGCTGTTGTAGTAGCGGGTGTTGAAGTAGCGGCTGCTCTATTTGTTGTTGCTGAAAGTGATGATAAAAGATGTTTTATGACATGCGATTTCTTTTTTCTAAATGTTTTTTCATTTATTTGATGTTAGGTTATCCTTGTTATTATTAATAAAAATAATATTATTATTATCTATTATTGTTGTTATTTGTGGCTTCTAGACGTATGTATATATATACGTGTGTTTGTTTGTATGTGTGAATGTATCTTTGTATGTATGTATGTATGTATGTATGTGAGTGTGCGTATGTATGTATGTATGTCTGTATGTATTTTTTGTTTGTTATCTATCTATGGCGTTGGGTTATTTATGCCTTGGTGCCGCTTGATTTATTGAAAAGCCAGAGATGAACATTTGTCTTACCTCAATCATCATCATCATCATCATCATCTTTCATTCATTCATTCGTTCGTTCGTTCGTTCGTTCGTTCGTTCGTTCGTTCGTTCGTTCATTCATTTATTCAGTCAGTCAGTCAGTCAGTCAGTCAGTCAGTCAGTCAGTCAGTCAGTCAGTCAGTCAGTCAGTCAGTCAGTCAGTCAGTCAGTCAGTCAGTCAGTCAGTCAGTCAGTCAGTCAGTCAGTCAGTCAGTCAGTCAGTCAGTCAGTCAATCAGTCAGCCATTCATTCATTCAATCATCCATTTATCCACTCATCCATCCATTCATTCATCCATTCATTTTTTCATTTATTCATTTATACGTATAACCATCATTCGATCCATCTATCAATCACCTTCATTCATTCTCCACCCCTCCGTGACCTAGCATTCACTTCATTTAACCTCGTCATTAATTTTATTATCTTTTCGAAACTTTGAAAAATTTATTTTATTCATTCATTATTATTTTCTCTATCTATCATTAGTCGTTTGTTTGTTCATTCATTCATTCATTCATTCATTCATTCATTCATTCATTCATTCATTCATTCATTCATTCATTCATTCATTCATTCATGCATTCATTCATTCATTCATTCATTCATTCATTTCCATCCTTTCAATCATTCTTTCGTTGGTTTGATGGTTCGTTCACTTGTTTGTTCATTTGTCGTTTGTTTGTTCATCCTACTGTTCATTTTACTTTTCATTCATTTGCTTACTCATTCATTTATTCATTCCCTTATTCGTCTGTTTGTCATTCATTCATCCATTCAATCATTTTGTCAATCATTCACTGATCTATAACTATTGAGAGTTCTAAAGTTACAGCGTGCTTATAGATCATGACACAACTTTATCAATGTCAAGTATTAAGTCTTTGTACATTATTTTACAGGTTTTATAAAACCATCCATCTATCCATCGATTCATTCGTTCATCTTTCTGTCAATCAATTCATTCATTCATGCATCTATCTATCCATCCAAACATTCATCAATCTATCAATCAGACTATCCATCTATCATTTTGTACATTCGTATACTCGGTCCGACGTTCAAACGATTAATTAACCATTACCAATTTATTTGAATATCTATCTCCTGTTATATGCAATATTCTCTTTATATTTGCTCAAGTTAAATATGATTGGTTAGGTTTGCTAGGAATGGTGTTGCTTTATCAGTGTTCACTGTGTTTCGCTGATTTGCATTGAAAAGTGTTTGTATGTGGCTGTATGTTGTGTATATTATGTATATGTATGTAGGTATTTAGGCATTTGTTTTTATGTGTGGGTATGTTTGTATGTTTATGTATATTTGTAAGGGTTATATGTTTTGTTTCGTTTAACGTGTATGTTACTATATGGTTTTGTGTGTGTGTTGTTTATGTAAGAATGTCTTTGTATGGTATTTTTACTGAAAGTTTAGTATTATGTTTGTATGTATCTAAGTTTGTGCGTGTGTGTACGTGTGTGTTTGTGTATCTATGTGTTTATGTGTGTGTGTGTGTGTGTGTAGCTATATATAATATATATCTCTTCACGACTTTACATGTTTTTGAATGCGTTAGGTATATTTCACAAAAAATTCATCGAAGATATTCTATCAGTACCCGGTGCAATTTAAGGAAATAAAAATATTTTTAAAAATTGTAGAGAAATTTTTTTTGAGTTATCTTTGAAAAACATAAAAAGATATACATTGGAAATGAAGAGAGAGAGAGAGAGAGAGAGAGAGAGGGGGGGGAAGAGAAAGCAAGAAGGAAAGAGTAAAATATAAAACGATGAAGAAGCAGAAAAGAAAAAGAGATAATAGATACAAAGATACAAAGAGGGGAGATAGTGAAAGCGTTAAGTAATGTGGAAGTACTGAGTATTCGCAATTTTTTTTTCAAAGATCAATATCTTACTATATAATCAAGACATGTATCAACCACTGTAAATGGTTTGATGGCTTGTATAACACGTATTCTGTAGAATTATTTGTGTATGATTTTTTTTATAAAATCGTTTTTTTTTATAAAATCGTCTTCATCATCGTCATCGCAATCATTATCACTTAGTCATTTTCATCTTCATTATCGTCGTTATCGTCATCGTCGTTCCAGATATTCGATGAATTTGAAAAAAGAAATATTTACTGGAAACAGAACACCAAAAACCCTGGCAACTCATCTTGTAATACGTAACGAAGAACTTTTTCAACGCTGTTTCTAAAAATTTTGTTTTGTATAAAAATTTTATTTCTAACTTCGCAAAATATAGTAAAACAAACTGGAAAAAACCACACAATCCATCCAAAAGACTGAACATAGACTGAAAATAATCTACAAACACCTCTGCCAATGTTATTAACAGCCAAATGGCAAACAAACATGTTCAAACATACCCTACTAAGAACATAGTCAAACTTACAAACAAACATACAAACAGAAACACACACACAGAAACACACACACAGAAACACACACACACACACAAACACGTAAACATCCCACACAATGAGAAAAATTTTTTTCCATTCCTTTTCCAGTTCGCTTCCAAATGTTTTATGTGCTTGCACTCGCATACGAGAGTTGAATTTCACATCGCTATTATGCACAGAATATTCAAACTCCCCGACACGCATACACGCGCGCACACAGATCTACATATACACACACACGCACACAGACATACGCACACAGACATACACATGCACGCACATATACACGCATACCTAAGCGAATATACACATAGATGCACACATACAAATTTTTCAATCAGAATAAATAGAAAAATTTCTATTTTAGAACAAAAAAGGCTATTGATAGATATTGTAATACCTTTCAACATTGCGTATTGAACGGATTTGACCTATGCATACACGCAGTAATACACCGACGAGGTATTTTGATTGGCGCTTACATTTGTGTATGTGGTACGCTTGCTATAAACAAATCTATGAATAAATATGGAAGTTTATGTTTTGTTTGTTTAATTTTTGTTAATATTTGTGTTTCTATGTGCATTCATTTGTATACATTGTATGTTTATACCTTTTCAATTTTGTTTTTTCAATATTTATACATGTATGTGTGTTTGGCGTACTACAATTCAATACATTGGGTATATGTGTGTGTCCGCATATTTTCATGTGTTTTCATATTTGTTCGTATCTTTGTTCATTCCATATGTATGCTCTTGCGTATTCACATTTATGTTTGCGTATTGCGCATCTAGTTTGCACGCATAGAGTGCGTGCAAACTAGATGCACGTACACACACATACACACACACATACACATACACACACACACACACACATACACACAGACACATACGTACGGTGTCGTCGTCGTTCGCTCGTGCCAAGAAATAAAGAACCTCATTTAACGAGTCCTGGTGTGGTAGAAACACAATACCTTCCAAGTATAAACAATGGATGATGTAGATATATAAGGAAGAGACAGAAAAACAGAAACAGATAAACAGAGAGAGATTAACATGGAGAGAAAGAGAGAGAGTGAGAGAGAAAGAGATAAAAAGGATAAAGGAGAAAGAAAGAATAAAAAAGAAAGAAATAGATAGGATAAAAAAGAAGGAGAGAGAAAAAAGAGAGTTGATGAGAAAATTAAAGAAAAAAAAGAAAAATAAGGAAAGAGAGAGAGAGAGAGAGAGAGAGAGAGAACGAAAAGATGACGCAACTAGCAAAATCCACGCAACCATTAAAGCACATCTTTCCTTTAATTCTCATACAAGACCATATCTCAATAATGGAACTACCGACGTTCGAGATCAAGACTTAATCGGTGTTGGTATCTATTAAGCGAGTATCTTTGTATCATTATGTAGATGATAGTTTAGGCTAGGAGGTATGAGGAAACATAGGTCATATATAAATTTACGTTAAAGTAGGTATGCAATTATTTTGATAGTTAAGTTATAATAGTAGTTCACAACGAGACAGCAAATTTACAAGCATAAGACAGCTTATTATAAGATAATATAATGTTTAATTAATCAGAATACATAATACTTTATATGAGGTGACGAACAATAGGAACTGGCTGGTTAGAAAATTTAGTCAACTAGTTAAGCTCTGGGGAGCAAGGTCTCCTGGTATATAACAGGCGAACACATAGGTTTAAGCTAGTGAGAGTTATCTCTTTAACAGGCTTTAAGATCATTAACACTACTTGTACACTTTTACACATTAATATTTGCGTTACTCTCTACATTTTAAATCTCAGTTTTGAGTTTTGTTATTTTACTTCATTAAAATATATTCAATTGAAACCAAACAACAAAAATTATGTAAAGATTATCAAAGAGTGTTCAAATGTGTTAGAATTTGTTAAATCTTAAAAACTGTTTAAGAGATAACTAAGATAACACTTAACTAACTAACTCTAACTACTATTATAACTTAACTATCAATACAATTATAAACCTACTTTAACATATCATATATCTGTATATAACCTGCATTTACTTATACCTCCTAACCTATATTATCATCTACATGATAGTAATCGTTTGTATTAGGCGGTTCTTTTTCAATCTCAATATACCAATTACAAATTTTTAGCAGTCACAAGTTGATGCAGTATTGATAGAAACAAATGTTTTTCATTTCAGTTTGGTTTTAGTGATTGAAAGTTTTTTTTAAATTTTGTTGCGACGAAAAATTTTGAAAAAAAAAATTCTAAAAAAGATATATTTTGAAAAAGAAAAAATGATTATATGTAAAAGAAAGGGGAGAGTAGAGAAAAAGAAATGAGAAAAAGAGGGAGATAGATAGAGGGACAGAGAGAGATAGAGAGAGGTATTAGCATATGCGTGGAATTACGAGAACTACACTGAGAGTACGCTGATGACAAATGACTTTATACCGCGTGTGTGACTTGCTGAAAAGATTTAAATTAAAAAAAAAACAACGCGAAGGTTTGTTGTATTGTGTTGTATTGTACCGTCCCACGTTCTCTTGTGTTGTTGTTGTTGTTTTTGTATGTGTGTTTGTGAGTGTGTGTAAATGTTTGTTTGTATGTATGTGTGTATGACCAAACCAAAGAGGTATTGATTTGTGTTTTGCCGTACCGCTCTGTTAGGTTGTTGTATTACTTTACAAGTGTTGAGTACACTTTATATATAATGCCTTATAAGTATAGATGTAAGGTTTGTTCAGTTTGTGTGGGTATAGAAATTCTTTTGGTATGTTTTTATTTAGTTATTGGTACTCATGCGCTTAAAAAATTTAGGTACTTTAAAAATTCCCTCGGTGCTTGTGCATGTACTTACGTACTAAAAAGAATGACAAACTCATCATGCTTGACATGCCTGCAAAATCGATACAAAAAGATACAAACCTAAAGAAAAACAAAAACAAACGAAAAACGAGCAAAAATACAATGGAAATACTTTTATAGAGAAAAAATTATTTTTGCATTTTTGGTTTTTACATTTTCTCAAGGACAGCCATACATTAATAAACAAGACACCAATAGGCAACAATAACAAGTATACCATAAAGTAGCCAAAAGAACTATTGTTCGTTAGCATATCTTATACAGTTCACTTTCACAAAACTGTAAATTTTACTTAAAAGTTATAAAATTAAATTTTTTTAAAGTTGTAGGAGACTTTGTGAATAAAATCAACAACAATAAGCAACAAACATCATCAATATTACATAACGAAACATTAACAGATTGAAACAAGCAGCTACAAACACAGAAGTAAACATTCAGACAGGCAACAAAATACAAATATAAAACCAAAAACATCAACATGCAAACAAACTTGAGCGTGCAAATATCAACATACAAAAATGACACAACAACAAACAAACAGGCAATCATCAACATACGTTTGTACACAGCAGGCATGCAAACACCAGCAAACATACAACAACATGAAAACAACATTAAATAAATAACGTAAACAAAAATTAGATAAAAAACGAACGGAAAAAGAATATAAATACTCTGGAAAAATTTGTTTTTAAATTAAAAGAAGAATCATTGGCCCATTGGTCAGATTGAGAAATGCTTCCTAATGCAATTTATGTGACGTTTCTCAATTTGTCTGTCTTCCAACTATTAGTACTACAACTACTGCTACTATTACAGCTACAACTACTACCGCTACTATTACTACTACTACTACAACTACTACTACTATTACAGCTACTACTACTACTATTACTACTACTACTAATAATAATAATAATAAAACTACAACTACTACAACTACTGCTACTATTACAGCTACAACTACTACAACAACTACTGCTACTATTACAGCTACTACTACTACTACTAATAATAATAATAAAACTACAACTACAACAACTACTGCTACTATTACAGCTACTACTACTACTATTATTACTACTACTAATAATAATAATAAAACTACTACTACAACAACTACTGCTACTATTACAGCTACTACTACTACTGCTGCAACTATTACGGCTGCTAACTACTACTACTGCAACTACTGCCAGTGAGTACTTTACTACTAGTTATTGTTTTTTTACCGATGCTCCGTTGCTTTTACAGTTTATACTACTTCCATTATTTCTCATTTTAACATTTTAAACGTCTTCATATACTACAAACTATGTTACTGATTTTTATACTACCGCTTAATCTATTAGTTCTACAGGTATTACTTCTTACTACAACTAATACTCCTACTACTACTACTACTACTATTACTACTATTACTACCACTACTACTACTACCACTACTATTACTACAACCACTCTACTCTCAATAAAACTACTACATTTTAATAACACCAACATTTAATAGCTTGTAGTACTTTTCAAAATAGTAGTAGTAGTAGTAGTAGTAGTAGTAGTAGTAGTAGTAGTAGTAGCAGTAGTAGTAGTTGTAGTAGCATTAGTAGTAATAGTAGTAGTAGCAGTAGTAGTAGTAGTAGTTGTAGTAGTAGTAGTAGCAGTAGTAGTAGTAGTAGTAGTAGTAGTAGCAGTAGTATTAGTAGTAGTAGTACACGCAGTACTAATAACACTACTGCCATTGTTTATAGATGTCAGGGTTTATTTATATGCATTTGTAAGGGCACTGTTTATCATTTTTTTAGTCTTATTGCAATTTTTGTAACCACCCAATCTAAATGAATTTTTTTTTCTTTGGTAGCTATTTCATTTTTATATACATATTATGATGACTTTGTTCACTTTGTCATTTTACTATAAATATTTTTAAAACTTTACTATAAATATATACTTTACATATACATATACACAGGTAGTTTCATTCAACTGAAACTGCACTACTACTGTTTGCTGCTATAGATGCTCAGAACATATCTTTATGTTTCTCTAAATTAATTGATCTGCATCGTATGGTAATAACTCTTTTTAAAATTAAATTATGAATTTATTTTTTTTGAGGGGAGGGGGAAGTTTCGTACGTAAACCAATATTTGCATTTATGGAGAATATTTTTACCATGTTTGCATTTGTATAAATTTAATCCGAATCACTCAAGCATAACAAAAAAATAGAACCAATTGTGAGGTATAACTCAAGAACTAACAAATGATAAAATAATTTTCAACAAATAAGAAACAAAGAATTAGAAAAACAAACTCAACAAACAACAAATTCACATACCAGAAAACAAAACCAAACAGACACACAGAACGTCTAAATAAAAATTTTCAAGGCATACATCCAATGCTGTTGTCACATTTGATTGTCATCGTTAGTTGTTGTATACGAGTGGAGTAGTTCAATTATCTTGTCGAATTTCAATTATTTTACTAGGGGTCCCCTCCTTATCTTTTTAAATACAAAACACAAGACAGTATTCACAATAACGATACAGTAAGCCATTGCTGTTTTGAAAAGATTTATTCGTGTGAATTAACTATAATTATTTTGATTTACTATTACTAACTATCATCTGTTATTACAATTTATTATTATTATGGAATTATATAAGACATCTCAGTAAGAAGAAATTCTCACAAAAACAATGTTACTACAAAAATTACTAAGCAGAAATTAGCATTATTGTTGTTAGAATAATTTGTAAAAGTAGTAATAGTATTTTCAGACAAATTGAAAATCAGTTTGACGTTTTTAGTATTTTTAAAGTTTGTAAAATTTGTAAAGTTTTTAAAAGTAGCAAAGGAGGCAGTATTTCTAATTTTTACCTTTCAATTTACTCTCAGTAGAGATATAGTGGTCAGTAAAGAACATAAGACAGGGAGGGCATCATTTAATTTGGAGTTCTAACAGGGGAATCTCAAGAGTTTGATGCTATAATCATTCAACTGGTTCTACAGTTGCTGATGTTCTTGCTGTTGTTGTGTTGATGTTAGTGTGTTTTTGATGTCATGTGGTTGTTTTTGTTGTTTTCTTAACTTTCCTGATTATTAAAATGTTATTTTAAAATATTTAAAAAATTTTAAAGTAGGTGTGTTTAAATGTATATATGGTTAAAAATTAACCTTCCTTTTTAATAAAATATCACAGAAAAATCTTTGTAGGTGTGTTTAATATGTTTTTAATATTTGGTTATACTTTTAATATTTGGTTATACATTTATGTACGTTTATGCCTAGAAGTGTGTGTATGTTTGTTTGTGTAAGAGTGTGTTATGTGCGTGTATATGTATGTTTGTTTAAGTGTGCGTGCTAGAGAAATGGTTTAAATGGAAAAAAGAATGGATGGATGGTCAAATCAAAAGAACCGATTCATCAGTTGCATGGTCCCAAGCTTTCTCTGTAGCATCATCAGTGTGTGCACATGTAACCAAAAAAATATTTTGAATAAAATAAAATTGTACATGCACAAACACACATACATACAAACATTTAAACACAGAGACGTACATAGACACATACAGCAACAATTGTAAAAGTAAAAAAATAGGATATATAAACATTTATTTTAAATATTCATAAAAATTTTTTTTATTATTATCTATTTTAGAATAAATAAAATTTGTATATTACATTGTTTGCCTCAAAATAAAATTACTTTAAATTTTTACTTGTTTTAAATATTTCGACATTACATATTCAGAATAAATTTAGTTAAAATTGCATCAATTAATATAACAAGGCCTATCCTAATATGATTTAAACCCAACTAGCAAAAATAATTTTTAAAAAATTTTGGAAATAGGATAAGAAATTAGAAAATTAATTATTTATTGAATATTTCCCGAAATAAATTTATTAATTTAACCATTATTGAAATGAATTTTGCAAATCTACAAATTCAAACATACAAACACACTCACATACAAAGTCACAAACACGCGCATAAAATATTTTCATAAACTCACGCACACACATATATACAAAGTCATATAGACATGCATACCCAAACTACATGCACACACATACACACAATCATACACACTTGAAATCTGAATACAACTGAATAATGTAGCTTGCATTCTCTGGTTTTTATCAGCTTTAAAAAACCATCCTCATTCCATACAGGCTTTCATCATCTGAGGAAATTGGCATAATATTAAAAATATTAAAACTAACATTAATAATAAAACTAAAATAATATAATTTACATAATATATGCATTTTTATAAAAAGCATTTTAAAAATATTCATGTATCATTGTTATTAAATAAGATATATTTAGAATGGAAAGTCAAACGATATACAATGATTGTGAAATTTGTCATAGTGAAATTTTAAATTAAATGATATCTAAAAAGTTTTAAGTATCATTCAAACAAGCCAGCAATAAACAGTTGCTAAACAAAATGGAATCATTTTCATAAAACATTAACGCCGATTTGAAACATTTTGTTTCTGTTGTATATGATGATTTGGGTAGCGTTCTTTAGAAGAATTTAAAAATTTTTACATCTATGCATGTGTGTTTAAATAATAAATCTTTTTCTCGGTACAAGAGAAACCTAAACGAATGCATGCATCATCGTGAGCTTTCATGTTTCATGCATCATTCAGGGCAAATGCATGTTTGTTTGTCGGATTGTATATGGTTTTTTATGTTTGTTTGTATTTATGTATATTTGTTGGATTGTTTAGATGTTTCTATGTTTGTATCTACACATGTTTCATTGGGTTGAATTTGATGTAAATAATAAAAAAAGAATAATTTTAAAATAATAAGGAAATCTAATTTCATATTTTAAAAAACCAATAATCAACCAATCAAAAACCTGAAGCTGTACATATTATGCATATATTTATGTATAAAATTATAGAAAATTTTTCAATCTTTTATTATTTTAAATTGATAGACTAACATTTTAACCAATTTGTTGACTCAATTTTTTATAGATATGATTTTTCATCTGTTAATGAGTTTTATGCAATGAGTTAATAAGCATTTCAATTGATGATAATGAAATAAAGTGATATTGTAAGTTGTAATTTCTTTCAATGAATTATTAAATTGTGTGAGTATTTATTTATCTCTGTGTTTGTAGGTGCAGTGCTTGTTCGTGACAGTTTTTTGTAGGTTTGTGTATGTGTTTGTGTTTTTACATGTGTGGTTCTGCGTGTGTTAATTTTGGTTGAAAATATATTAAAGGATTATATCTGATAAGAACAAATCGAAAGTATTATATCATCTTTATTTATTTTATTATTGTATTATTGAAGAAATGTATTTCAGCTGAAACTTAAAATAGATAATTTGTGATATTTGTGAGAAATTATAATTTATTTATGTATAATTTGAATTTTTTATTAGTGTGTTCGGTTCAGAAACTATGAATGTATTTTATTCATTCTTACAACGTGTGTGTTCTTCACTCCAAGAAGAATTACAGTATGTTTCCCAAGCAAAATTACTTTTAGATTCTTATCTATTTCTCACTCATTTTCTCAATCTCTCTCTTTTTCTTTCTTTCTTTTTCTTCCTTTCTGTCTGTCTTTTTTTCTTTTCGACTTGACGTGTATATAGAAAATATTTTTTTTATTTAGAATTTTTAAAATGAAAAAAGTAGCTCTACCAAATTTTTAATGAAATTAAAATAAGATAGATTGTTGGATGGATGGATAGATATTTGTTCTTTGGTTGTATAGCATTTCAACTGGTGTTTGTAGCTTAATTTAGTAATTTTTACCTGTATTTGCTGTATTGTTCGTAAGACTATTTGAATTGATGATGTTCATAGGTATTTATTATTCATTTAATTTATAAAGTTATTTTCTTCTATTATTGTTTTAATTAATTTTAAAAATCGTTAAAGGTTTGCCTATATATTTGCTTTATGTTTTAAAAAGAGTAATAATTCATTGTGACAAAATTATGCATCAAATCATTTTTTATACAAAATTTCGCCGATATGTAATTTGGAAAATCAAAAAAATCGAAGAAAAAATTATATAAAAATTTTTTTCACTAGAGGTACTGTTTAATAATTGAACTGCGGAAAATTTAAGTTGCAATTGATGGCGATGCACCAACTGGCAGAACAATGGAGCAGGGATGGAATAAAAGAACATTCCCTCCATTCGTTTGTTCGTCTGTTTGTTTACTTGCATTGAAATCAGAAAAATCTGTTTGCGTGTGTTTGCGTGTGTGTGTGTGTTTCTATGTGCGTGTTTGCGTATGCTTGTGTGTGTTTTTGTATGTGTGCTTAGACAGAACGTAAGAAAATGATGTATGTTGGTTTAAGTAACTTTGCATTGAATTCACACATTTGAAAGTTTCGTTATCACTATGTATGTGTATGTGTATGTGCATATACATATACATGCACGAGGAATATATTATACACAACTCTAAACATAGAGGCATACAAACAATATATTGACTCAAACTGGCTTGGCAATTGATCAAACGAAATTCATGTGACTGTACATACGCCCATGACAATTTATAATTTAATATGGTGAGGCTTTATTAGAGTGAGCCAAGATTCAGACAGTGCAAACTAACAAATATACGCAAATATACATACATGCAAACACACATACATACACACATTCACACGCATACATTCAAATACATATACATACATACATACATAAATACATACATGCATACATACACACATACATACCATTTTTGTTCATCAAAACGGGTTCATACATACATACGCACATACACACACACAAACACACACTGATATATATAATTGAATTAGTGATTGATAAGTCGTTGCAAGTATAAAAACATTAATATCGGGCATGGTTTTTCTGAAACGTTTCATTCAATCAATATATTTAAATACAGGCACCCACAAATACTCACACACACACACACACAGACAGACACACACACACACACACATCGTTCGTTGAAAGCAGTTGTGTGTGAAATAATAATTGACGATCTATAATATGAGTTAAGATCAGTTTTAGTGTACTAGATTCACCGGAAGTAACTTAACGTTTAGTTTATTTTAGATTTCATTCCAAATAAAAAGTAAATTAATCAAAAAACTGGGAAAACAAATCGACATAATTTTAGAAAATTCAATAAAAACCATTGAACCAGACGACAACAATAACAATAATGTAACTACTAACACAAAACAGACAAATGAAAAAAGCAACCAAATCATTCGTCATTCTTCTCGCTCGGTATCATTTATTTCAAACATTCTAAATACAAACTTTGAAAATTGCTTGATTTTAAAAATTTGCAAAGAATGTGAGACTGATTTCAACACATGACAACATTCTAACTCATGATCTTGTTCATTTGGTGACGAATACCATACATACCAGCATGCTAAACAATAGCATACATACAATAACAAACATACAATAAAATACTAACTTGAGACCCAATACTTATAAAAAATTATTTCACCTTTGAATAATGTTAATCATGAAGACAAATAATGCTTTTTTGAGTAAAAACAAAAATTAAGTCTCAGTCCCAATCAAACTTATTTACACTCGGACAGTTAAACAAACAATATTTTTACACACTTATCAACACACACACACACAAACACACACACTACACACACACAAACACACACTACACACGCACACATACACACACGCACGCGCAAACAACAGTACTAGTTATACAGACGTAGATTATTGCATGAAAAACTACCTTACACTTGCCAACTTTAATGGGATTGCATTTATAATTGGAAAACTGAGATTGTGCAAACATTATTTATTTAGCAGTAGATAAATATAGACACATACAAACATACATACAAACATTTGAACAGAAACATACAAACATAGCCAGATCCATCTAAACATGCACACAGAAATACATAGAAGCAAATAAACCAAAAAAACCAAAAAAACCTAAAAAATAAAGGTCATTCACACAAATCATACACGTATGTGAACATACAAAAACAAACATACACACACAATCATGCAAACATAGAAGCATACAAACAAGGACACACAAAAATACACACATTTTGTCGCGTTGGAAGAAGACATACATCGGACTTTACACTTTAAAATCTCCCGACCCGCCAACCAAACGCCCTTAGATTTGTTTCCTGATGTCTATGTGTGTGTGTCTGTGTGTGTATCTTTGTCTGACTGTGTCTGACTATATACACATACATACAAGCATACATACTAGCATTTGCAAGCATATATATAAACACACACACGTCTTAACACTCAGACAAATAATCACAGTGATAAAAACAATTACAAAAAAATACAAACAATCGGCTAAACACGCATATACAAACATACAAGCTTATATATATATATATATATATATATATATATATATGTATACACACATAAAAACATACATATACAAGTGCTCGGACAAACTTAAAATAAACAAAACATCGGCCAAGTTAAGATGCGGCGTTTAAGACAAATACAAATTGCTTCATTCTTATTTCTTCTCGTTGCCTGTGTGTATACATGTATGTAAGTATGTTTGTGTGTATGTATGTATGTGTGTATGTATGTATGTATTTAAATGAGAGTGTAGATGTTTGTATGTATGAAAGTGTGCATACGTTGTAGCTAAATACGTATTCATGCGACTTCTTTTCAATCATCAAACATACATAAAAACACATAAAAACATAGATAGATGTTTTTATGTGTTTAAAACAAACTCATGCACATCTCATGTAATCTTTGTAGGAATATTTAAATATTTGTCACTAGGTGCCGCAAGCTTTTCGCCAGATGAATCAAAGATGGTAACGTTTTACTGCGTTTCGAAGTTTTCTTTTTCATGTTTTCGATAATCATGTTTAATTATTTTCAACATGTGTAAGTCTTTTACACACCAACATACTACCACACACATAACACACAATAATACACACACATACATACGCACACACATATACACACCTCATACTACAACATACCACCTACTTATATACATACACGTACAAACATCTCAAATTCACACTTACACGCATACAAACACACCTCTACTCACACACACACACACACACACACTCACACACAAAGACACACACGCATACATACATACACGCATATTACTCACATTTGTAAACTCTCATATACACGCATACACACGCGCATCAAAACCCACATTACACACACACACTCACTGGTAATAACATTACCAGCTATCAAACCACTTGTTAAATTGCATTTGCTAGATCTTACGCAACTATTTACAATTGTTATTACAGAAAAAAACAACAACAGAAACATAAACAACGTCATAAACAACATTAATAGTAACAACAACAACAATCACAACAACAACAAAGACAACAGCATCATAAACAACAAAAACGACAACATAACATCAATAACATCTGCAAAACCACAAATAACAACACCAACATGACAACATAAATAACAACAACAACAACAACCACAACAACAACATAACATAATTGACATCGGCAATGCCACAAATAACAACGCCAACATAAACAACCAAAAACGACATTAACAACAACAACCACAACAACAGCAACCACAACAATCACAACAACAACAACCACAACAACAACAACATTAACAACAACAACCGCAACAACAACAACCGCAACAACAACAACAGAAACGTAAATTTTATAGAGTTTGCAACAAAATTAATCCAGTACTTACCGCCTTATATCTTAATTGCAGGCCTATCAATGTATCAAGGAGATAGATACTCAGTATCATTTGAGGCACTTGTGATGCAAGCCTTTTTATTGCTAATTGAACACTTGTATTAAACATTTTTATAATAGGTCGTTGTTGCTGTTGTAATTTTGGTTATTGTTGTTGTCGTTTTGTTGTTGTTGTTTTTAACCTTTCGTTATTTACGTTTTAACTTTTTGTTAACGTTGTTGTGTTCGATGTTGTTTAACGTATTGTTGTTTGTGTTGATTGGTTGTTCAGCATGTTGTTGTTGTTGTTGTTCAGTTTTCTGCTGTTTAAGTTGTTTTTAACGATTGTTTTGTTGTTTGTATTTTGGTCAAGATAAAATTTTAAACGGTTTTGTGTGTTCATATTAAGCTAGTCCATCTCTTAATGATGATCGTTGATTTGAGATATTATTTATTTACAATAATGTTTTGCTTGTAATGCTTTGTTCTGTGTGTTTGTATGTTTGTACATGTTTGTATGGTCGTGTGTGTTTGCTTGTTTGTGTGTGTTTGCATGTTTGTGTGTGATTGCATGTTTGTGTGTGTTTGCATGTTTGTGTGTGTTTGCATGTTTGTGTGTGTTTGCATGTTTGTGCGTGTTTGCATGTTCGTGTGTATTTGTATGTGCGTGTGTGTTTTTGTATGTGCATGTGTATTAGTCCGTGTTGATGTAATGCTATTGCATACGATAATCTTAATCTTGTTATTAGTTATTACTTGCTAATCTGTGCACAACGCTTGTTGGAATCTGAATTTTTGAGAAAAATATGAATAAGTAATGTTTATGTTTTATTTTGTGTTTTTTTTCTATTTTTTTCTTCATCATTCATTGTGTGTGTGAATGTTTACGTTGAAAGTGTTTTGAAATGATTTGTTTCTTTCGGTTTTCTTCGTAAGGACACACGCATTTGAGTTTGTATTTATTACGGCGCATAACCACACAAGTGAATGTATACATACATTTAAAAAATTCAAATACAAAACAATGAAATCATACAAAGACATACAAATAAAGATATAAAAAGCATGCATCTTCTAAAAAATACACATACGCAAACATGTATGAAGAGATCCTTACATACATACACACACACATTCGCTCGCACACACACATGCATACATACACACACATACACGCATTCATACGCACATACATGCACGCATACACACACACACTCATACATATACACACAAGCACACGCATGAAATGTATCAATGAGTTAATTCCTTTACTTACTTGTTCTTTATAACAATGCACTTTTTTCTGAGAAAAAATGTTGGAAAAATAAAAAAGCCACAATATCACCATAGCGTGAAAGAAATACCAAAACAAGCAATACTTCTTATTAAGTTTGTATGCACACATACACAAACAAAATACAAACACATACTTACAAACAAACAAATACCACATAAATTTGAAGAAAAACCAAATACATTATACAAACAATACACAAAAACCTTGTAATTTAAAAAAAATATACTAAAAACTTGAAGAAAAAACTTTTTGCCAAGATTATACAAACGACATACATACAAATACAAATGACAGCAAACAGTTAAAACCAATACAAAGACAGCAAACAGTACTGTTACTGTTTGTATATCTGATACAAAACCAGATACAAACAATGATACAGAAAAAAGATAGATTTTAAGAGTGCTATGTGTAAGAAAATTTTGTTTTGAAACTTTATATCTCAAACTCTACCCTACGCAGACATCAAACATATAATGTTACAACAACAGCAAAAGTAAAATCGCAACAAAAACAACAACAACAAATACTGCTACTACTACCACCACCACCACTACTACTACTACTTCTACTACTACTTCTACTACTACTACTACCAATACTACTACTACTACTACTACTACTTCTAATACTACTACTACTTCTACTACAAATATTACTACTACTACATTATTGTTTTTGCTATTGTCACTTCTACGAGTAAAATACTACTGACGAATAAGAATGGCACAAAAAAACTATTACAACAACAACAACACAACATTAACAACACCACCACAAACAACAACAACAACTAGAGAACATTAACACAACAACAACAACACAACAACAACAGCACAACAACAAGAAAACAACAACACAACCACACAACATTAACAACAACAACACAACAACAACATTAAAAGATTCTTAATGTAATGAAAAATTCATCGTACCAACGGTGGCATAATTAAAATTATTTTCATTGAAACATTATATTAATTCTCTGATGTAAAAAGAGAATGAGGAAAAAATTTCAAAATTATATTCCCAGAAGGAAGAACTTTTTAAAGATAAACACACACAAACAGAACCATCTAGACAGAGAAAAAACACTGAACAAACATGCCAAATGAAACTATAACATACCGAAACCAAACTAAAGCATACGTAAAAAAAAACAAAACATACAGAAAGAAACAAAAAAAAAGTTTACAACAAAAAATTTTGAAGAAAAAACAAAAACCTAATCCTAACGCTAATCTTAACAAAATGCTTCCTTTCCTCCTTCTCTTCATTCAACACAGCAGAAAAACAATCCATCGTTATTTATTTATTCATTCGTCCGTTCGTTCGTTCTTTCGTTCGTTCGTTCATTTATTCATTCATTCATTCTTATTTCATTCACTCATTCATTCGTTTGTTGGTTTGCTGAATTTTCTTCATGAGACGACGATGAACGTTACTTAACGAAACTGATAAAAACATTTTTTGCGATAATGGCGATCATGCCAGCAACAATTATATGATAATGGTGATGATGAAGATGATGATGAAGATGATGGTGATAATGATGACGATGATGGTGCTGATGATAACGACGTTGATGATGATTGATAGAAAGATGGAAAAATAAAATGAGTATGAAGATAGAGTAACAAGGACATCTGATATCCTGACATCCGCTCTTGCTCTATAACTCATCCACGGCAGAGATCAAATGATAAATATGAGGATATCCGTGATATAGTATCTCGTTAGAAGTGATGAGGACGACGACGATGATGGTAATAATACTAATGATACAATATCTTGTTGGAAATGATAATGACGACGACGATTATGATGATAATAGTAATAATATATACCAACACTAATAAAAAACTATAACGAATACTACTACAACTACTGCTACTTCTACTACTAATAGTAATAATAGCAGTCTATTTGTTTTAATCGTAATAGCAGAGGTAACCTTATTAAAAGTACAAATAATAATAATAATAATAGTAGTAGTAGTAGTAGTAGTAGTAGTAGTAGTAGTAGTAGTTGAAGCGAGCAAAGTACATTATGATATAGGTGTACCGAAATTAAAGTCGGTTATTCTCGGTGCTTTCCTTTTGATCTTCCAACTTTCAAGAGGCCAGCCTTCTGAATTATTCATCATCAAATATCTCTTCATCATTTCTTTATTATTATTATTATTTTCCTGCATACTTTCAATCAGTTTTGTACGTGTAGAGTTTGTTTGATTGTTTATTTGTATGTTTTTAAATTTGTTAGTTTGTTTGTATTTTTTTAAATTTGTTAGTTTATTTGTTTGTCTACTTGTTTGGTTGTGTTTTTTTAGTTTTTTGGTTTGTAAAAATTAAAAAAAAACAAAATTAATTTTTGGTAATATTTATCTACATTTATTTAATTAATTAACTTAAAAAAATGTAAATACTGTCTGTGTAAAGACAAATTACTTGAAATATTTTTTCACTTCTAAAAATAAATTAAATACGAAAAAGAACAAGCAATACAAAACAATAAGACACGGAGTAAGAATACAATACAATTATAATTCAGAGTAAAACCAGCTAATACATAACTACCACAAATAATTAAACATTTTTAAATTTGAGATGACAGAAGATAACTATGAAAATATTTCAGCATCTTGATTGTGTGTTTCATGATAGAGACTCGATTTTAACTCATCTTTGATTATCTTGCGAAATTGCATTAACAAAATTCACATTAAATCATAAACGCTGAATTAAATGTTAAAATATACACGAACGGTATTCGTTAATCAAAATTGTAAACATTTCTTAAAAAAGTTTAAAATAAATTGATACAAATATTTCTGAATTTTTTAAAATAAAAAATAATCAATATACATAAATAGAGCTGAAAGAATTAATTAATATCTGTAATATTCATTATTCAGTTATTGTTAGATAATTATATTTCCATTAAATTTTAATTGATTTTTTAAATGCCTTCTATATGCAAATTAATGTCAAAATATTAGCTAATCTGATTCATCATAAAAATATTTGTATGTACAATAGGAGTGAATATCTTTTGTTTTAAAAATTGAACATTTTCATGTTAATATTAACTAATTAATAATTAATTTTCAAAATTTTACCGTAATTAAGCAATTAGGTAAATAAATACTTTAATTCAAAAGCTTCAGACTAAGAGATATATTTGTTAATATGTACGAATGTATGTATGCTGTTATGTATATTTGTGTGTAGATATGTATGTTCAAGTTTGTATGTATGTTCATGTGGGTAGGTGTTTGTATGCATGTTCATGTATGTATGTATTTGTATTGTATGTTCGTGTATGTACGTGTTTGAATATCCTCATAAATATCAAATGACACATGAAAAAAAAAGTTTAAAAGTGAAATTTACGACTCAACCACATAAACAAACAGAGCCAATTAAATTTGAATCGTAATAAATTAAGACAGATAAAAAGTTTATGATATGATAACAATAAGAAAAAAAATGCTCGTTTCGTTCATTCTGAAAAAAGGAGCTTCGTAACAGCAGTTGGTATTACACGGTATAAAAATATTTTTTTATAAGAATCTTTGAAAATATGTAAAAATAATAATACTGCCAATAGTAATGATGACAATAATAGTTTAAATATAATATACCTTTTTATATTTAATACCTTTATATTTAAATTTAATACCTTTATATAATTGAAACTAATAATTAGAACAGAGCATAGCATACATTTTCCCTTAGTCAATCCATTCTGAGATGATAAATAGCATATATTATATGCAAACGAAACGAAACAAAACCTTTACATACTTACATGCATACACAAATGCTTGCATACACACATACAAACTTACATACATAGAGTTAGACCTACTTTGTTACACTGGTTTCAGGCTATTTTGTTTGGAATTTTCGGTCTGTTGGCTTGTTTGTTTCCATTTGTATGTGTGTGTATGTGTATTCGTGTACGTGTGCCTGTAGATAAATTTTTAGTAATGAATTTTTGTATTTGTGTTCGTGTGTTTACCTAATCTTTTCTGAGTAATTGTAATGTTGTCATGTTGTTTGTAGTTTGATTCGAATTCTAAATTGTGAAAGCTTTTGAAAAATTAGCAATTGTTGTATATATATGTTTTGGTGGTTCTACCCATAATGGTCACTCATCCAAGTTTAGGAATTTATGTACAAATTATTTACTTTTTTAAAAATTAATTAATTAATATATTGTAGATTTTGTATTTTGAAATTATGATTAAAATACTAACATTATTTACTTGAATGAGATAATAAAGAGACAATATTACACTATAACTTTATTAAAATAATTGATTCGATTAAATATTGAATATACAGACACAATCCTTAAAACTGCAATTATTATTAGATATAATTCATTTAAATAAAATATAAATTATTAAAAAACCATTTTATCTGCTATAGGTTTTCAGCCATAAATCAAGTTATATTCAATCATTAATCATCCGCATCATCTATTATAAAGAACAGACCGTTCATAAAGATGCGTGTAGGAATCTATGCAAATACACACGGTACTTGTAAAGAAAATATTTAATATAAATAAATGGTTGAGAATAAAATATCAACAATTATTAATCATAATAACAACAATTAATAATCAAATAATCATAATATTAATAATAATTATGAATAATAATAATATCATTGATATTATCAAAATAGCAAAAATATATTGGTTAAATTGATTTATATTACATTTATCACTTCATTCGTTATTTGCGTGTTATTAACATGATTATTTGTTTACATATAATGATATATATGTTTATTATTATCATTTATATATATGGATATATTATTACTACTATTTTTATTAATATTATTATTAATATTATTATTAATATTATTATTGTTATTATCAAAAGAAATAGTAGTGCTAATTATAGAATTGTTAATTTGATTATATTAGTTAAAATATAAGTAGTGATAGTATTCATATTATTTTAAATGTTGTTAATAAAATAACCATTGTAAAACTGAAAATTATTACTGATATCATTATTAAATTTTTTATTTACTATTATTATTATTGTTATTATTATTTTTGCTATATTATTATTTATTATTATTATTATTCAGTAGCAGCAGTGGTAGCAGTAAGGATCTGGTTTAAGATTGATGAAACGCTAATTTTTCATCTGAAAATTTAATTCATTCTCATTCATTACATCAATCTGTGTTTGTGTGTTTGTGTTTGTGCGTGTGTGTGATGCGTGTGTGTGAGTGTGTGTATGTTTTGTTTATTGTTCTTTATTTATTTTTATTTTATTCGATTAAAAAAAATAAATAAACACAATTAAAAGAAAAGAATTAAACAAGAAATAAATATATATGGATCCCATTTTATGCAGTCAATGCCAGCAGATATTCACCGTTAAAGATGCAATTATTGTGTCTGTATATTCTTTTAATGGTGTTGGCATTTAAAAATCTTTTTCACTAATGTATTCATGTATTTCTGTTTAGTTTAATTCCATTTTATAAGTTTGCATATGCACGTCTAAAACAAATTTTTTGTTAATTTTAATATTAATTTTTAGTCTATAATTAAAAAGTTAAAAAAATGAGTTATCATCTACTTAGTTCAAATATTCAAACTTTATATTAATTCACAAACAGACGGACAAACATTTATTCAGACAGCCAGACAAATAGACACATTCACAGACATACTCACTCTGTCACACACACACTAACACGGCACCACAGCAAAACAAAAGTGTCATGTTTAGAATATTCATTGTTTATATTCACATTTGTTAGAGCTCAATTTTTAAAATGTTTTTATGTTAAAAAAAAATTTTTTTCAACGCTCTATAAATCAAAATCAGAAACCTCATCGATAATAAATAATTTGACACCATCAAATGCACATACACACAAACACACGCACACACACACACGCATACACTGATAATTATATACACGCACAGAAACGTATGGAAGCAGACATACATAGCACACCATGTTAACATTTTAACCATATTAATTCAAAAATCATGCACACAGATAAAAGCCATCATTTAAATTCACATACATACACACACTCACACACAAACAAGCACACAAACAAACACACACACAAGCGCACATTTAAAACACACGATTCACATCAAAGAACACTCTTCGCTCATCTATAATTTCAATCCAACTCCTAAGTATCGTAAACCGTTAATAAAAATAAACAGCCTACCGAAGCACCAACAACAACAACAAGGATTCCAAACATAAACGACAACTACAATTTAACCAACAACTTCTGAATCGTCACCAACATTAACAACAAAAACATGCCCAAAAACACACAAAAAACAGTTGTTGTAGTTGCGGCAACAAAGAGGTAATCATCATCACCGACAACAACAACACCGAAAACATCAACAACATCAAAAAACAACATCAAAAACGACAAAATAAAAATATGATATATGTCTTCGCACTTGCTTATAAATAGGCCCTATAATTCAAACACAAAGCAAGCATATATTGAAGCCTTCGTGCCTTTTACGGATAGCGAATCTAAAGTTTATATATATAGTATATATAAATCTCTATATACACTTACAAAAAAAACACACACACACATACATACACACACAAAAACAGATACACACACACATACACACACGACTTAAGATTTCATATAAAAATATATTCATAACAACAACACTCTCATAAGATACGCACTGTTTATACACACACACACACACACACACACACATACATACATACAGGTGTTTGTATAAATATAGTATCATATAAAATAATTATAATAATAATATTTATAATAATAATAATTATTATTACATGTTATGAAACCGAGCATCATGCTGGCACAACATCCAATATCTTAATCACATGTTTCTCTCTTTTTTAGTTTATCTCTTTCTCTCTTTCCCTCTCTCCTTCCCTCTCTCCTTCCCTCTCTCTCTCTTTCTCTCTTTTTCTCTACTTGGTTTTGTTCATTCCTCTCTCATTTTCATTCTTTTCCATTATTTTCCTCTATCATTCTTTCTCGTTCTTTCTCTTTTTTTAAATTTCCTAATTCATTTTCCCCCATACAAAGATACAAAGTGAAATATAG
Source organism: Helobdella robusta (assembly GCF_000326865.2). Lineage (NCBI taxonomy): Eukaryota > Metazoa > Annelida > Clitellata > Rhynchobdellida > Glossiphoniidae > Helobdella > Helobdella robusta. The sequence continues at coordinate 1,241,420 of NW_008704170.1, read as the reverse complement.
ACGGGCATACGTATACACGCACACAAACAAATACATCTGTTTGTCTGTTTGTACGTGTGTGTTTGTACGTGTGTGTGTGTGTGGATGTGAAAAAATAGAAAAAGAATAAAAATGTTATACAGTGTATGTGTGTTTTTTGTCTACATACGTATATGTGTGTATATGTATGTGTGTGTATATGTGTGTATGTGTTGGGTGTGTGTGTGAATAAATGCACGTATTTTGAGAGTTGTATCATACACACACACACACACACAAACACACGCACACACACACACAGAGATCCTCGCATGATTGTTGGTGTCACGATCTGGATGTAGGAGTATGTGACGCTATCTCTATGTTAAGCTTGGGTTTTTGTGATGTTTTTGTGATTTGGTGTGAGGATGACATCATGATGATATGGTGACATCACAAACGATGACATCAATATTTTTAGACTGTTTATTTTTAACCGTCAGTTACATTAACAGCTATAATTACATCAACTACTGCAATGTCATTAACAACATACACAAAAACAACTACTGTATTAATCAACAACAATACAATAGTTAATAATGCAATAACATTACGAACATTAGATTAACAGTAAGAATCATGATAAAACTTGTAATAATAATAATAATAAATAATAATAATAATTAATAATAATAATTAATAATAATAATAAATGCAACAACAACAATCGTACAGGAGGAAAAAAGTCATTGTTATGTTATTAATACACGTGTGTGATGATTTATGGCTTTGTTCTCGAGTTGTTGTTGTTGTTGTTGTTACTTTTGGGATGATGACGATAATGATGTTGTTATATTGATAATAATGATGATGTTGCTGTTGTTGTTGCTGTTTTTGATCTATGTACGTTGTGTTTGTTGGTTGTATGTTTATCGATATTGTTGTTGTTGTTGTTGCTAATGTTGTTGTTATATTACTAATAACATCTTCTTCATCACCATTTCATTATTACGACATAATTATTATCATCCTATTAATCTTAATTAATATCAAACGATGATACAAGATATTTATTAACATCATATCAATCAGTATCATTATCCCAAGATATCATTATCCAAGGTATCATTATCCCAAGATAATGATACTGACTAATATGATGATAGTATGATAATCATCATATTAATCCTAACTATCGTCACAAGTATCTTACTAATCATTTTGATGATACGTGCAGATGAGATATAATATCATATTAATAGATACTATCATAATTGTAATAATTTCTATCACTTTTACTGCGCTCTGCTCAACAAACTTATGGCATGGTTAACTCAAGTGTCTTGCGTCAAGTTAAGCAATGAATTAACATACATACATCATACACTCACACATCATTCATAAAAACTCACACACACACACACACATACACACACACACATACACACATACTTTTCTCTTTTTCTCTCTTTCTCTTACTTTCTCTCTCTTTCTTTCTCTCTCGCTCTCTCTCTCTCTTTCTCTTTCTTTCTTTCTTTTTCTCTTTCTTTCTCTCTATCATCTCTTTCACACATATTCACACACATACACACAGACAAACAATCGCTGTTATATTTGCATGTTATAAACTAACAAACCATGCAGACAAACACACTTGCATGTACACACACACCCACACAAACATATACCTAGATTGTACATACATACAGACATACATACATACATACAAATATACAATTATATAACATCATACAAACACACAGTATTGTACACTTATGGTTTAAAGACGGTTCATAAATTTGAAATGATGTTTAATCAATGCAAACCGTTTTTGAGCGTTATCACGTATCAGTAAATAAAACCGTGATAAAATGACTTAGACATGAGAGGATATAAAATTTAGGTGTAAAAAAATGTGTATGTATGTATGTATGTATGTATGTATGTATGTATGTATGTATGTATGTATGTATGTATGTATGTATGTATATATATATATATGTATGTACGTATGTGTGTGTGTGTTTGTGCGTGCGTCTGAATGTGTGCGTATGTGTGTAGGTGTGTGTGTACATATTGTGTGTGTGTGTGTGTGTGCGTGAAAGTGTATGCTTATAAATATATGTTGCTTTAAAAAATAGAACCAACGCGTAAGCACCGGGTTTGGTTAATGAGTTTGTTCTCAACGTCAATGCACTATGATGCTGCTTTTATGAGTGTGTCTGTGCGTGTTTGTCTTTGTGTGTGTGTGGTTTTCTGTGTATGTGTGTGTGTCTGTGTGTTTGTATGTGTGTGTGTCTGTGTGTCTGTGTGTTTGTATGTGTGTGTGTATGTGTGTATCTGTATGTTTGTATGTGTGTGTGTGTGTCTGTGTGTTTGTATGTGTGTGTCTGTGTGTTTGTATGTGTGTGTCTGTGTGTTTGTATGTGTGTGTCTGTGTGTTTGTATGTGTGTGTGTGTCTGTGTGTTTGTATGTGTGTGTGTGTCTGTGTGTTTGTATATGTGTGTGTGTTGTTAACCAAACTGATGATACAAAAAACGAAACGGTTTTTTTACGTTACTTATGATTCCTCTGTGAATTTGATTTTATTTATTTGTGAAATTTAAAAAAAAAAATTAAATATTTATGAAAATGATTGAAATGATTTATCAAACTATTATCATTGTTTCATTCTAGCATGTATCAAACCCAATTCACATTCTCATACTCTTTATCACAACATCATCATCACTAATCAACAAAACATCAACATCAATGACATAGTCATAATTACTACCATCATCTACGTCAACGTCATGACGTCACCATCACCACCACCATTATCATCGTCATGACGTCATCATCATCATCATCATCATCATGACGTCACCATCATCGTCATGAAGTCACCATCATCGTCGTCATCGTCATGACGTCATCATTATCATCTTCATCGCGACAACAGCAACAACAAAATCTTAATTAGGCGCGCAAACGCAAGCGTTTGCGCTTCCTGCGCGGATGCGTTAATTCAGGTGGTCGCAGTGCTAAGCCATTTATTTTCTTTACTGTATATATGTTATACACTTTGTATATATTGTGTGTGCGTGTGTTTGTGTGTGTGCGTGCGTGCGTGTGTGTCTGTGTGTTGTTATGATTATGTATGATCGTTTGTAAGTACATTTGCATGCTTGTTTGCGTGTATGCGTTGGTGGTGTTAATTTAATTTTCCTGATTGATGTGTATGTTTGTATGTGGAGATATATGTATATTATTATGTTTGTGTGTGTTTATGGTGTTTGTGTGTATTAGTGTTTGTCTGTGTGTGGTGTGTGTGTGTGTGCGTGCGTGCTTACCGGAGCGTGATGTTTACTTTTAATTCGTTAGGTCTAGTTCCATACTTTTATTCTCATCGTCGTCATCATCATCATCTTCTTCGTCATCGTCGTCATCACCATCATCATCTTCTTCTTCATCACCGTAATCACCATTATCTTCTTCTTCGTCACCATCGTAATCACCATCATCATCTTCTTCTTCATCACCGTAATCACCATTATCTTCTTCTTCGTCACCATCGTAATCACCATCATTATTAATTATCATACGATATCTCCAATCAATTATAATATAGTAAATATAAAAATCTCACAGACAGACCCATGAATGAAGATAGCAAGATGAAGACGTAGATGAAAATGATGAAGATTATGATGATAAATATGATAAAAATGAAGATGGGGAAGAAAAAGATGAGGATGGTGAAGATGACGACAACTTGTACCGACGCATATGTGTCACACATTGTACAGCAAACGGAGGCGGTATATATTTTGTGTACATTTTGTATTCGTACATCATTGTCTCTATTACTCTTTTTGTCATTATTATTTTGTTTGGGTTTTTTAATTTTATTCTTTTCTTGGTTGTTTCTTTCTTTTTCATTTTTTCTCGTTCTTTTTTCTTTAACTTCTCTCTCTCTCTTTCTTTCTCTCTCTCTCTTTCTTCCATTTTTTCTCTCTCTATTTATCATCTCATTGTTTTTCTAATTGTATAAACATACATGACCATTCTTTACACGTTTTCACATGGTCATTTTGTGTGAGTTACATAAAATCTATCAACAATGAATGAACGTAGCTCTTGTTTAAAATATTTATTTGTATTTTAGCTCGTTCGTGGTATTTTTACTATTTGTACACAGAAGCTGTTCACACGCGTTTGAGGTATTTGCTGGGTATTGCTGTGTATTTGCTTAAGCGTGCTTGCTTGAATGATCACTTCACGTTTGTTTATTCTGCCCCGGAGATGACGCTTTGAAAACAGAGTGAAAATTTGTTCTAACAACTATGGCCGGATAAAAAACAGCTCTTATATGCCTGCCTGCCTGCATGCGGTATGTCTGTCTGTGTCTCTGTGTGTATGTGTGTGTGTCTCTGTATGTTTGTATGTCTGTGAGTGTGTGTGTATGTGTGTTTATGTATGTGTCTCTGTATGTCTGTGTCTCTGTGTGACTCTGTATGTCTGTAAGTGTGTTTGTGTCTGTGTATGACCTCATCACTATCAAAATTGTCATCGTTGTCATCGTCGTCATCACCAAACTCAAACGTAGTATTTACCCTAAGAACCGAGCGAGTGTCAAAGCAAGATGGCCGCCATCACGCGTTCACACGTTCACAGACAAACAAACAGGCAAACAAAAAAAAAACAAAAACCAGACAAACCAACACACACACACAAGTGTGTATGATAATAATTTGTTGGCAACAACAACAAAATGACGTCATCAACTACGACGACGAAGACACAGAAATGTGTTGAGTAGTTTCGTGACGTCGTATAATAGTGTCGTTTGTTCGTTTGTTCGTCCGTTCGTTTGTTCGTCCGTTCGTTTGTTTGTCTGTTTGTCTTTGTCGTGCTGCTAGCAGGTCATCAAACAATACTTACTCACTGCTTTGTTCTTATGGTTTATATTGCTGATGTTTTCTGCAAAATGTTTTAAAAAAGTAGATTAATCATTATTTATGTGAAAAATTGTTATTATTTTAATATATGAATATATATGTGCATAAACAAACGACACGTACACACGTACAAAAACACAGACACACAACACGCTTATTGTGTGTGCGTGTTCGTGCGTGTGTGTGTGTGTGGATAGTTGTATGATTTATATGAACTAACTATAATAAAATGCTTTATCAGTTTTCAAGGCACATTCTAAGGTCAGATAGTTTGATGAATTTTGTGATGCTGTGTTTGAGTTGTGGTTTGTTGTTCGGCTGGTTGGTTGGTAGGTAGGTTGAATGGTTGTTTGGTTGGTTAGTTAGTTGGTTGCATGGTTGGTTGGTTGGATAGATGATTGGTTAGATGGTTGGATAGTTGGTTTTAATTTTGATATATTTCAATTTCAAATATTTTATAAACATAAATAATTACAATAAAAAAAACAATACAAAACAGCAGTATATAGACGCCCTGATTTACGCACTGACTTGGGCACGTAAAGATAGAATATTTAAAAAAAAGAACAAACGAAAAATATTAATAATAACGTGAATAATAATAATAAAACATAAATAATAATAAAAAAAAATAGAAGAAAATAATCGGACGAACTGAAATAAAAATTGCAAAGTGATGGAGAATCGATGAAGTTTCAATAAGTCGGCTGAGACTTTGTAACCGTTAATTAGTTTGTACTGCATCCTGTTTCGTATGTGCGTGATTGTCTGTGTGTGTTTGTATGTGTGTGCGTGTGTGTGTTTGCGTGTGTGTGTGTTTGTATGTGTGTGCGTGTGTAGTTCTGAGAAGAAGGCGTAGTTTTTTTATATTGTCCATCTATGCACACTTGTATGAGAGCATTTTTTGTTTAGAAATAAACATTTTCATAGCAGACATGTTTTGTTTTTCTGCAAAATTAACTAAACTTTTGTTGAAGATACACAGCGCAATTTACATACAAATAATACAAAATACATACAATTGGTATCAACATAAAAAAGTGGTGTAATCTTTAAGTTCCGCGTGGACGGGTTTCGAACCGGTTTAAGGTGTAATATCGTGAAGGCAAAACACGACATTCTTACCGTTTGATCTAACTCTTGTCAGCTAGATACAACTATAAATCATTCATCGATTAATTCATTTTTGTTTTTAAATGTAACAAAAAGAAAAAAAAAACTATTGAAAATCTTTCCTTCAGTCATTAAAATCTTCTTGTCCCCGGTGATACATTGAAGCGTCCCTCCTATAGTTCAATATTTGTCTAGCGCTACGATCGATTCTAGCAAAATCGGTTCGTCTTTAATACTTTCATGTTTTTCCTAATAACTTCATGTTTTATAATTGAAAATGTGAATGTTTTATGAAGTACAGTACATTGTTGTAGTCGTGTAATCAAGTTTTAAATCACATCTCATACTTATAATTGTTAAATCATCAGTTCCATTTAACAATATTCCTTGAAACCATTTCTAAATTCATTCACAAAACCATTCCCATGTGATTTTTTTGTGTTGATTGATTAAGTTATTCATCGCCTAAACACATTAAAATTAACTGAATGCCTCGTATTAAAACACATTTACAAACAGTCGAAATTGTCAAACATTAATTAATTAATTAAGCGATCAAGAATATAAAACACTATTAAATGAAACCAGCTAGAGAACATGTTTTCAACTTGGATGTCACATTTACATAGTGACAAATAGTGGCCATGGGGTTTTTTAGAAGTGAGAAGGGCCTCTTAAAAGAAAAGTGTGGTTCTTCGAAAGTTAAATTGGGGTCTCCTTATATTAAAAAGTGCTCCCTCAGCTCTGAAGCCATTGTGGAGTCATTCTTTGGAGGAAAACGCGCTTCGTTTATTTAGAACCTACTACAGGCAAGTGGTTAGTATTATTACGTGACATTGATTTTTATTGTGAAATTTATTTAGTAATTTTACATGATATTTTTGTCAAAATTATGGTATTTTCGATTTCGTTTTATAAACTTCCAATGTTAAATACCATTATAAACAAACGCACATACACACGCACACAGACACACACACACAACCACACTCACACACACACACACACACACACACATATATATATATATATATATATATATATACCGAGAGTACACAGATATATAAAAGATGGAAGTATAAAACCCAGTATGGCAAGCGAGTGTATAGAATTATGAAATCTATATACCATAATAGGTATTGGACATACATACAACAAAATATATATATATATATATATATATATATATATATATATATATATATATATGCAGTGTGTTACTCTATTAGAGAAGATTTATAAAATGTAGATGTAATAATAATATTATTGAAGAGTGGAAGCATTTTATTTGGTTCGCTCGTTCAACCGGCGTTCGTTCGTTCGTTCGTATGTTTGTCTGTTAGTAGTTTTTTGGTTTGTTTGAATGTTTGTTTCATTGATTGGTTGTTTGCAGCTAATCATTCGCTTCGATATAATTTGTTTTAATTTAAATTTTTGGAAAATTTGATTTTTAACTTTTTTTTGTTGTTTATTTCAAATAACAGAAATAAAAGTTAGTATTAGTGCAAGTTGTTTAAGTAAAGTATTAGTGGTAATAGTAGTAATAACAGTAGTGGTAATGGTAGTAGTAGTAGTAGCAGTAGTTTTAGTAGTAGTAGTAGCGGTAATAGTAGTAGTAAAATTGAGAGTATGTATGTAACACTTTGCTTAGCCGCATGCTGGGGTTTTTGTGAGTTTAAAGTCATTTAACTAATGACTGTAATCATCATTATCATCGTCATCACTATAATCATCATCATTATCATCACCATTATCATTCATTACATAACCATAAGGTTCTGTTATCTGTATGATGGAGGAGTGTTTATTAAAAGCGGTTTTTAAATTTTAATTGAGGATAAATCGATCTTATTAGTGTATCTAGATTAGATCAAATTTTTTTTACAGTTTGTCACGATACGTTATCTAGAACAAAATGTTCTTACAGTACTAGATACTAGATACCTGATACTAGATTTAGATCAAAATGTTTTCTGATGTTATTTTCATAGACAGTTTACTAAAACATTTTATTATGTTTTGTTTTATTTGTATCATAAAGTTTGGATGATGCTTTCGTTAATTTAAAAATAAACAATTTTCAACAATTTACAGACATTTATGTATTCATAATTGATTGTTGATAGTATCATGATTGATAGTTATAACTTCAACTTCCTAGATACAGATAAAGATACAGTCTAATGAGTGAAAGAAGAACGGAAAATTTTGAAAAAAAGACAAACGTCAAACCGAACAATTTTAGAAACTTTATTTTCCTTCAGCCAAGAGCAAAAATGTAAAAAAACACAACTGAATTAACATAAATTAGCATAAACAGTAATTAACCGAATGAAATAATAAAAATATTTATAAAACTTAGAAGAAAATTAGTTCTGTCTTTGTGTACTCCTAACAAATCAGTGGTTTGAAGATCACCGTTAGACAGAGCCGGTTGTGTTTCACTCAACAATTAATCTTTCAAAGTTACGTGACATGATCTGCTGAACCAAAGGAAGTGAGTTAATTTCGTTTAATTTCGTTTCAATTTGGTTAGTTTTATTGAATTTGTATCAATTGTTGTTTAATTTGGTTTGAATTTCGTTTAATAATGTTTAACAAATGATAATTTTTCATTTAATTGTGGTTTAGTTTACCATCTTCTTTCTTTCTGTTTGAATCTTAATATATATTTTGATTATTTTTCTTTTGTAGATTATACAAATAGTTTATGTTATGCCTTTTTAAATGACATTATTTTGTTGTATTAAAAAATACAAAATTGATACACAAAAAAAGCCCGTGTATCTCTGTATTTGTATATGCATGTATGTGAAAGCATGTATGTATGCATGTATGTGCGCGCGTGTGTAAATATGTTTGTATATAATGTTTGTTTGTATGTGTGCGTGTATGGCACCACGTTTGCAGTCGTAAATATTAATTTAGTATTGTTTTTGGCTATGTTTTTTTACTTTTTTTTATCATGTAATTGAGTCTGTAATACAAAAACACACAAACATAAACACGCACAAACAAACAAACACATACTACATACATAAATAGTCCTGTTGAATTTTTGGAACATTCAGAAATTAAAATAAATTTTTTTTGTGAGTGTGTTTATATTTGAATTTTTGAAGTTTGTATTTTCTTTTAATAAAACTTTCTTTCAAAAAGTAACGGAAAATGTGTACGAACAAGCGATACATAACATAGTTGCATGTACACGGAAACTTACATATGAGCAACATATACAAACATACGTATACACAGTGTATGTATAAATACTATGTTATACATAAAATATGGTCCCCATCCAACAAAAACATAAAAATATACAAACATTCATACAAAAATACAAAACATGCGTACATACAAAGCATGTTCGTTATAAAATAGGTTATATTTCTTTTTTAATGATGACGCATGTCTGACGTCACAGTTGGGGTGACCAATGACGAAGCTTATTACGTCTTTGTTGATGTGTTAGTGTTGTCGTTCTTGTTGTGTTTATTGTTGTTTATGTTGTTTTTGTTTTGTTGTCGTTGATGTGTTGTTGTTGATGTGTTGTTGTTGATGTGTTGTTGTTGATGTGTTGTTATTGATGTGTTGCTGTTGATGTGTTGTTGATGCTTTGAATTGATGTTATTGATATTGATGAAAATGTTAATAGCCGCTTCGAGCTATATAATTTTTTCTGTGGCGGCTATATTTAAGAAAAAAATTTAAGTAAATCTATTTGTTTTCTAATTTATTTTATTATTTAAAAATATTTACTTATGAAATATTGAATAAGTAACACGTTATTAATCTGCGCTAAAAGACCGGGAATCTATGCCAGATTCAGAGCCAGACTGTTAGTGCAATTAAGAATAGTTAAAAATTTGAAAAAGGAATGAACAAATTTATTTTTATTTATAGAATAAATAAATATATAAAAATTTGTATTCGTTATTATTTGTTTGTTATTATTATTAATTTATTTAATAATTAGTAAAAACCTAAAAGTTCAGTGGCTATCTATAAATTTTAATCAATTAAATTGAATTTACTTAATGTATGCGTATTGAGGATTGGTAATTCGATGCTATTTACAATAACAACAATAAGTAAAAAGTAATTAGTAGTGTTTTCAATTTTATCATTATTACCTTTTCAATTGTTCATTAGTATTTTTGTATTGCTATAAATGCTAGTAATAATAACATACAGCATTGTTTTATGCTAATATTATTATTATTAATATTAAAATATTTATTGGTGTTAATAATAATAATATTATTATATATAATAATAATATTATTATTATTATTGATATCATTATTACTATTATTTATACATAGAATATTTTATTTTGTTTTTTTTTGGCGGCTATATCAATTATTTCAATGTTAACTTGGTGTAATGAAAATTGAATATAAATAAATTATAGTTGTTATTATTATTATTATTATTATTATTATTGTTACTATTATATAAAGTAAAAGTATTTGCATGTTACTTAATAGCGGCTACCTTTTTTTTTGTTAGGATTTTTTTAACTTCCTTCAATATAATTTATACAAATAACGAATAAATATGTAATTATTAATAACTAATTAATTTAATTATACTTTGAATATATTTTAACGAGAAGGTTTCAATTTTCAAAGTTTTAATCGTCGGCTATATAAAAATCAATTAATTCGTTAAATTTCTATATTCCTATTAAAAGTCATAATAATATTTGAAATTACAATAGGCTTATTTGTTTAATATTAATGTAATTACCGGTAAAAGTATTTTGTATTTAGCGGGCTATATTGTTAATTAACCTACTGACACAGATATAGCCACCATGTGCATATCCGCTAAGAAGTTTCATTATTTTTTCTGAATGTTTAAAATTGAAAAATTTTAATTTATTTTTTTTCAACGTTTAATAAATACATCAAAAAACGAATTCTTGTTATTTTCAGTTGTATTTCAAAATTTTAGAGTAATTTCGTTTGGAGTTATTTAAAATTTTTTTATTTGGAATGTTATAAAAAATGTAATTAGCTTATCATTTGAGAAGACATATAAATCATCCAACCAACCAGCCAACCAACCACCCAGTTAACTAACCAACCAATCAACCAGCCAACCAACCAACCATCAAGCCAACCAAAGAACGAAGCAGTCATTATTCAGTTTTCTCTTAAGATGACAGCTTCTACAAGCAAAAGCAAAGTATGATTAACGACCCAAAATTTTTTTACACTACAAGACGGCTTTCTCCAGATTATCATTATCATCAACGCCACATCGTCCTCACCACCACAGCATCATTCATACCCACACATTAGTATCATCATCAGCATTATCGTCAGCATATCATCGTCACGGATTTAATCATGATCGTCTTAATCATCATAGTCCTCATCATCCGTACATAGAAACACTTATTTGTAAAAGGGAGATCATTTCAAAAAACCAAAGAAATAGAGAAGGGTATAGAGAGAATTGAAAGAAGAGAATAGTTTTAACGCAGTAGCCAGTACAATTGAATAAATGTAAGATTTAGTTGGACTAATAAAAAGACCTGAAATTTGATTTCGGCTAATAAAATTTGTTAACGCCGGTTATGGTGGTGTAGTGTGCTTGCAGTGAGAACATCTGTTGAAAATTTTCCCTTCACGAATTTGTTTAACTATACTATAATGTGATCCTTTTCAGTAATAAAATGTGCGTGTGAGTGTGTGTGCATGTGTATGTGTTTTTGTGTGCGTGCATGTGTGTGTGTGCGTGCATGTGTGTGTGCGTGCGTGCGTGTGCGTGTGTTGGCGGCTGTCATATTTTTTATTTTTTCGCATAATCAAGAATTTGGAATAAAATAAATTAATAGAAATAATTTCAATTACAAGTTTACAAAAACTTGAAATATTTATCTAATTAATATTAAAATTAAACCATAAATTGCATATGTACATAACAATATTTAAATCCAACACAATACGGCATCACTTTGGTAACACTACACCTTTACAATTACTACCAATATTATTTACCATTGCTATTTACTATTCATTTCAAAATACTAGAACAACTAGAGGCAGAGGTCGAGTTAATTCGAAACTTTTACGATTTATTCAGCTATCGCGCATAAAAAAAGTACATCCCACCCAAACTTCATTTCAACCGCTACTACCACAACCACACGCTATGACCACTTTTACCACAACCACACACTGCGGCCAAAAAACGACCACACCACACAAATTTTTACCTCACTTTACTGCAGAAAATGAAATTGCTTTATTTAAAAATTCGGCACCTGTAACTTTACTTCGATTGAGTGCTTCAACAACTCGAGAGCCTTACACAGCATGACCACAATGTATGCATTTGATGGTTTGAAGGTTTTCATGTATTATCAAACTCATTTATAATTAATGTTTAATATTTATTTAAATAAAATTTATAACTAAAATCATTAGTGTTATTTAATGCATGAATTCTCCAATCATTTAATATGTATTTAATTAATTCTTCTATTTAAAATTTGCATATATCTTGCATATAAATCAAAAATACTTAACAGAGTACCTTTTTTTTACTGATATTTTCAAGTTTTTAAGTAAAATTTACTAAAATTACTTCTTCAAGATTGGTGCTTTCGTCAGGTTTTATATGTAATAGTGTTAATAAAATTCTTAGTACTTAAGGCATACAATGAAAGCCGCTTTTTAAAAATATATTAATTATCATTTAATAAATAATTTTACTAAGTTTTCATGAGTGATTAGCTAGAGTATTAACATAATTATAAGAGCGGTTGATTGATAGTGCAAAATTAATTTTAAAAATATGTCCCGCTTCTAAATTATTTGATTATAATTATAATTATTATTTTTGTTATTATTATTTTATTTATTAATAGCATTATTACTGTTGTTTCGTATTGAATTAATAAAATTACTAACATAACAAAGTAAAACTTTCTTTCTGACAGTTGTAATTGTCAAAATTGTAAAATTCTAAATTTATGTCAAGAAAGATCAATGTAAGCATTCTTTAGTCATTATTAGTAGTAGTGGTGGAGGCAGCAGAAACGGCAACAGCAGCAGTAGCAGCAGCAGCAGTAGCAGCAGCAGCAGTAGCAGTAGTAGTGGCTGTATTAGTAAAAGTTGTAATTGAGTAAAAGAATTCATTTGAGTCGCAGTCAGATTGATGTCTTGTGTAATCTTATGCTAATTGCTTTGTGAAGTGCTGTGGCAACTGATGATGAAGACGACGACGACGATAATGATGTTTGTGATGATAATGATGACAACAACGATGATGATGTTTAGGATGGCAGTGATTCTAAAGACGATAATGAACATGGTACTGTTTATAATGGTGTTGGATGGCTGGAGTGACGTTTTTTGTTGATGTTGACGGGGGTGATTATTTGTGATGAAGATTACGATGATGAAGCAGTGATGACGTCATTATGCATTATGTGATGTTATCTCATTTTGTATGTTGCATGTCGCTTTTGTTGTTGTTGTTATTGTTTCAATAAGAATGCCATAGACCGGCGAATTTCATTATCGTTTCTATATTTCACACACACACACACACACACACAAACATACACACACACACACACACACCACTCACATACATACACACACACACGTACACATGCACTCGCACATTAACAAAAAGTGCATATAAAATGCATCTAAATCAACCTACAAAACACATACATTGGCAGACTCAACCGTCAGCAATGCTTTAGAAAACATGCAAATCAAGCCGAAAAAAGATTATTTAACACAGCTATAAAATATTCCTTATCTACATTTGCATTTATTGCAGTTGACAAGTTGCGCAAAAATACCTTAAAATTTGGAAAATACCCTTTTTGTATCATTCTCAAACTTGCTGCTATCCATGCTATGAGTGTTGTTGCTTTCTTGCTATGAACTGTTGTTATAAAATGGTCACAAATTTTAGCGAATAAAATCGAAAGACACTGTTCTTCTCTCTTTCTCTCTCTCTCTTTCTTTTTTTAATTCTCTCTCTCTCTCTTTCTTGTTGTTTTTAATAGGTTTAAAATTTCATTATGTTTAACAATATGAAAAAATAAAACCGTAAAAAAAAACATAAAACTCCGTCTACATATTACAATAATAAAACGCGCAAATACACGCACGTTTTGATGTTAATCATTTTGTATCTGAACAACATCCAGCACTTGTGTGTATGCGTACAGACTCGCGCACGTGAAAGCAAACAATGTTACATGATCAATACAGAAATACCAACAAAACGGTGTATTATTATACGTTAATACAATTGAATTAAATACAATACATTAATACAATTAATACAATTGAATCAAACCTAGTGTACATTGAAGTAGGTTTGATTCAATACGAGAAATGCCGTTTTTAAAGATGCAATATACACGAACGCAACATAACCGCGTGTGGTAATTTATACAAAAATACCTATACATACACAAATATAAATACGCCTATGTTATACACACTCACACATACACATATCCGCAAATACCAGCAATACACTCACAAACAAGCACTTATAGACGGAGATATTCAAACGCATACATACATACATACGAAGTTTATAAAATATACATACGTGCGACTGTAGATATTCATACGCACGCATGTGATGTTGATAACGCAGATAGAACGATTCATAATACCGTGAAATACGCCAGCAAATACCTCGATACCTCTGGACCACACACTCGCGACATAAATAAAGTGTAAACAAACGCATAAACTACGATTGGACACGTAGAGCCACGAATACAAAGTCGGTATTATATGAGTTTTTCGCGCGTGTGTGAGTTTGCGCGTGTGCGTGTTTATATGCTTTCGTTTGTTTGCGTATGCGTGTGTGTGCTGTTGATGTGTTTGTACGTATGTATGTGTATGTATGTGTGTGTTTATGTTTGAATTTGTTTCTGCATGCGCGTGTGTGCTTATGTATGTGTGTGTGTGTGAGTGTGAGTATGTTTATGTGCAAGCTCGTGTGTTTGTTTGCGCAATGCATGAAGCTTTATTTATTGGGATAAATAACTTATAACTGTCTATATGGCAATACAATACTTTTATGAAAGCTTATTATTGACTTGCTGATGAATTTGAGTTTGTAGGTGAGCAATAATGCCTTTATTACACGCACACACAAGCACATACACAAACACACACACAAAAACATACACACTTACACATACATATAACAACAAACTTGCATTTATATATACACACGCATATAAACGTAATAAAACATAGAACACATACGTTGGAATACTAATGGGCGAACGTGGTGTTAGCATGGATTAGCTGAGATAATTTTCTCTGTCGATCCGTGAAAATTGGGATAACAATCCGTGAAAATTGGGACTAGTGTGTTGAATGTTAAAATGATGATTCGGAAATTTTAGGTTGTTGCTATAATAATGTTTGTTACATGCAAGACTTGTAGTGGGGCATTTCTTGTTATAGATCTTTAAAAATGGCTCGTATATTGAATAACATTGTTAGTGTATATTGTTTTAGATGTATCTACGGTTCTGTTATGTGTGTATATAAGTATATGTGAGTATACATATTAATATATATGAAATAGATATACATGATATATATATATATATATATATATATGGAATAGATATACATATAAAATGAAAGAGTGATATTTGTTATGAGTATGGCTTGCCTGTTTGCTTATTTGAATCATTTTAATGATGGTGTCTTTAGTTAGTGGATAGATTTATTGACTGATGAAATGATAACTTGAATGAAAATGATTGATCGATTGATTGATCGATTGATTGATTGATTGATTAATTGATTGATTGATTTATTTATTTACTGATGGAGTGAATGATTGACTGTTGTTAGTTTTTTTTTTCATTGAATAAGTTGTGGAACATAACATGTTGCGGAACATTACATCAAAAGCACGAGAACGACGAGCAAATAATATTTATTCGGCATTGTTAGTACGAGTTGAAAATATTTACAACTATTAAAAATTAATCATTTATTAACCTAACAAATTAATTGAATTAGAGTTAATTTTAATAACAAAAATAAATAAATATATAATTAGTTAAAATATATATCTATTTTCAGTTATTTTAATCACATTTTATAACCATTAAAAAAGTAACTTTATGATGAACTACAAGTTGTAGCAGCAGCTACTGATGAAGTAGCAGATGCAGCTGTAGAAGAAGTGGAACAATTAATTCTGTCATTAATTAATTGATAATGATTACTCAATTATCTAATTAATTAAGCCAAATTGAGATTGCCATATAGATGATATTGATAGACTTGTTAACATTTGATCATTGTTCTGTATCTATCTGCATAGTTAGAAATTATCATAGAAAAGATATTCTTTGAAAGATTTTATAAGAATTTCCATGTAATTTTAATAATATCATAGAATAAATAGTATGTGCTATACTCATGCTATTTCATTAGTGAAAGTTATCAGAAATTTTAGTAGTATTTTTTTTTAATACTTCACATGAAGTTTAGAGTTAAAAACTGTTTTAAGGAGTCATTTGTATTGATTATAAAGTTGTTGTTAAACTTGCTGATGTATTGCATAAGTAGTTGGAAAATTTTATCAATAATGATTTAAAATAGAACAAAATAGGTATTTATATAACTTTGATTTGGATAAATTAATTAAATTAATTATTTTATTTAAAATTTTTAAAAGTGTCGCACAAAGAACGAAAAAGAATTTGGGTTATGTTTTTATTCGGATAGATGGAATTTTTTTGATAGAATGGTGTAAATGTTACTAGCAAGATATTCATTTCTTATTTTTTTGTTTTATATATATTTTATATGATATTTAAATTATCTAATATATTCATATATATTTATATATATATTAATTAATTTACTTAACTATTCTATAAAATAATATAATTAATAATTGAAATATTCGATAATTTAGTTCAACGTTTATACAATCAGGCGTCATTTGAAATTTGAAAAATAGAAACAAATAAAAGAAAAAAAAATGAAGAAAATATTCCATAAATATTTCAGTAACATACATACATACCCATACATACACACATACATTCATACACACATACATACACACACATACATATATATACATACATCGATACATACATACAAACACATACATACAAACAAAAAATTTTAAAAGTATATAAGGATTACCCTAATTTCTGGATCGTTTTGTGATATAAACAATTAATAATTTTTTACACATACACACACATTAACACTCATATATACAAGACATACAATAATTATTAACTATATTTTTTTACATTGTATCAATATACAACATGATTTAAAATATAGGTGTGTATATCTTTCAATTAATTTTAATAAAATTATTCATAATAGTAACTATTTTTGTACTAATAATAACAGTATTTATAATTAATAATTATAATAATATTATTATTTTTGAGATATATTTTTGCAAAAATATTGTTGAAACCGTGACGCTGCTGTAAATGAAATTGTTGTTTTTGACAGAGTATCTACCACCTAACATTCATTCATTACCAGTTATAATATTGCAGTTTAGCTGTCATGTTTGCTCGAGAATATTGGTATTTGTGACGGGAATATATACGTATTTTGTATTCACTTGTGTGGGTGTATTTTTGTTTATGTGTATTAAGTTTTATGTGTGTCATTGTTTATGTGTGATAAGTTTTATGTCTTTACATAGACCGGCTTGCCGTTATGTGTGTATTTTTTTAATGATGTAGAATGGAATTGGTGTTGTAGTTTGTTGTGTATTATGTGTCTCAGTGTATTTATTGTAGGTGTGTTGCAATTCACATTTGTATGTGTATTGTATGTTTGGGTTTGTATATATTTGCTTATAATATTTAATAAATTTTGTGTGTATATGTTTATATTTGTATATAGTAATGTGTTTGAATATATATGGGTGTTATAATTAATACGTGCTATATGTATGTTTTAATGTTTCTTCAATTGCTTAATGCTACTTGGATGTATAATTTTATATTTATTAAATATTAAAAATTAAACAATACTATAATTTAATAAATAATAAAATAATTATAACAATTTTAAATTTTTTGGCATAAAATTATAGAAGTTTATGATAAATTATTAATAATGATAATATACGATGTTATTTATGTACTAAACACATGCAATCAATATCTAATATTATAACTGTTAATACTTAATCAAAAGACGACTATTGTTCCTTATGTGATAATTTGTTGAAAATAAAATTAGCTCCTTCAATAAAGTTGCATATTGTATATTTAGTATTTCTATTTATACATTTATTTATAAACAATTAAATTAATTTTAATATTTGTAGAACAGTTATTTAGAATCTATAAATTGAAAAGTTGAAAAATTGAGTTTACAGAGGATTTTCAATACAAATTAATTAAATCAACATGTGTGTTTTCTAAAAAAAACACACACATACACACACGCTCAAGTTTGCTAGAGTGTGTGTCTATGTCTGTCTGCGTGTGTATATAAATATTTGGAGGTATATATGCAAACCCACAAACACCATAAATTATAAGAAAAATTTTTATCAAATCTAATTAGAAATAATTTACATTTTAAAACGAGATTTATGCCAGTTTTGTGTATTAAAAGAAGAGAATTCGTCAAGTATGAAAGTATGTGTGTGAATACGTTTTTATATGTATGTATGTATGTTTGTGTGTATGCGTGTGTACTTATGTTTTTGCCTTTTGTCGGTTTTTGTTTCATTTATGGTTTGTATATGCCTGCAACATTATGATTCTTTTACGTGCTTGTATGTTGTTTATTAATTTTCTTCATTTGTTTTAATCTGGATTAGTTGTGATTAATTTATTTAAATGCTGACTGAAGCACAAATGATGTTAAATTATTTTCACTTATTGAATAATTTAAATTCTCTGAAATTGTAATAATTTTAACATCAACAGCAACAATATTAATATTAATAATAATAATAAATAACGTTAAAATAAAATTAATTACCAATTAAAAGTAAATTATCAAATAAATTATCTTGTATATAAGAATGTTATATAATACATAGTTATATATTTCGTATAAAAAACGAATTTATGATATTATTATTAACAATATTTTCGCACACACACACATACACACATGCAAATAATAAAAAATAATAATAAATATAATAATAATAAAATAATTATAGTAACAGAGTTGTACTCCGTATTAACGACTTTAACTAGAGTGTCACACTTAAAGTGAATACAGCCCGTCTGAATGAAAACCGACACCGTATAAATAATAACTATAACAGCAACATCACAAAGCATTGATTTATGGTAGAAATTTAAAAAATTAAAAGAATAAAAAAAAACATAAAATAAAGCAATTTCTCTCTTCTCAGCACATGTTGAAGATTCATTATCTTTATCTATCTGGGGAGAATAATTTTTTAAAGCACGTGCATCACACCAGGTAGATTTTTTTATGATTTCTTTTTTTAGATTTGTTTTTATTTTTTTTCTTATTATAAAAATAAAAATGATTCGCCATCGTACATGCGTATTAAATGAACATATTCTGATTTGTTAGATTGTAATAATTTAAACATTTACCCAAAATAAATAATTACGTTATTTTATTCATTCAAATTAATAAAATATATTGAGCGGAGTTTAATTTAATTAATTAAATCATTTTAATATAAACGAGAGAGAATTAAGAAGAGAGATATAAAAAGTGGGAGAAAAAAATAATAAAACAATAATAATATTGATAATAATATGAATGACGTTAAAAATATTAACAGCCATCTACAAAAAAAGAAAATAAACTTGAACATTGGTGTATATTTAAATGTTTGTAATGGTATGATGTCTATATTTTTATAAGAATCTATCTTTCTCTCTCTCTTTCTTTCTCTCTCTCTCTCTCTCTCTTTCTCTCTCTCTCTCTCTTTCTCTCTCTCCTATCTATCTATCTCTATACTCTCTTTGCCTCTTCATCTTTTTCTCACTGTCTACCTCACTGTCCATCACTTAATTGTATTTCTCTTTTTCCTCTCTTTCAATGAATATTTATGTGTGTGCTTGAGTGTGTTTGTTTGTGCGACTGTGTGCGTGTGTGTATGTAAACGTTTATAATAATGTCGCCAGGAAACGTAGGCCACACGCTGCAAATTTGTTTTACGAGTGTCCTCTGGTGAACAATAAAAAGTAAAATTTGTCACTTCAATTAGTAGGTGGCGGGTTTGCGCATACAATACACCAGTATACATTTGTATTTTCACTTATTTATTGGTTTGTTTGTGTATATTTTCTGTATCTCTAAGTTGTTTGTTGTAGTATGGATTCATATTTGTGGTTATGTCTATGTGGTGTGAATCTATGTGTGTTTGATGAATTGTTTGTTTTCATCTATGTATGATGTTTACATATTTATAACACTTTTTTTTGACATGCATTTGTTTTGCTGTAAATGTTTGTATCTTATTATGAATGTTTGTATGCTGCCCAAGTTTGTGTGTGCAATGCATGGTATGATGCATTTATTATTTGTTGTTTGTATGTTCTGTTATCTTAGTATGGAACACCTCGTGTATGTCTACTTGTTATAAATTAGCTCATTTTGGGTTGATTTTCTCTCATAAGCTGGCTCATGCTAACTTTTGTTACTTTCTTTCAAGTGATGTTTAGCATGTGACAATACACATATCTTGTTTTTTGAACACAATTGGACGAATTCATAAAGCCGTCTGATTTATCATTTCAACTCTCGTTTACACTCTTTCTAATCAAGCTATCTTTTTAATAAATTATTTTGTCAATCTTATGTTTGTCTAGGTAACTAGTTAATTTAAGAAGTTTAGCGGTTGTTTTTAACCAAGAAATTAATTAAGAAGTTTCCAATCAATGAAACGTGATTTAAAAACCATCTTGATCATATTCACACAGTCAAAAATATATACTTATCAAACAAATATTCAGTCCAACCAAGCATACAAATCGATCATTCAATTGCAACCGATCAACAAAGTTCTTTAAACATTCATCAATCTGACCTACCGACCGACCAACTTACCAACCAACTAACCAACCGTCCAACCAGCATGTCATCATTCAACCATTCAACATATCAACCAAATGACCGACCAACCAACCAACTATCCAACCATTCAACCAACTTGCTAACCATTCAATATATCAACCAACCAACCAACTAACCAACCATTCAACCAACTTGCCAACCATCCAACATATAAACCAACTGACCAACCAACCGGCCAACCAAACAAACCGACTACTTATTTTACATTAAGCCTTCGATTTACGACCATTTGTCCGCAATTTTTAGTCCTATTTTATGGCTCAGAGCGACACAAAACTCGCGTATAAATAGCACGCGCAGCCGCCGTTCTATGAATCAATATTGATCGAACGCTGTGGGCCGAAATGGCGGGTGGGACCGAAAAAAGATGAATTAAAAAGAAAGGTAAAATTTATATAGGGTTTTTTTCAGTTCTTTTTTTTATGCTTTCGTTGCTTGTCCTATGTTTGTTTGTTTGCTCGATTTCATTGCATGTTCGTTTGTCTGTTTGTTCTATGGTTGTTTGTTTATTAGTATGTATGTTTGTTTGTATGTTCTATGTTTGTTTGTTTGTTTTATGGTTGTTTGTTTATTAGTTTGTTTTGTTTTTATTCGTGAAGAATGTATGAAAAATTTTTTGGTTTTAAACGTCGAAGATTTAATCAAGAAAA